>NC_060181.1:43502647-43820147 GCF_021184085.1 Oncorhynchus gorbuscha | reverse complement strand
CCTAACTCAGTTGCAGGAGAGGAAGAGAACCTCTCAGGGATTTCACCATGAGGCCAAAGGTGACTTTAAAACAGTTACAGAGTTCAATGGTTGTGATAGGAGAAACAATATTGTAGTTACTCCGCAATACTAACCTCGGCAAAGCCGGTGGCACAGAATTGTATAGGAAAGAGATGTTATACGTTTCTGAAAGATGAATCATGCTGCTTTGTTGACAACAGATTGATTTGAGCAGGGCGTGTCTCCCTCCCCGGCCTCGCCTAGTCAAGTGACAAGACTACGGGCCGGTTTAGAATCCCCTCATTGACAGAGTTCTATTAATCTGAGCCGCGGTGCATCGGTCTATGGTCCGTGACGTGAATAGGCAAAAGCAGCGAGGGAGGCGAGTCCTGCTCAAGTCTGCTCAAGTCTAACAGCAATCTGCATAAAACATCTCTTTTCCATAAAATACACTATATACCTTCGGAAAGTATTCAGACCCCCTGACTTTTTCCACATTTTGTTACATTACAGCCTTAATCGAAAATTGATTAAATAAATGACGAAGCGAAACAGGTTTACATTTTTTTTTTGCAAATGTATAAAAAGAAATAAAGAACGTATTTACATAAGTATTCAGACTCTTTGCTATGAGACTCGAAATTGAGCTCATGTGCATCCTTGTGTCACGACTTCCGCCGAAGTCGGTACTTCTCCTTGTTCGGGCGGCACTCAGAATGTGACATCGCCGGTCTGCAAGCCATCGCCGATCCACTTTTCTTTTTCCTTTTGGTTTTGTCTTTGTTTTCACACACCTGTTATTTTCCATTTCACAATTATTTGTTCCTGTATTTAAACCCTCTGTTTCCCCCATCGTGTTGTGCGCAATTATTACATGTTCAGTTAGGTTTATTTTTGATGGCTGTTTTTTTGACGGGTGCTCTGTTCACCCGTGCTTTATCTTTACCGTCTTGTTTTGGTAAAGTGTAATTGTTATCTTGTGCTTTGTTGAGTAAAGTACGTTGCTCACTCATTCTGCTCTCCTGCGCCTGACTTCATGCATCAGCTATACTCACCTTCTGACACCTTGAGATGTTTCAACAACTTGATTGGAGTCCAGCTGTGGTAAATTCAATTGATTAGACATGATCTGGAAAAGCACACGACTGTCTATATAAGGTGCCACAGTTGACAGTGCATGTCAGAGAAAAAACCAAGCCATGAGGTCGGAGGAATTGTTCGTAGAGCTCCGAGACAGATTTGTGTCGAGGCACAGATCTGGGGAAGTGTACCAAAACGTTTCTGCAGCATTGAAGGTCCCCATGAACACAGTGGCCTCCATCATTCCTAAATTAAAGAAGCTTGGAACCATCAA
Organism: Oncorhynchus gorbuscha; assembly: GCF_021184085.1. Classification (NCBI taxonomy): domain Eukaryota; kingdom Metazoa; phylum Chordata; class Actinopteri; order Salmoniformes; family Salmonidae; genus Oncorhynchus; species Oncorhynchus gorbuscha. The sequence continues at coordinate 43,818,793 of NC_060181.1, read as the reverse complement.
GACACTTCCAAGAGCTGGCCGCCCGGCCAAACTAAGGAATTGGGGGAGAAGGGCCTTGGTCAGGGAGGTGACCAAGAACCCGATGGTCACTCAGAGCTCAAGAGTTTCTCTGTAGAGATGGGAGAACCTTCCAGAAAGACAACCATCTCGGCAGCACTCCACCAATCACGCCTTTTATGGTAGAGTGGCCAGATGGAAGCCATTCCTCAAAAGGCACATGACAGCCCGCTAAGAGTTTGCCAAAAGGCGTTGAAAGACTCTCAGACCATGAGAAACAAGATTCTCTGTTCTGATGAAGATTGAAATGTTTTGCCTGATTGCCAAGTATCATGTCTGGAGGCAACCTGGCACCATCCATACGGTGAAGCATGGTGGTGGCAGTATCATGCTGTGCGTATGTTTTTCAGTGGCAGGGACTGGGAGACTAGTCAGGATTGAGGGAAAGATTAATGTGGCAAAGTACAGAGAGATGCTTGATAACCTGCTCAGGACCTCAGACTGGGGCGAAGGTTCAACTTCCAACAGGACAACGACCCTAAGCACACAGCCAAGACAACGCAGCAGTGACTTCGGGACAAGTCTCAATGTCCTTGAGTGGCCCAGCCAGAGCCTGCACTTGAACCCGATTGTATATTTCTGGAGAGACTTGAAAGTAGCTGTGCAGCAACGCTCCCCATCCAACCTGACAGAGCTTGAGAGGATCTACAGAGAATAATGTGAGAAACTCCATGGAATTGCCCTATACAAGGTCCATCTTCCTAGTACAATCGCAGGTTACGCATTTATTTTCTCAGAAATAAGTTTATTTCGCAATTACTGTGTTTCCCCATTCAAAGCTAATGAAACTCCATGTTCTATTGAATACTATCCTTATCTTATTCCTGTACACAGTGGAGGAAAGGGTAACGGATGCAGTTCCACTGTTAGAACAACTGGTGGCAGTGTCCTCTAATGTATAGACCTATAGCAAGACCGACTCCAATTTTCCCAAATGCTGTAAATATTAACCAAGATTTTTGACCCCCTTATATAAACATAATAATTTCTGCATTTAATTTCAACATGACAGCCTAATCTAATGCATTAGTCTATAAAAGAGGGTTGAATAAGGATGAGATCAAAGAACAATTTATGGAAAATGTCATGTTTTGTCTTATATTGTCTTGTCATTTTGCTTTTCCTTCTGTTCGTTTTCCCCCTGCTGGTCTTTTTAGGTTCGTTCCCCTTTTTCTCTCTCCCTCCCTCTCTCTCTTCTCTCTATCGTTCCGTTCCTGCTCCCAGCTGTTCCTATTCCCCTAATCAATCATTTAGTCTTCCCACACCTGTTCCCTATCTTTTCCCCTGATTAGAGTCCCTATTTCTCCCCTTGTTTTCCGTTTCTGCCCTGTCGGATCCTTGTATATTGTTCACCGTGCTGTGTCTTTGTATCGCCCTGTCGTGTCGTGTTTCCCTCAGATGCTGCGTGGTGAGCAGGTGTCTGAGTCTGCTACGGTCAAGTGCCTTCCCGAGGCAACCTGCAGTTTATTATCGAGTCTCCAGTCAGTTCTCGTGATTACGAGTGGAATTGTTTTTTATGCTTTATTTACCGCTCCGATTTGTCTAGGAGTATTGCTATTTCCTTTAACTGGATTAAAGACTCTGTTTTCGCCAAGTCGCTTTTGGGTCCTCATTCACCTGCATAACAGAAGGATCCGACCAAAGAATGGACCCAGCGACTACAGACGCTCGTAACACTGCCGTCGAGATCCAAGGAGCCATGCTCGGCAGACACGAGCAGGAATTGTCTGCTGCTCGTCATGCCATGGAGAACCTGGCCGCTCAGGTTTCCGACCTCTCTGGACAGTTCCAGAGTCTTCGTCTCGTGCCACCTGTTACTTCCTGGTCTGCCGAGCCTCCGGAACCTAGGGTTAATAACCCACCTTGCTACTCCGGGCAGCCCAAGGAGTGCCGCTCCTTTCTCACCCAGTGTGATATTGTGTTCTCTCTCCAACCCAACACATACTCTAGAGAGAGAGCTCGGGTTGCTTACGTCATTTCACTCCTTACTGGCCGGGCTCGAGAGTGGGGCACAGCTATCTGGGAGGCAAGGGCTGATTGTTCAAACAATTACCAGAACTTTAAAGAGGAGATGATTCGGGTTTTTGACCGTTCAGTTTTTGGTAGGGAGGCTTCTAGGGCCCTGGCTTCCCTATGCCAAGGTGATCGATCCATAACGGATTACTCTATAGAGTTTCGCACTCTTGCTGCCTCTAGTGACTGGAATGAGCCGGCGCTGCTCGCTCGTTTTCTGGAGGGACTCCACGCAGTGGTTAAAGATGAGATTCTCTCCCGGGAGGTTCCTTCCAGTGTGGACTCTTTGATTGCTCTCGCCATCCGCATAGAACGACGGGTAGATCTTCGTCACCAAGCTCGTGGAAGAGAGCTCGCGTCAACGGTGTTTCCCTGCTCCGCATCGCAACCATCTCCCTCCTCTGGCTCAGAGACTGAGCCCATGCAGCTGGGAGGTATTCGCATCTCGACTAAGGAGAGGGAACGGAGGATCACCAACCGCCTGTGCCTCTATTGCGGATTTGATGGACATTTTGTCAATTCATGTCCAGTAAAAGCCAGAGCTCATCAGTAAGCGGAGGGCTACTGGTGAGCGCTACTACTCAGGTCTCTCCATCTAGATCCTGTACTACTATGTCGGTCCATCTACGCTGGACCGGTTCGGGTGCTACATGCAGTGCCTTGATAGACTCTGGGGCTGAGGGTTGTTTCATGGACGAAGCATGGGCTCGGAAACATGACATTCCTTTCAGACAGTTAGACAAGCCTACGCCCATGTTCGCCTTAGATGGTAGTCATCTTCCCTGTATCAGATTTGAGACACTACCTTTAACCCTCACAGTATCTGGTAACCACAGTGAGACTATTTCTTTTTTGATTTTTCGTTCACCTTTTACACCTGTTGTTTTGGGTCATCCCTGGCTAGTATGTCATAATCCTTCTATTAATTGGTCTAGTAATTCTATCCTATCCTGGAACGTTTCTTGTCATGTGAAGTGTTTAATGTCTGCCATCCCTCCCATTTCTTCTGTCCCCACTTCTCAGGAGGAACCTGGCGATTTGACAGGAGTGCCGGAGGAATATCATGATCTGCGCACGGTCTTCAGTCGGTCCCGAGCCAACTCCCTTCCTCCTCACCGGTCGTATGATTGTAGTATTGATCTCCTTCCGGGGACCACTCCTCCTCGGGGTAGACTATACTCTCTGTCGGCTCCCGAGCATAAGGCTCTCGAGGATTATTTGTCTGTGTCTCTTGACGCCGGTACCATAGTGCCTTCTTCCTCTCCGGCCGGGGCGGGGTTTTTTTTTGTTAAGAAAAAGGACGGTACTCTGCGCCCCTGCGTGGATTATCGAGGGCTGAATGACATAACGGTTAAGAATCGTTATCCGCTTCCCCTTATGTCATCAGCCTTCGAGATTCTGCAGGGAGCCAGGTGCTTTACTAAGTTGGACCTTCGTAACGCTTACCATCTCGTGCGCATTAGAGAGGGGGACGAGTGGAAAACGGCGTTTAACACTCCGTTAGGGCATTTTGAGTACCGGGTTCTGCCGTTTGGTCTCGCCAATGCGCCAGCTGTTTGTCAGGCATTAGTTAATGATGTTCTGAGAGACATGCTGAACATCTTTGTTTTTGTCTACCTTGACGATATCCTGATTTTTTTCACCGTCACTCGAGATTCATGTTCAGCACGTTCGACGTGTTCTCCAGCGCCTTTTAGAGAATTGTCTCTACGTGAAGGCTGAGAAGTGCTCTTTTCATGTCTCCTCCGTTACTTTTCTCGGTTCCGTTATTTCCGCTGAAGGCATTCAGATGGATTCCGCTAAGGTCCAAGCTGTCAGTGAGTGGCCCGTTCCTAGGTCACGTGTCGAGTTGCAGCGCTTTCTAGGTTTCGCTAATTTCTATCGGCGTTTCATTCGTAATTTCGGTCAAGTTGCTGCCCCTCTCACAGCTCTTACTTCTGTCAAGACGTGTTTTAAGTGGTCCGGTTCCGCCCAGGGAGCTTTTGATCTTCTAAAAGAACGTTTTACGTCCGCTCCTATCCTCGTTACTCCTGACGTCACTAGACAATTCATTGTCGAGGTTGACGCTTCAGAGGTAGGCGTGGGAGCCATTCTATCCCAGCGCTTCCAGTCTGACGATAAGGTTCATCCTTGCGCTTATTTTTCTCATCGCCTGTCGCCATCTGAACGCAACTATGATGTGGGTAACCGCGAACTGCTCGCCATCCGCTTAGCCCTAGGCGAATGGCGACAGTGGTTGGAGGGGGCGACCGTTCCTTTTGTCGTTTGGACAGACCATAAGAACCTTGAGTACATCCGTTCTGCCAAACGACTTAATGCTCGTCAAGCTCGTTGGGCGTTATTTTTCGCTCGTTTCGAGTTTGTGATTTCTTACCGTCCGGGTAGCAAGAACACCAAGCCTGATGCCTTATCCCGTCTTTTTAGTTCTTCTGTGGCTTCTACTGATCCCGAGGGGATTCTTCCTTATGGGCGTGTTGTCGGGTTGACAGTCTGGGGAATTGAAAGACAGGTTAAGCAAGCACTCACGCACACTGCGTCGCCGCGCGCTTGTCCTAGTAACCTTCTTTTCGTTCCTGTTTCCACTCGTCTGGCTGTTCTTCAGTGGGCTCACTCTGCCAAGTTAGCTGGTCATCCCGGTGTTCGAGGCACTCTTGCTTCTATTCGCCAGCGCTTTTGGTGGCCGACTCAGGAGCGTGACACGCGCCGTTTCGTGGCTGCTTGTTCGGACTGCGCGCAGACTAAGTCAGGTAACTCTCCTCCTGCCGGTCGTCTCAGACCGCTCCCCATTCCTTCTCGACCATGGTCTCACATCGCCCTAGACTTCATTACCGGTCTGCCTTTGTCTGCGGGGAAGACTGTGATTCTTACGGTTGTCGATAGGTTCTCTAAGGCGGCACATTTCATTCCTCTCGCTAAACTTCCTTCCGCTAAGGAGACGGCACAAATCATCATCGAGAATGTGTTCAGAATTCATGGCCTCCCGTTAGACGCCGTTTCAGACAGAGGTCCGCAATTCACGTCACAGTTTTGGAGGGAGTTCTGTCGTTTGATTGGTGCGTCCGTCAGTCTCTCTTCCGGGTTTCATCCCCAGTCTAACGGTCAAGCAGAGAGGGCCAATCAGACGATTGGTCGCATACTACGCAGCCTTTCTTTCAGAAACCCTGCGTCTTGGGCAGAACAGCTCCCCTGGGCAGAATACGCTCACAACTCGCTTCCTTCGTCTGCTACCGGGTTATCTCCGTTTCAGAGTAGTCTGGGTTACCAGCCTCCTCTGTTCTCATCCCAGCTTGCCGAGTCCAGCGTTCCCTCCGCTCAAGCGTTTGTCCAACGTTGTGAGCGCACCTGGAGGAGGGTGAGGTCTGCACTTTGCCGTTACAGGGCACAGACTGTGAGAGCCGCCAATAAACGTAGGATTAAGAGTCCAAGGTATTGTTGCGGCCAGAGAGTGTGGCTTTCCACTCGCAACCTTCCTCTTACGACAGCTTCTCGTAAGTTGACTCCGCGGTTCATTGGTCCGTTCCGTGTCTCCCAGGTCGTCAATCCTGTCGCTGTGCGACTGCTTCTTCCGCGACATCTTCGTCGCGTCCATCCTGTCTTCCATGTCTCCTGTGTCAAGCCCTTTCTTCGCACCCCCGTTCGTCTTCCCTCCCCCTCCCGTCCTTGTCGAGAGCGCACCTATTTACAAGGTACGTAGGATCATGGACATGCGTTCTCGGGGACGGGGTCACCAATACTTAGTGGATTGGGAGGGTTACGGTCCTGAGGAGAGGAGTTGGGTTCCGTCTCGGGACGTGCTGGACCGTTCACTGATTGATGATTTCCTCCGTTGCCGCCAGGATTCCTCCTCGAGTGCGCCAGGAGGCGCTCGGTGAGTGGGGGGTACTGTCATGTTTTGTCTTATATTGTCTTGTCATTTTGCTTTTCCTTCTGTTCGTTTTCCCCCTGCTGGTCTTTTTAGGTTCGTTCCCCTTTTTCTCTCTCCCTCCCTCTCTCTCTTCTCTCTATCGTTCCGTTCCTGCTCCCAGCTGTTCCTATTCCCCTAATCAATCATTTAGTCTTCCCACACCTGTTCCCTATCTTTTCCCCTGATTAGAGTCCCTATTTCTCCCCTTGTTTTCCGTTTCTGCCCTGTCGGATCCTTGTATATTGTTCACCGTGCTGTGTCTTTGTATCGTCGTGTCGTGTTTCCCTCAGATGCTGCGTGGTGAGCAGGTGTCTGAGTCTGCTACGGTCAAGTGCCTTCCCGAGGCAACCTGCAGTTTATTATCGAGTCTCCAGTCAGTTCTCGTGATTACGAGTGGAATTGTTTTTTATGCTTTATTTACCGCTCCGATTTGTCTAGGAGTATTGCTATTTCCTTTAACTGGATTAAAGACTCTGTTTTCGCCAAGTCGCTTTTGGGTCCTCATTCACCTGCATAACAGAAAACATATCTCAAGGATATTGATAAGGAATGAATTTATCTCTGTTTTACATAAGCAAATAGTTGATATGAATATCCTGAATCATAATTACATACATTTTCCTGAAAAGTTGTCTGGCATTTAGTCTATCAAGGTCGGATAAAGTGATTTCATTTAGAAATGTTTGATTATTTGGTTTATTATTGCCTATTCAAAAACAGTGCAATCAGACAGTTCTGACCAGTGTCGTCATCAATAACCTCCTAATTGCCTAAAAAATATTTTTTGAGGCATTGGCATTTAGCAGAAATAATACCTCACTTATTGAGAAAAACAGACAAAAGAAGGATGATTGGGGGAGCAATACTCCCCGGCTAAACAAATTGAATAGACCTACATCAATAGAAGTACATGAATTGCTATAACCTGTAATGCCCTGCACAACACAGTCTACAATACAGCAGGGACAGTGAGGAAAAAGTACATACACTGGTGCACACATTGGGATGAATAGCTGTTGGTACTGTCACAGTTCAACTGAGTGCATTCTTGTAATTACTTATTGAATTTTCAGTTACTTTGTCACCGGTATATGAACATATATGGACTTCTGGTCGGGAGACACAGCAGCCCGCTACCTGCGTCTGTTCTGTTCACTGCTGCTCACCTCACCAGCTCAAGTGTTGCCATGGGAAATAGTATCCTGGCAACAGCACAAACCTGAGCAGAGACAGAGTAAGGTCACACAGAGAGCTTTCAAGATGAGGCAAGATGTCTCTGTGTGAAACATTGACTTGCATAAATGTTTCCTGCGAAAACGTACCTTCAATGCATTGATTTTGTTCCATTTTGCCAGTGTCATTGTCTGTTCTTTGCTATTGGTTTATGAAATCTATAGTCACGGTAAATGTGCTCACTGTGTGTCTGCTTTTCCTGTGGCTTGGTATGGCTTGGCGGTATTTCTTATAGATTTTGCAGCCAAACGAATAGGCACACGTATCTAACCTTATGACATCTCACAATGTAATTGCTCAATTCCAATTATTATCTTGTTGCAAAACATCATGCATGTTTTGGAATAGTTTTATTCTGTACAGGCTTCCTCCTTTTCACTACACCTTGACACATTTTGTGACGTTACAGCCTTATTCTAAAATGTATTCAATTGCCCCCCCCCCCCCCTTATCAATCTACACACAATAATGACAAAGCAAAAACAGGATTTTAGACATTTTCGCAAAAAAAAAAAATTAATCACTGAAATACCTTATTTATATAATTATTCAGACCCTTTGAGTGGCCGAGTCACAGTTTAGACTTAAATCTACTTGAAAATGTATAACAATTGTCTAGCAATGATCAACAACAAATTTGATTGAGCTTGAAGAATTTTTTGAAGAATAATGGGCAAATGTTAGGTGCTGAAGGTGCTGTATGTGCTCTTTACTATGTGTAACGGATGTGAAACGGCTAGCTTTGTTAGCGGTGCTCGCTAAATAGCGTTTCAATCGGTTACGTCACTTGCTCTGAGACCTTGAAGTAGTAGTTCCCCTTGCTCTGCAAGAGCCGCGGCTTTTGTGGAGCGATGGGTAACGATGCTTCGAGGGTGACTGTTGTCGATGTGTGCAGAGGGTCCCTGGTTCGTGCCCGGGTATGGGCGAGGGGGACAAAAAGAAGAGGTTATGTGTAAGAAATGCAATCTATAATCTAGATATTCACAATAATCCACATGTTACGGACCAGCTATTTTTTTTTCATAAACCTGTTTTTGCTTTGTCATTATGGGGTATTGTGTGTAGATTTGACTGTTGATGAAAATAACAATTTAATCCATTTTAGAATAAGGCTGTAACGTCACAAAATGTGGAAAAAGTAAATGGGTCTGAATGCTACCCGAATACAGTTGCGTAAACGGAGGTGGACAGCCATCAACAGGAAGAAAAAACCCAAACCAAAAGTAATTGTGTGGTCGATCATATGGGACTGGCTAACTATCCTAATCAGTTTAGCCCATAGGGATGCAATGCGCTGTAGCCCCACAAGGAAAGAACCCCAGTCTGTATGACACTTCAATATATTGTCCATTAATTGGTGTGGAGTCATCATTGTCTAAATGTCCTGGACCATAAAAGCAATATAATAATAACGAGGTCCAATGTCCAGCAATAATAATAATAATAATAATACAAACAAACAAATAGTATATTTGTTTTTTCTTTCCTGAAACAATTGTCTACCTAACGGTTCAGCTGTTGGATATTTGAGCGCTAAACGCATCAAAGCATTGCATGCATATAGGCCTATTCATACACTGTATGATATTCATATTTCAAAAATAAATATTAAGGGAGACACGCTTTTACACGCTTTTTCACACGTTTTATCCCTAGAGAGATCGAGAGAAAGCTCGAAAGATATGCAGGCGCCATGTTCCCGACATGGATTGTTATACATTTCTATGCTAAACAGATATAAGCGCACAGAAAGAGGCTAATTCGTAAATTTCGGATCAAAATATTTTTTATAAAGATAAGCATTATAAAATATTCTTCCTCACCTTAAGTTCAACTGTTAGAATCAGTTAGAGTGCCTGTGTCCATTGCTTTCATAAGACTGCAATAGCTAAGCCAAAGTGGCTTAACTTTATTAGGGTATTATCAAAAAATAGGATAGGCCAGGGGTCTCCAACGTTTTCTAGCATGAGAGCTACTTAAAAAAAATAAACGGGTAATGAACTGCTCATTTTTCCCAGCTTTCAAATAGGAACATTCTTCTCTTCTCCTCTCCCCTGCAACTCTTCCCCATGTCCTTACTGTACAATAGAGAGTAGGGCACTGTTTTCTGTTAAGACACACTATATATACAAAAGTATGTGGGTGCCCCTTCAAATGAGTGGATTTGGCTATTTCAGCCATAACCGTTGCTGACAGGTATATAAAATCGAGCACACATCCATGTAATCTCCATAGACAAACATTGGCAGTAAAATGGCCCTTACTGAAGAGCTCAGTGACTTTCAAAGTGGCACCATCATAGGATGCCACCTTTCCAGTTAATCAGATTTCTGCCTTGCTAGAGCTGCCCTGGTCTACTGTAAGTGCTGTTATTGGGAAATGGAAACATCTTGGAGCAACGGCTTTGCTCAGAAGTGGTAGGCCACACAAGCTCACAGAACGGGAAGCTGAGTGTTGAAAAAATCATCTTATCTGCAGCTTCATGAAATGGGTTTCCATGGCCTAGCAGCCGCACACAAGCCTAAGCACACCATGCGCAATGCCAAGCATCGTCTGGAGAGGTGTTAAGCTCACCATCATTGGACTCTGGAGCAGTGGAAATGCATTCTCTGGAGTGATGTGTTATGCTTCACGATCTGACAGTCCAACGGACTAATCTAGGTTTGGCGTATGCCAGGAGAATGCTACCTGCTCAAATGCATAGTAAAGTTAAAGCCAACTGTAAAGTTTGGTGGAGGAGGAATAATGGTCTGGGGCTGTTTTCCATGGTTCGGGCTAGGCCCCTTAGTTCCAATGAAGGGAAACATGAGAGAGGGAGGTGTTTAGTCCCAGGGTCCTTAGCTTGGTGTTGAGCTTTGTGGGCACCATGGTGTTGAACGCTGAGTTGTAGTCAATAAACAGCATTCTCACATAGGTGTTCCTTTTGTCCAGGTGGGAAAGGGCAGTGTGAAGTGTGATTGAGATTGCGTCATCTGTGGATCTGTTTGGGAGGTATGCAAATTGGTCTAGGGTTTCCGGCATGATGGTGTTGTGAGCCATCACCAGCCTTTCAAAGCACTTCATGGCTACCAATGTGAGTGTGACAGGGTGGAAATCGTTTTGGCAGGTTACCTTCGCTTTCTTGGGAACAGGGACTATGGTGGTCTGTTTGAAACATGTTAGTATTAGTGTTAGGTCAGCGATAGGTTAAAAATTCAGGGAAGACACTTGCCAGTTGGCCTAGAGAGCTTGATCACACAGTCATCACACAGTCATCCGGAACAGCTGGTGCTCATAAAAGGCATTTAGCTCGTCTGGTAGATTCGCATCACTGTGCAGCTCGCGGCTGGGTTTCCCTTTGTAGTCCGTAATAATTTTCAAGCCCTGCCACATCCAATGAGCGTCGGAGCCAGTATAGTAGGATTCAATCTTTTTCCTGTATTGACACTTTGCCTGTTTGATGTTTCGTCTGAGGGCATAGCGGGATTTTTTACAAGCTTCTGGACTAGTGTTCCGCTCCTTGAAAGCGGCAGCTCTAGCCTTTAGCTCGGTGCAGATGTTTCCTATAATCCATGGCTTCATAATATAATCCTTTTGTCCAGATCTAATCAGGTACATGATCTACACATACAGAGTCAGAGGGGCGCTGTTTCGCTCGCACGGATGCTTTATAGGAGATTGATGTGTCTTTCTGTTGGTGTGTATCTCGGTCAAATAAATGATCAATATTTTAATATTTTATTTGAACGGGCAAGGAGGTACGGTAGGGTGGCCCAGGACCCCTAGCGTCCGATCATCTGAAACTAGGCGAAGTTTGCAATTAAGAAATAATAGATACAAATTATATACTTCCCCACGATATACTTCTGCCAGGTAAGCCTACTTTGCAGTTAACATCTAATACAAGCTCGGGAGAAACGAAGGTTGAAAGTCATGTGTCCTCCGATACACAACCCAACCAAGCCGCACTGCTTCTTAACACAGTGCGCATCCAACCCGGAAGCCAGCCGCACCAATGTGTCGGAGGAAACAAGGTGCACCTGGCATCCTTGGTTAGCGTGCACTGTGCCCGCTGGTGCGCGATGAGACAAGGATATCCCTACCGGCCAAACCCTCCCTAACCCAGACGACGCTAGGCCAATTGTGCGTCGCACCACGGACCTTCTGGTCGTGGCCGGTTACGACAGAGCCTGGGCGCGAACCCAGAGTCTCTGGTGGCACAGGCCTTAACCACCACGCCACCCGGGAGGCCCCAACATGCCTACATTTAACCTTAAACTATACTGAACAAAAATATAAACACATTATGTTAAGTGTTGGTACCATGTATTATGAGTTCAAATAAAAGATCCCAGAAATGTTTTCTATGCACAAAAAGCTTATTTCTCTAAAATGCTGTTCCATACACACAAAAAGCTTATTTCTCTAAAACCTTGTGCGGGGGACAATAATAGGCCACACAACACAATGCCACAAATTTGAGAGCGTTTTTAGAGAGCGTGCTGACTGCAGGAATGTCTACCAGAGCTGTTGCCAGAGAATTTAATGTTAATGTCTCTACCATAAGCGGCCTCCAGCGTAATTTTAGAGCATTTGGCAGTATGTTCAACCGGCCTCACAACCGCAGATCATGTGTAACCATGCCAGCCATATGCCAACCCTTCCCTGATGCTTTGTTTGATGGCTTCCACATTCTGTAAGGACCGACACTGGAGTTGAGAAGCAGGTACAGGGAGTCAAACATTTTAATGAGGGACAGACAAGGAACAAGACAGAAACAGCGTCCTCACAGGGGTAACAAAACAACATACAAACATTCATGTGGAAGCAGGGAACAGAGCTGGGGGACAGACAAATATAGGGAAGGAAATAACAGGTGATTGAGTGCAGGTGAGTCCAAATGATCGCTGATGTGCGTGACAAGGGAAGCAGGTGTACAGACCATTATTCCTCCACCAAACTTTACAGTTGGCACTATGCATTGGAACAGGTAGTGTTCTCTTGGCAGCCACCAAACCTAGATTCATACATTGGACTGCCAGATGGTGAAGCGTGATTCATCACTCCAGAGAACGTGTTTCCACTGCTCTATATGCCAATGACGGTGAACTTTACACCACTCCAGCCGACACTTGGTGTTGCGCATGGTGCTCTTAGGCTTGTGTGCAGCTTCTCGGCCATAGAAATCTAAAAGTTATTGTGCTGATGTTGTTTCCAGAGGCAGTTTGGAACTCGGTAGTGAGTGTTGAAACTGAGGACAGGCGATTTTTACGCGCTACGCACTTCAGCACTCTGTGGTCCTGTTCTGTGAGTTTGTGTGGCCTACCACTTTACAGCTGAGCCGTTGTTGCTCCTAGACGTTTCGACTTCACTATAACAGCACTTACAGTTGACTGGGGCAGCTCTAGCAGGGCAGAAATTTGATGAACTGACTTGTTGGAAAGTTGACATCCTATGACGGTGCCACGTTGAAAGTCAAAGGCTCTTTAGTTCTGCCAATGTTTGTCTATGGAGGTTGCATGGCTGTGTGCTCGATTGTATACACCTGTCGGCAACAGGTGATGCTTAAATAGTTGAATCCACTAATTTGAAGGGCTGTCCACATACCTTTTGTGTATATATAGTGTATTTCGATAAATACCGGAACTGATTCAAATATCAAACATTACCTCTTGAGAAAGAGTGGTAGGGAGTGGAATGATTGCACAAACAGGTCTGATACCCAGGCTACACTCTAGTAAGGTACACTTTATTTGACCTTTTTATCTCTGATTTTCGAGTCTGTTGTCTCCCTAACTCTCCATAGCTATTGAATGTACCTTATGTCCTTTTCTTTTCACATCAGGCGTCTTACCATCCCATCGGTGCCATAGCCAGTCATTACCCACCCGCCCCCAATCAGTGACCATACCCCTCCAGGGAACTACGCTCAAGAGACTGTTGGCATTTAGATATGACGCACAAACACAGCTGTATTACATTGCATTTGACATTTTGTCATTCATGTGTAGTAGGTAGGTATCACGTGGGAGGCAATGTTTTCCAATGGCACGCACGAATATGGTATTTTTTCACAATGAGAAAGAGAGAAAAGGATAATTACCATAAAATGTATAAGTGTTCCTTTCAGAGCAACGGACCGCCAACCCCCCCCCCCAGCCCCTTCCCTGACATCCTGATTCAATAAGTGGTGTGATTGCTTTCAAATGCACATTGATATTCAGCAGTAATGCCACCATCGGAAACAACGCATTAGAGTCTGGACCCTTTGAATGTGTCACACTGTCTGTGTGACAGATAAGAGAATCCTCGCTGCACCAGAAAGCCTTGTTTGTTTTCCAGAGCTGGAAACGAAGGCCCACACAACCAATCCAATTAAATAATGAACATTGTAATTGAATGTCAGAGGTCTTCCCTGGCTGATTAACTTGTTTGTTGCTGTGACCACTACTGCATTAACATGGCTTTTATCCAAAGAAGCAGAACGTCCTTCTCACTGGGCAGAAAGTAGAGCTAGACTGGGATTGCATTTAAAGTCTTTATCATCTTGATTTATGGGAAAAGTACTCATGCACAGATTCATTTAGGGCTCACTGGACATGCATGGAAGATGGAAAATGGATGGCTCTATGCTTGATGCTTTGTTCTGCTCTCTACTCTGTGTTACAATAGGCATTGCCTACAGGACCCCAATTTTTTACGCTGAATTGAATAATCAAGCTATTTTGATTTGTGTAGACCACTTGCAGCCATGAAAAACAGTCTGAACAAAACGTTGGTTCAGTTCAGTAAGTAATCCTTCTCACCCCCCCCCCCCATTTAAGATTTAGATGCACTATTGTAAAGTGACTGTTCCACTGGATGCCATAAGGTGAATGCACCAATTTGTAAGTCGCTCTGGATAAGAGCGTCTGCTAAATGACTTAAATGTAATGTTAAATGTAGTTGGTAGAATATGGCACTTGCAACACTATGGTTGTGGGTTCGATTCCCATGGGGGAACAATACAAACAAAATATGAACATGTATGCACTCACTACTGTATGATGCTCTGGATAAGAGTGTCTGCATCAATGTAAATGAGTCAAATCCATATTTCTGCAACCTACACTACCGGTCAAAAGTTTTAGAACACCTACTTATTCAAGGGTTTTTCTTTATTTGTACTATTTTCTACATTGTAGAATAATAGCGAAGACCCCCAAAATGATGAAATAACACATATGGAATCATGTAGTAACCAAAAAAGTGTTAAACAAATGAGAGATTCTTCAAAGTAGCCACCCTTTGCCTTGATGACCATTATTGGCATTCTCTCAACCAGCTTCCTCAGGTAATCACCTGGAATGCATTTAAATTAACAGGTGTGCCTTCTCAAAAGTGAATTTGTGGAATTTATTTCCTTAATGCGTTTGAGCCAGTCAGTTGTGTTGTTACAAGGTAGGTGGGTACACAGAAGATGGTCTTTTACCAAATAGGGCTAAGTCCATATAATGGCAAGAACAGCTCAAACAAGCAAAGAGAAACAACAGTCCATTACTTTAAGACATGAAGGTCTGTCAATACAGAACATTTCTAGAAATTGCAGGTACATTTGCAAAAACCATCAAGTGCTATGATGAAACTGGCTCTCATGAGGACCGGCACAGAAATGGAAGATCTAGTGTTACGTCTGCTGCAGAGGATATGTTCAGTAGAGATACCAGCCTCAGAAATTGCAGCCCAAGTAAATGCTACACAGAGTTCAAGTAACAGACACATTTCATCAACTGTTCAGGGGAGAGAAGTGTGAATCAGGCCTTCATGGTCAAATTTCTGCAAAGAAACCACTACTAAAGGACACCAATAAGAAGTAGAGACTTGCTTGGGCCAAGAAACATGAGTAATGGACATTGGACTGGTGGAAATCTGTCCTTTTGGTCTGGAGTCGAAATTTGAGATTTTTGGTTCCAACTGCCGTGTTTTTGTGACGTGGTGTGGGTGAACGGATGATCTCTGCATGTGAATTTCCCACTGTAAAGCATGGAGGAGGAGTGGGGGTGCTTTGCTGGTGAAAATGTCAGTGATTTATTTAGAATTCAAGGTACACTTAACCAGCATGGCTACCACAGCATTCTGCAGTGATACGCCATCCCATATGGTTTGGGCTTAGGGACTATTATTTGTTTTTCAATAGGAAAATGACCCAACACACCTCCATGCTGTGTAAGGGCTATTTTACCAAGAAGGAGAGTGATGGAGTGTAGCATCAGATGACCTGGCCTCCACAGTCCCCCGACCTCAACCAAATTGAGATGGTTTGGGATGAGTTGGACCGCAAAGTATCCAACAAGTGCCCAGCATATGTAGGAACTCCCTCAAGACTGTTGGAAAAGCATTCCAGGTGAAGCTGGTTGAGAGAATGCCAAGAGTGTGCAAAGCTGTCATCAAGGCAAAGGGTGGCTTTTTGAAGAATCTCAAATATAAAATATATTTAAATTTGTTGAACACTTTTTTTGGTTACTGCATGATTCCATGTGTTATTTCATCATTTCGATATCTACACTATTATTCTACACTGTAGAAAATAGTAAAAATAATGGAAAAACCCTTGAATGAGTAGGTATTCTGAAACTTTTGACCGGTAGTGTATATCTCCAACGTGCACATGAATATGCTCTACTTCAGGGTAACACGAGGTTAATCAAGGTTGCTTTCCATTTTTTAAAATTCTCCTCTCAAGTTTACAGAGTTCATCAATAATGGGCCACATTTTGCTGTCAGCTTCATAACATCTTCATTATTTGTTCAATGTTTATGACTGGCTATGTCGGACGCTATAATATCTTCTGTAGCTGTTACAAAGGTCTCATGAATGCATACAGAACTGTACATAGGGGGCCTACAGTAAAGCGCTACCCCGTATTGCTTTCCTTCTCTTTTCATTTTCCTCTCAAGTCAACAGAGTGATTATGGGAGACAATGTGAATCACTAGAAGGAGCCAAATGCAATACAGACTAGAGACATCTTCAGATGACATTGCTGTTTTACATTTCACAATCTCATACCATTATTAGTGCTGACAATCATTAGGCAGGAACATGATTGCCTGCAGCAAGAACCGGTAGTGTCTCCTCTCCTCTCTCTGCTAAAAGCCACCACCACAGTTGTCTCTTCTATATCCCAAATGGTACCCCATTCCCTATATAGTGCACTACTTTTGACCAGGAAACAAGAATCTGGTCACAAGTGGTGCACTATAAATTGAATAGGGTGCCATTTGGGACGCAAGCTCTGTCTGCCTCACCAACCATCCCCAGGAGTAGCATCTGCAGTTTCCATGGCAACAGACTTCAATTACGTGACAGCCCCCCCGTATCCAGCTAGGTGCTACTTCATACTGGAATGCACAAGAACAGAGGTAAGGAATTAACAGAAGAGTGGCATTCGAGGGCTTTAGGAAGTTATTAGCAGTGGGGCATTGAGGGTGATGACGAACATGATGTTGCATCTGGATCTCATTGTTTGTTGTCACTTGTTTTTGTTATTGGGTGGGGTCTCAGAGACAACCAATCTACATGATCCCATGTGGACACTGATGGTAATATTTTCCGATAAGCAAACAATTAATTTCTTCAGAATTCAGAAAGTTAAAGGGGCACGCCTACGCACTCCTAATTAAACAATTTATAGATAATTTGGGATTTCCACATGTATTTGAAAGAATATATGGTAAAATACCTGAGAAAAGCCCTAACCTAACCTTAGCCCTAACCTTATCTTTATGTCCACAACCCTAACCCTAAGCATATAGCATTCCTAGCACCATGCTCCTACTGTACCAATTGACTTACACAGGAACAGGTGTTGCCTTAAGGCAGGGGGTTCAGTTCCTGATTCCTGTCCTTACACCAAAACAAATTGCTCATATGCATGGCTGAATGCCTATTACTTTAAGAGGGTCGCAATATCAGAAGACCCTGTTGCAAATGGCAAATGGCTCTCAACCAAACCAGCTAAGCTCGCTCTCCAGATGACCTTGTGAAAATGAGCAGTGCGGATAATGCAAATCTATTCGGTCTTTATGCAGAACTAGATGTGTTCAATTAACATTCAGGAACTCAGAATTCAGGAATTCAGATATCAAACAACAATACTTAGATAAACTGGAAAGTAAATTTGGGTTGTTGGAGATGGGTTGTATTTTTGAAAAAGGTCAATATGTGCTATTTTGGCTTCTCCTGCATAATAATGTAGATCTTCTCTGTGTTGATTTTCATATTTCTGGAATGGGTCACATCAACTTGGCACAAAGCTTTCTTCTCTAATGAAAATAGAACTAAGTGAGCAGCACACTTTTATCACCTTGTAGATTTCCTTTTTACCTGGGACTTGGTTCTATATTTAGGGACCCAAATGATTATAAAAGCTACGCGACCAAACGAAATCGGCATCCATTTTTAGTTAGTTCCCTCTCTAACTTATTGCACTATTGTTGTCATGTTTTGTCATATATTGTCTTGTCCTTGTGCTTTCCCTTCTGTTCGTTTCCCCCTGCTTGTCTTATTAGGTTCGTTCCCTTTTTCTATCCCTCTCTCTCCCCCTCCCTCTCTCTCTTCTCTCTATCGTTCCGTTCCTGCTCCCAGCTGTTCCTCATTCTCCTAACTCACTCATTTACTCTTTTCACACCTGTCCCCTATTTTGCCCTCTGATTAGAGCCCTATTTCTCCCCTTGTTTTCCGCTTCTGTCCTTGTCGGATCCTTGTATGATGTTCGCTGTGCTGTGTCCTTGTCTCGCCCTGTCGTGTTTTGTCTCCTTCAGATGCTGCGTGTGAGCAGGTGTCTTAGTCTGCTACGGTCGGTGCCTTCCCGAAGCAACCTGCAGTCAATGGTCGAGTCTCCAGTCTGTCCTCGTTACTACGAGTGGATTTAAGTTTTTTCCTGTTTTGTTTTCTTCTTGATTTTTCCAGGATTATTACCTTTGTCATATACTGGAATAAAGACTCTGTTTTCGTTAAGTCGCTTTTGGGTCCTCATTCACCAGCATAACAATTGTCCTATTTCTAGAATATTACTTGAGCTGGTGCCTGGCATATAGAGCAGTACCACATCAGTTACAATGAAGCTCAGCTCTACTTCAGCTCTACTTTGAAGCACCATCACAGAACATGGTGGATGACGGCCCTGTGATAGAAGTAGAAGGACCAAAAACGGTGTGTTGGATTTGTGGTTAACTAAAAGAGAACTTCCATAACCTTCCAAATATCACATACAAATGAGATGGAGAGTTGAACTATTTGGTAGTAGGGGTCAGAGCTGGGCTGTGTATCAGTCAACATATCAAAACATGTATTTTTGTCCATATCACCCTGCTGTTTTAGGGGCGAGTGGATATGTAGTACAGGTAAAGGGCTGTGGAGTGTCAGATCCAGCTAAATTATTTCATTTATCCTGGTAAATAATTAAGACCGTGCCATTGCCAACATCATTTCAGGTACTAACAAGGACAGCTCATATAGATATGTTTTCATTTTATTAGAACAAAAATCACATTCATCTTGTGCTCTGAAAACTGTACATTTACAACAAGAGAAACTCAAAAAAAGTTGTATTCTAACAAAAAAACTAATGGGAAGTGTAGATACAAATGGGTATTTGATACAAGTAACTCGGGGGGGGGGGGGGGGGTGTATGTATTGGGTGCTATGGCTAGGAAGGAAGAAATAGGGGACAGGAAAGATTTTGGGCACATACTGTTGGGTAATATGACAAGATGATCCAAAACACTATTACAGAAGACATGAGGTTCAGTTATTCCACTGTGAGGTAAGGAATCAAAACCGTTATCCTGAAGCACAGTTTTTTAGATATATTCTAATAGGCTATTATTAATTCTATATAACATCTGTTTTTTAGAATTACAATAATCTACCAATCATAGACCTCCAAATAATTTGTAGTCTTACACTTCCACTCGGAACACAACCAAACCTTTTTTGAATGAATGAGTTTCATTACTAATACAGATTTGTTATACAATAAAGTATTTATATGCTCTGTAAATGGGAGGAACACGTTATAAAAGAGTATTGAAACATCTTAAGAAAAATCGGCCTTAAAATCCTGATATCAGTCCTGCTTGAGCATCAAGCGCCCATCATTTTGCACGAGTTTCACACTGATGGTTTTAAAACACATATGTTGTGTTGAAGTCTTTTAGTAGCTGGCACTGCGGAAGTGAAGTCATGTCATTTTGGCAAGTGCCCGACGGCTTCTAGTCCTGGGCTTCTGTCTGCAAGGCTGCGTGCGTAGCAGGATGGAAACGAGATCTCATGGTCTGGAGCTCTTGTTTATTATGAACCCGGAGGAGCCTGCATTCTGCCGCCAGCTGAGGAGGAGTGGTGGGAATCGAGTGGTCTTTGTCCACCACTTCCTGATGATGCCACCCAGCAGTTTCCAGAATGCAACTGCTATTCCTGTAAAACAAAGCTGGTTGTTCTTCCAGTCATGTCATGTGCCGCGTAGGCAGAATGCTGGCAGAACCAGGGTTGTGCTCCCACCACCACGCTGGCTGTCCCAATGCTTTGCAGTCCTTTTTTTGGGTTTCCAATTCAAATCAAATATTTGAGCCTAATGATATATACAGTGCAAAAAACTGTACATTCACCAGTAGTAAGATATAAACTCAAATCGATCCTAAAACAATCAAACATAATACAGATAATAATAAGAATGAGAATCATAATAATATAACAACATGATAATGATAACAATAATAGTAATAAGAAGAATGATAATCATAATACTATAACAACATGATAATGATAATAATAATAATTCTCAGCTCTGTAAGCATGATCAAGCATTGATTGATAAACCACCGCGTTGAGTCAGACCCCAAGTCTGAAGGGAGTCCAGACCGCTCCTCTTGCCTTGTCCTAGCTAACTTGGAAGATGCCTTGGCCACAAACACAAGCGTACAAATGTTACGTTTGGTTGGAGCTCCCGGGTAAAGTGAGACCCGGCGTTTTAAAACGAGTCAAAGGGGCACGTTGACTGCATTTTAACCATGTCGACCACACCTCTCCTGAGCCCAGGCAGTAAGAAACCTCTCAGTGGTCGGGCTGCGAACAGAACCAGAACCAGTCCTTGGAACCATCTGTCACTACCTGACACTAACCGCAGGTCAGAATCACAGTGCTTCTCTAGTGTTGCTCATTATCAAGTCCCTGCTGGAAAACAAATCCCCACAGCACAACACAATAGCCTCCCTCCTTCCATCTCTCCATCTTTCTCTTGCCAAGGGTCTGAAGACATGGATTCTGGGTTCAGCACTCTCTCAGCTCTCTCTACCCCCTCCTCTCTTCACCTGTTCATTATTGGCTTCCTCTAACTCTATCCACGTGGATCCATGGCTCTTCTTCTCCCCCAACCAATAGAATAGGTGACTGAGGTGGATCTATAAGGAACAATCTCAGGCTTCTCCTCTCAGACCTCCGTCTGCAGGTCGATGATGTCCTGGCTGACCATTGGGATGGTGGCTCCAGCCTTCTCCCACTCCACCTGCTGCATATGCAGGGGCGACGCGGCCAGGGGCTCCAGGTCCTTCCGCACCCAGGCGGGGGGCGAGTGCTGGGTCCTCTGGACACCTTCCCAGGGTCTCTCCACCTGTGGCATTTGCTTGTCCTGAAGAGGTAAACAAAAAAAGGCCATGAGTATTGGTATCATCAATGGGCCCAAATTGGATTTGGGGATAGTCCAATGAAATAAAGCTGGACCTAATATTGTAATGAAAATTGTGAATTTGGTTGATAGGCAGATCAACGGTCAGTCATTGTAGTCTTTCCTTGTTTAATCCAAACAACTGTCAATCGGCTTGCCATTAACTACCTTTAAGGTAACTTAAAAATGGACTAATATGATTGCGTAATGTGGATAAACTGTTCCTCTCATACTGGGGAGCTAGTGAAGCATTGCAATGCTGAGTATGCCCTATTTACAATGCCAGAAAAGGCATATTCAGTCAGTTAGACCAGTATGGGTAATAGGACTCACGCTGTGGTTTGTTTTGTCACTTCCTCCAGAGGACACACTCCATCTCACAGACTGTTAGGAAAAAAACAAAAAAAAAACATTATTATTTAAACATTCTTAAAAGACTGCTAAATGCAATTTCAATAACCGCCGAGGTCAATATGGTTGGCTGAGGTCAGGTTTTCTTCCAGAACAATACTCGTATGTAAATAAAGACTCAGCATGTCTGCACGACAAAGATGATTGAAGATGTTGCATTGCTTGGAATGGTCTCTCACGTTCTCTATTAAATGTTGCTTAGCCTAGCAACTGCCCATTTATTTTCTGCGGCATTTAAACAAAAAATTCAATTAACAGTATGTGAATCTGTGTGTCCACTGTAAAATAGATGCCTATAGGATTATTTACCTTGCTGTCTGAAGCAGGGGACTCTCTGTCTTGTTTCTCAGCGTGATGTAATTTCCTGTTGAGGTCCTGGAACATGTTTTGGTGACGTTTCCTTGTGTGCATTATCTTCTACAGGACACATGGGAATAAGAATAGTAAGTCAGCAAATGGCACAAAATGACCCCATTTTAGACAAATGTAATTTCCTACTGATGAATTCTATCCATATTATTGGTTAATATACAAATATACACTTGAGATTGCTTACATTCAGCTCTTTGACGTTATTCCATGTTTATTACAAGTTTACAGATGTGCTATTAACATGATAATACAGTATGTGTTCTATAACAACGTTGTCTTGGTTACATAGTGATACATACCTCGAAATCTAATTCAGCGTAACGGGACTTCTGTCTCTCCAGGGAGCTCATGGACAGTGTGGAGATGGTCTCACTCTTGGACATCATGGAGTTCATTGAGTCGAAGGTGTCTCCCAGGCTGCTGTGGGTGATGTGAGACTCGCTGGACATGTTGTGGATGTTCTGGACGGGAGAGTCCCTCTCCGAGTAGGACACGCTGACCCGGTCGGATGGTAGCGTCTTGAGTCCGAAGGCAGCCTGGGGCTCAGCGAACGGCCCACTGAGATGAACCAGCCTGGTCTGTGGAAGCTGCTCCACACTGATGTTGTACTTGGACTGGTCCTCTTTGGCCTTGCGAAGGGTGGAGGTGGTGTTGGGCAGGAGCAAGTAGCCGCTACCGTCGGGGCAGCTCCCCTCCGCCTGGCCACGCGCCAGGTTGGCGTCCAGCTGCTGGAAGAGCTCGCCCTCGCACACGTAGACGGGTTTCCCGCAGGAGGACGGGTCCATGCCACCATGCAGCCGGGTCTTCTCCCTCTTCAGGGTGAGGGTGTGGCTGGAGTACTCGGGCACGGCCTGCATGTGGGCCTTGGTGGTGTGGGAGGGCAGGGTGTGGAAGTTGGAGCTCATGGGGAGGGGTAGCTGAGGTGGGAGGGGCATCTTCTCCTCACAGGAGGAGTTCATGCCACCTGCAATGGAGAGGAGGGTCGGGGCAAATAGGTAAGAGAGTGCACTGATAGTAAAATGATGCTGGGCATGTCTGTTGATTCACATTGATTGAAAGGATGGTCAAACGTAAATAATAGATTTAGAAGTAATCAAAGTGCTGAAATGTTTTCCTTAAGTAGCAACCTGCCTCTAAAACATCTTCATTCTAAATGGACAAAACAAATGACCTCCACGAATGAAAGGGCATTTAAGTAAGTGAATGGAAAAATGGTTAGGAGAGTAATGAAAGGAAAGAGGCTCACCAGGTCTGTTGGAGTCAGCATCCTTTTCGAAATCAGACTGTAAAACAAAATACAAAGAGATGGTTTCATTAATAGTGACCGAAAGTGTATTTACTTTTACATTGAAAACACAAGTTTCAGTCATTCATAACGATGTTATTCCGACATTATAAGCATAAACAAAGACACTCACCATGAGCTGGGTGTGGTGGCTATTTTGGAGGGAACTGCCAGAATCTCCATTGCCATCGTCCTTACGGTCAACAACTCTGCATTTCACTGCATCTTGAACCTATGAAAATAGTGGCGAAATGACCAAACAGTCAGCCACATCCGGAAACACCCTTCAATACAAACCAAAACGTAGGAAAACAACTTCCGAGGTGAAAACGTTGCGCTTGCCTCTCTACGCAGGATGCAGTGCACCATGACGATTATGAACCCTTCCAGGGAGTCAAAGACCGCGAAGAGGATCTGGAAGAGAGCGGAGCGGCGGTCGGTCATGGCCAGGACAGCGGACATCCAGGTGAGGGCCAGCAGGGGCAGAATCACACAGGAGCTCCACAGAGACGCTCCCGCTCGCTCCTTCAGTTTGACATCGGTGATGCCGTCCTTGGACACCAGTTTGTTGAAGACCAAGATGCCAATTACCATGTTCACCTGTTCAAAAGAAGTTAAAGACACAATGAGTGAGACACTTGTAGTGAGCAATGAGCTATGGCTAACAATGTGGCGAGCAATGGTTAGAAATTGGTTTAAATACCATACGCCATAAGAGAATGCATGGTAAAGTATTCATTAATAAGTATTTTTTATGTATTTCGAAATCATTTTAGATATACAGGGATATATACCAGAACAACAGCAGCAGCGGGCCCAACAAACGAGTAGAGGAGTCCACCCTCCAGAGAGAGCCAGCAGCTACAGGGAACAGACAGAACAAAAGCAATTATTACATGAGCTGGAGAAAGGGAGTTCACGAGAGAGAGAGTGGAGGGAAGAAGGAGAGAGAGAGGTGGGGAGGAAGAAACAGATTTAGGTTCAACTTACTAGTTGACGGTGCCATATCCCTTAGCCTTGGTAAATCCAACAGACACAGCCACCACCAGAGCAGGGAGTCCTATAAGAGAGAAGGAACAGAGTTAGGATTGAACAAGAAATAAATGGCAGAAATACAGGAAAACGTACAGCTAGAATGTCCAAAGATGGTTGGAAGAGGAAAGACAGACACATAGACACAGTAACAGAGTCATAAACAAATGATGACTTTATTTACACTTTGAATGGGGATGCCCATTCTAGCAATTATATTTCTATGGACAGAAAAACAGACAGAGTGACAGACAGACAGACAGAAAACCATTTATTAGGGCACGTACCCCAGCCCAAGCAGAGGAAACGCTTGCGGATGATGCGGTTGCGCAGACGGCCCGTGACAGCCATGTAGGACTGCCACGCTTCCGTCAGCACCCAGCAGAAAGATGAGAGGAAGAAGAAGTGAAGGAGGGCGGCCACCACTCCACACACCACCTAAAGGAAGGAGGGAAAGAGAGAAAGAGAGCGAGAGAAAAACGGTGTCAGCGGTGCGGTTCATCTCCAAGGTCTCAAAGCCATAGAGGTCTCAAAGCCATAGAGAAGGTCAAAGCCATAGAGAAGGTCTCAAAGCCATAGAGAAGGTCAAAGCCATAGAGAAGGTCTCAAAGCCATAGAGAAGGTCTCAAAGCCATAGAGAAGGTCAAAGCCACAGAGAAGGTCAAAGCCACAGAGAAGGTCAAAGCCATAGAGAAGGTCAAATCCATAGAGAAGGTCAAATCCACAGAGAAGGTCAAAGCCATATAGAGAAGGTCAAAGAAGGACAAAGAAGAGGGGATTGGTTAGAATTGTGCCATACCTTGTTGCGAGCTTGGGTTTGTCCAACCAGAATGAGGGCATTAGAGCAGATAATGGAGAGGCAGAAGTTGATGAGGATCACCGAGCGCTCCGAGCGGATATACCTGGAGGACGAAATGGAGAGAGTGAGGACGGTGGGGAAGACAAAGCGTGTTGCGCACACAAAGACGTGAAATGTGTAATAGTGGTTTTGCTTCCAGGGGGCACTTACTTCCAGACGGAGACATAGATGATGATGAGGAGCAGTAGGGTGAGAGAGGAGACCCCACAGCCCACGATGAGCGTTACAGAGGGAAGAAGATTCTTATCCATGTTCTGTAGAGAGGAGACAAGACAACACAATACATTCCCTTACTACGCTGCACACCAGCAAACACACACACATGAAAAAAGGCTAACGCATGAAAACACGCACACACACAGGCAGTGAGTCTACTCTCTGCTGCGCTATCTGCAACAGCAGACGGCTCCCTGTGGGCAGACAGCTGAATGGCACAATTAGGCCACGGCTAAGGCAAGGTGACCCCAAGGTGAACGTGTCAGAAAGATGGAGCGGCGAGCCAAAGACTCGGCCCGAGGTCACTGCGTTTTCCCATTGAGCGTTTGAACCAGCAAATGAGGCATGGAGGATACAGAACATATATCTCCCGCTACTAAGCAGAGGGAGAGAGAGAAAGAGGGAGAAATATCCCGGGCCTTCCTTACAAGCTGATATCTGCATGGATTTATATGCCGCGGTGCCTTTCTATGAGGGGATATTTACTGTGTCTGTGTGTGTGCCCAGTGTCTTGTTACCCCTCCCTGTAGGAGTGGACAGGTTATCACCTCCCACGCCTCTGACAGCAGCTTAGTGCCCTACTAGTGCCCGCCTGTGTCTCAGACCTGGCACACTGAACCCTTAGCGGCGGGCACACGGCAGAGGTCTCGCACCCTGTTAGCCCTGATGCTGACTCACCTGTGGGGCTACGAGGGCGCCAATACTGATGAGAGGGACCCATTGCCCCCACCCACTCCCACCAGCTAATTGGCTGGGGCTTCGTTCCCCGTACTTTGAATAGACTTCGGAGGGGTTGAGTTAATTTAACACCATAGATTAATCTGCATCACTGTGGTGCAAATGAGACGCGGACAAACCATGTTCAGGCGCCCAATGTGGAAGCCTTCACAGGCGAAGAATCTAATGAGGCATTTTGATCGGGGTTAGGAATTGTGGCACTTATAAAGAGGTGGGAAAGGCTAAGGGGCGAGCTAATTGCCGAGGAAGAGGGAAAAAAAAGCAAAACCAATGCTTGAAATGTGATAAACCTGAGGTGCGAGGAAAGTGAAATTGGCTACGCCCTCCAGTGGATTTCTATGATAAACCCATTAAGTGTTGTGTCTGTAGCATAGGAAATACCACAAGAGCCACATCGCTTTGGCATTGCAGATAATGCCCGAGAGGCTAAAATGGGGATGAATGCGGTGCCTTGGAGGGCCGTCTATATCGCTATCTGCTCTCTGCGTGGACATACCTCTTATCACAGCACAGCTGGCAAACCCGGGCCTACGGCAGCCAAATGCTAAATTAGCACAGCACATTTGTTTAGAAATCTATCCAACTACATCAGAGGCTCCCAAACCAGATGGCAGATAGCGGAGGGGTGAGCTGAACTGCCGTTTGCTAATGCCAGGGTGAAAATGAACTGCGGCAGCAGTATGCTAGCTTCACTGCCTCCCTCCCTATATGTCTTTCTATCTGGGTTGATGCTGCCTTTCGCCATGGGCTACTGAGTGAAACTGTAATCCAGCGAGTTTGTTCTAAATGTGAGCCATGTCTTGCTTTTGCCCTTGAAGGAATCCCAAAGTTCCCATTTTCTCCTAAACCTAAAATCAGGACAGGAGGAAAAAAAGAGTCCTTTATGGTGCCTATTAAGTGTGCATTTTCATTTGTGATAAGGGTTGATTACCCAGTGCGGACCGCTCTAATTGGGGTCCAGTGAACAAGGTTCCCTCCACTGACTAACTAGGTTTGACCATGTGTCCAAGACACGTTCTCGTTGGTGCAGGGTCCAGGGAGCAGACCTTATCAAATGAGAGCTGAAACACTGCAGTGTCTGGCTGTTCTCTCCTCTCCCAGACAGCTGGCAGCCGGAGGGACCGTATTGAAAATGTCTACAGCACACATCAAAGGATGGTGGGGCGGGTGGAACCGTCAATGCACAACCAGACATCCTCTTCTCATTGGCCAGAGTCTTTGGCATTTTTCAGAGAGACTTGATATGCGACCCGTAGGGGTGGGGTGGTAGGGAGGAGGATGGGGGGTGTAATAGAGGATTCAGAGGTATTGGCAGGCGAAATGATTGGCGCAGCTGGCCGTCGACTATGGGGGGCAGGTAGGGGTGGCTGGTTTAGTTGTCTTCTCACAAACACAGGGGGCGCTGTAGCTACCTTTCTCTTTTCCAGACAGGCAACAGAGACCAAACAAATCGATGACAACAGGTCTAGAGACAAACAAAGCCCAGATTGCATCTCTTATGTTCAGATTGGCAGCATCTTTTGCTGGATGCAATAGAATCATGCAGTCCAAGCATACTGACTGAGTGACTGTGCATGTGTATAGGCTTTGACATGCTGTATATCTGCTGTATATCTATTCTGGTGAGCCCACTACAGGTTAGTATCTGATGTTTGCAGTGGAATGGAAGGTAATCCTATGTGCAATTAAGCCGATCTGAGACGAAAACCTGCATTTCTCTGAATTGTAATATTCAGAGAAATATTACTTTCCTATCTGTTGATTGTCAGTGTGGTTTTGGTCATGGTGGTTTTTCCCTCCCCTCAATATCTCAGTAAGCAAAAATCACACAGACCAAGCTTGCTGCTGCAGAAGTCGTTACCAGGGCAACTAGAGAGTGCACTGCTATGGAGGCACAATCTAAACTGGGGTAAATTACACTTTGCCTTTGCGCAATAGAGCTCTTTGAGTATTGATAGAATGAATACACTAATCAAAGTACATGTTCTACCAAATCAATGCATGCTGTGAAAACTATGCAATGCAATCCCCTATGAATTTGAATACCCAAAATGCATGAATGAATAATCTTGATCAAATGGAAAAAATAAATTTAAAGCACAAATGTAGACACATTTTGATATGTAGAACAAATATGTAGAACAAATTCTGATATGATTTTTCAAGTGACGCTTGTAACTATTCACTCCATTTGTAGGTCACAAAGAAACAATTTAGCTTTATGTTTTTAAACATGAATTTATCCATTTCATTCAATTGATAAGAATGACACAGAATTGTCTCCGATTATTAATGCACACACAGGAATGTTATTTGCACATATTTGAATAAGACAGTGAGTCTAGTTGAAAACCACCATTAAAATGTAACGATTAGGGCTATTATTAGCCTAACATTAATCGATCGTTATTTTGATAGAAATGGCATTTCGTGTCGAATATCGACATGTTACTTGCACAGTTATTTGTCTGACCATTCAAATCACCAGTCTATCAAACCTATCTATGGTCAATGGCACCTGCACAGAGACAAAGAGGGGGAGGCTGGCAGCGCGAAACCGAGCCATTCGAAAAACAACGTCTACTGTTTACATTGAATTCTTCCATCACACACACACATAACGAACGTTAACAGTGAAGGAACACAAGGTAAATAAGCGCAACACTTACCATATCAGGGTTCAGCCGCGCTAAAATGGCGAAGGTGGAGAGTCTGTCACAGACGCATTTGGTTCTGAAAGAATCAACGGCGACGGCTCTGCAGCTACGCGCAGACCAAGATCCAAGCAGCGAAGAACTGCACAGGGCGAGAGTGAAAGGGAACAGCGGGTTATGAGAGAGGAAACATAATCTGAGAAATGTCTCCAATCAACCTCTCCATCCCCCCAAAAAAGCATTGTAGCCTAGTCTATAATAAGACCACGTAAAATATGCCCGGCATATTTGTAATAGCAAATCACAGGTCTTTCAGTTGTGCATGGTCATTTGAAATGCAGAGGAATTCATATATCTGATATGTGATTGATAAAATACGTGGTATGTGTGTTAGTTTTTATGCAAATCTAAATTCTTATTACACGGAAATGATATAGGAATTAACCTGTTGCTTTCACAAGAAAAACAGTTTTGTTATAATAACTATGAGTGTAATTGTAGTTCTAACACCTGAAATGGCAGCCTTGCTATGGGATGAATACACTATTGCTGCTAATACTATACCAAAAACATAAACAATAATCTGTCTAATTTATATTCTTTCCCAAGAGGCATTAGATATGAGATGGTGGACACTGGATATCCCCAACAAGCCTACAGTCAATACACTGAAAGTGTAAATAAGAAGTGTAAATGAGAAATGAGAATACAATTTTTCTTGCACACTCAAAAGTATGAGTAAAATAAGAAACATGATGGAGTTCACTGGTGCCCTTCTGCTAAACCATGCATGGCCTTATGGTGTGGGCATGGGAATTGCTTCACGCATGACCTCTAAGGCTGCCATAGGGTCTTCTCTAAACCTTTTGAACATCTACTGTGTATAATTCTAACTCTCAGTTATTAAGATGGCCACTATGGATTTTCCATCCCAGAATATCCAGTTTTAGGTATGGAGACAAAGGGCAACGTCTTGTCATCAATGACCATTAAAAGACATTGTAATCAACAATCTGAAGACGGCAACAATCCCTTTTCCACATCATGAACGAGTGGTTATGGGGATAAAGTTAGCTGGCTGCACTGTGCAGCAGCAGACGCTGCCACCTCGCAGCGTTTCACATGATGTGAGTGTCAGGGGGGAGAGAGAAGGGAGCGAGGCATTGAACCGTGGCCTCAGGCACAAACTGGTGAGCCTGCCTGAGCAAAAGGCTGTGATTACCACCACCACCACCACCAGCCCCCCCCCCAGACACTAGTCCACACACTGTCGAGCATCGAAGGGAGAGAAGGGAAATAGCAGGAGTCACTGCAGTCAACAGCAAAGTCAACTTGGAGAGGAGGCTTTGCTCTGCTGCCAGTACAGTTTAATGCCTGCTTGCCTGCTCGATTTCTCAGATCACTCAGATGGGTCAGAAGTTGTGAGGTGAAGTGGAGGGTAGACTAGGCATTGTTCCTTGGTATGGTTTGTGTAACTGTGCAATATCTGACTGTGTAGCTTTGAAAAGGGATCAGACAGAGTATGTTAGCTTGGAATTAGTCTAATATCTAATACTAATAGCATGTCACTGAGAGATGGACACTGACTCTAGAATAGCCTAGCTTAGCACTTGGCCTCAATCTGTGTGTCTGTAGCATAGCATAGACAGTTGGGCATGAATGGACATGTAGAGTAATGGCATTTCCCCAGTGAGACTGCCTCAAAACCAAACAAGTGCTCCTCCACAAAGTAAACTTTGACCCAAACTCTGATCCAGGGCTTCTCCCTCTCTACCATTCCCCCCTAACCTCCCTCCATCTAGGCATTATAATCACATCCGCTGTCTAAAAAGAAACTAATTTGGCTGGAGGCACGTATCCCCTCCCTTGTCCTACCCCCTTCCCTTCTGAAAGTGTATGAGTGAATGACATTTTCTCCTCTACCTCTTTGTTTCTTCTCTTGGGCTGCTTCTCTCAGGTGGGGAAGGGATGCAGATGTGGACGGGGCCTCAGCTGAATGCATTGCAGTGCTTATCTGAGCTCCACAAGTGTACAAATCTATCTAAATGCAAATGGCCCACCTGTGCTTCCGGAGGGCACAGTACGGCTGCCTCCAAAATGACAACCTATTCCCTATGGGGCTCTGGTCAAAAGTAGTGTGCGATATAGGGGATAGGGTGCCATTTAGGATCCACCCAATGCCCCACGGTGATCCAGAGCTGGGGGTAAGTTGAACAGCGGGGGGTATTCAGGATGCATTAAAATGCATCTAAACATCTTTTTTTTAAAGTCCATTTGTCACTTCCTGTTAACATCTATTAACCTCTAAAACGACAAAATGGACACGGGAGAGATGGGAGAAGAAGAGTTGCCATTGTCTTTGGATGATTAGCTATACTCGGAATTAAACTTTACATCAATTTTGCCTCTGTGTTGTGTCCCTGCCTAGTTAGTGGGGTATGAATGGATCCAGATGACTTGTTGATCAGTGAAAGGTGTCACAGGGGGCTCTGAGGATAAGAGCGGCTGTTACCCTTAAAGCCCAGAGAGATGGGTCATGTCAACATAATCTATTGATGCCTGCTTGTCCAGATGATTGACATGACAAGAGTTGCAACAATACTGCATCACAGTGACTTATATAGCTAAAGGATGAATGCTCATATCAAGTGATAGAATCAGTAGTGAATGGCCTTTGAGCTTTCTGGAATAATCAACTATCACCAAATGGGTTGACAGAATTATGAAAAGATGGATATTTATGAATGCGAATGGACAAACGGGATGTAAACAACATTAGTCACCACTTACGTTTCACTCTCATCCCAGGAGATGCACGTTTCATTGATGGTGTCCTGGGAAGAAAAAAATTGAAAAGGCGGGGTAAGGATCTAAGGAAAAGGAAATGCGTGGGATGCACAATTGGACAATCTGTTATCACATGCGTGAGATGTAACAGCATGGAGCTAACCACCATCCAACGTTTCATTCCCCCCAACCTCACCCACGGCACTAAAAACGTCCACTCCTCTATTACCGCAATGACGCAAGGTTTATTCATGCGACTTAACGTACTGCTGCTTGTTTCAAATAAAATAAAAACAACGACCAATACACTTAGGGGACTTGTAGTTCTAAAGGGCCATTAAGTGGGTATCCAATGGGAACTTACATTATGGAGGTGGGGGAACTCGATTTCCACTGGGGTGGAGAGCAGACCTGGGGTGGGCTTGACCACAACTGTAACTACCTTTGAGTTGAGTACGCTGCTGTTACTGAGGAGAGAAGAAACAGGACATTTGGTCAAACTAAAGCACAGTACTGGTAATGTGCTGTCGGAGCATTTCCAGTGTTTGATGGGGATAAATTGGCAATCAACGGCGAATACTTCAGGGGAATGCTAAAATGGTTTGAATGGGGTTTGTACAGTGAGTAACCATATGCCTGTAAATCAGTGTATCAAGAGGGCACTGTAAAAGTGTGCTAGAATAGAGTAGGAGTCATTCAGTAGGAAGGTCTTACCTTTGGAAGGATAGGATGGAGCTGAGGTTTCTGTACAGAATGATCCCGGTCACAAATGCAGTGGTGCCCTCTGTCACAGACACAAATACACAATTAATTATTGTTATTACTCACTAGGAGAGAAGAAAACAGTGGGTGTCAACAAGAGCAGGCGAGAGCTTCGAGGTGTTTTGAGACTCCGCAGAACGGTTTTGTTTCACCGTCCTGCTATCGGTTTCTTCACACAAATACGTACACGCATGTGTATCTGTAGACTATCTGTACCATGCATGCATCAGTGGTTGTGAATGTGCACTATTTAAATACAGTATGTATGCCATTCTCACCGGACTGGTCGATGGACAGAGCGTCGCGGGAGACGGTGATCTTCTCCTCTGAGGTCCTGACCCAGTCCATCATGCCTCTCCATCCTTTCACTGGGAAGGTGAAGTCGGTGGTCATGGCTGTGGGGCGCTTATGGATGCTCAACACTGGAGAGGAGAAAAAGAGATGGAAGGTGTTGTGTCAAAGAGTGTCCCTGGAATACATGGTGTGTATAGGATACTGCGACTCCCTTAGGGTCTGGTAAGTGAAGAGCCGAGGACAGCTATGGTTTCATGCGTCACACATCATTTCTTTTCACTGTCTGGAGGAGTTGCTGCTGAATCCTGTGTGAACTGGGATTGTGAATGTCAGCTTTGCTATAGTCAAGGTGGCATGGCAAGAAATAAGTGTGAATTCTACAGTTTGGACAGTATGTGCCTTCTCTGAGAGCTTATGTAAAACCCAATCGGATTCTAGCTTCCTCCCACGCAATTGGTAACATGCAGGATGGGGTTTATCTTTGTATCTTTGCATGGGGTTTATCTGTTTACTAGCCATGTTATTTTTGCTCCCTATATCATGTTATTTTTGCTCCCTATATGTCATGTTAGCCCATCGACTCCCTATATGTAGCCATGTTATTTTCTGCTCCCTATATGTAGCCATGTTATTTTCTGCTCCCTATATGTAGCCATGTTATTTTCTGCTCCCTATATGTAGCCATGTTATTTTTACTCATTCTTTTTATTAGTTATTCACTGTATATTTATTCCTCGTGTCACTATTTCATTTTTTGTTTGTTTCATTTAAAAAAAATCTTTAACCCTGCTTTGTTGGAAAAGGACCCCTAAGTAAGCATTTCACTATTAGCCAACACCTGTTGTCTAAGCATGTGACAAATAAAATTGTATTTGATTAGATTTGTGACATATTTCAGCTGCTATAGGACAAAACTATCTTGAAGATGGATTGCTACTAACGGGCCTGCCAAAATGTCACAGTGATAACAGATACATTTTTTATTGTTAATCTAAAACCTCTCTTCGGTGACATGATTAAGATTGATGCACTCTGTGGCCGGAGAAAAGGTAAAGACAAATCACCGTGGGATGTCAGAGCAGAGAGCTCCTGCCAGGAAAAATGAGGGGCTCACCTAAATTCTCTGTGACTTCATAAATGTCCTGGAAGTCCTTCATCTGCATACCGATCATGTCCACAAAGTCCTCGACGAGCTGCAAGAACTCCTTGACGTTAACGCCCATCTAGAGGAGAGTTAAGTGGAGGGAGGAGAGAGCGAGAAGGAAGAAAAGAGGAGGGGAGACCATACGTTTATATAAAGGAAAATCAGAAACATCCAGGGGTTGTTTGAAGTTGGTTGAATGAACGTCATTACAACAAATTTACAACCAGAACTTGTTGTTGTCTGGTTGAAATTGTGTGACTATTACAATGCCAGTTTTGCCAGCTGGGAGACTATTTGTTTTTCATAGCATCGCTTATCTATGCTGAGCATAAAGAGGAACAATGAACGTATAGGCCTTATACCGCACTGTATATGTAGTGCCTTTCATACTGTATCTTAGTCTTTCACAATACCAATGTTCCTGAGCAGTGAAAAGCACTATCATCGACTGTGGAGCCTCCTAACTTCCTGAGGGACATATATGGGCATCAGGCAGCAGGCTGTTGATTCGCTCTCCTCTTTTTCTCCCTGTTCTCTGTGGACGGGAGGGAGGGCTCTTGCGCCTCTCTGACGCAGAACTGTACCGATGTGGGCGAAAGGTGTGTGTATATCTGTGTAATACATATTGTACAGTGTCTGTGTATGTGTCCCTTCTTTACAACGACCATGGTCTGTGGGTTGGTATGGAGACGCACAGATTGGAGAGTGGGCGTTGTGATTCTCCCTGTCTGCCTTGCTCTTTCTCTCTGTCCCGAACTGACACACGGCTAATTCGTAATCAGTTCATCTTCAATTTGACGAGCAAATTGTTATTCCCTGAATGTGGAGCCTTTTGATTAGTGACTGGAGTTTTCCATACTAATATATGTATTACTTTTATCTAACCAAGTAGGCTAATGAGAACACAATATCTATTACAATAATACCCGGACTAATCCTATCCATGAGGCTGGAGGTCAAAGTTCACTTGAACAAGGGTTTAAAGTAACAAAATCAACATATAGCAACATGTCATGACAAATGAGAAAAAAAACCCGCCAAGAGTCTTCCTTAAAATTCTCGCGAGGCCCATCTGATTCAGAGCATAACATGTTAAAAAGGATCCTAACACTATCTTCAGTATGGGGCGGTGTGAGGGAAGTCAAGGGGTGAGGGTTGAAATGACACATGTTCTGTTCCTTTTAATCAATACTCTCACATTTTTGCCCATTCTTTCTCTGAGTGTCCAGTTTTTTTATTACTATGGAGCCTATTATTTCCGTGGTAGTGAACTGAATGTTTTTTTGGGGGGGGTGATAATGAGGTACCACCAGTTACCACTTTTCCCCCCCATTCGCTCTCACAGACCGAACTTTCTCCCCCACTCCATCTCTCACACAAACCTGACAAAGGATGAAAAACTTTCTCCACCACTCTTTTTCCTCAGTGACACAGTCACCCACTCGCACCTATTCACATGTCGCATTGCCTAAATACACTGCTCTCAGAACTTGTCACTCACCAGCTGTGCCTCCTCCCATTTATCATGATGTTCCTCCTTCAGTAAGTTGCTGATTGTCTGGGCATAGTTCTGTAGAAGAGGGGATATGAGCGATAGGTGTTAAGACTTGATCAAGCCCCAAATCCTACTTTGCCGGAGGAGTGTCAGAACATAAAGGAATAGCTTATAATGTGTGAGTGACAATACACATTGCAATTTTATCTGCAATGCTTAATTCAAAAGCAACACCGTATTTCGGACTGACCTCCACATCGGCATTGCTCAGGCTGTATCCAGCTCCTTTGTAGATCTCAGTGGTGTTCCTGAGGACATCCATGATGGACAGTAGGTCTCCGCTGTACTTGGTCCCCTCATCAGAGGTGGCCCTCAGTCGGGAGATCACCTCAGAAATCCCATCAGCCATCAAGCCCTTCTTAGCCTTATCAACACCATCCTGGGCCTATAGGACGGGAGGGTAAGTAGAGAGGTCACACTCTAGTTCAGGAGCATTCAACTCCGACCCTACATATTTCATTGCAAGCACCTGGTGTCCCAGGTCTGTTTCAGTCCCTGATTAGAGGGGAACAATGAAAAAACGCAGTGGAACTTGCTTCGAGTTCGGCCGGGAAATCATAGGTTGTGGAGATGTGTTTTCAACCATCTTCATATTAGGTATCTATCATTGTAGTGAGCCCCATCTCTAATGGTTTGTAGCTATGGCTTTAAGGGCAGCATCTTCAGAGTTTAAAGGATTGACTACTAATCGTGTGAGACAACAATAGACGATCATAACTAGCACGGTTGTTGGAAGATACATCTCCAGACACTCCTTTCTGGTCTAGCCAACTTACCAATGTGGAAATGTCCTGGTAGTTCTTGGAGATGCACTTAACGTAGGTCGGATTCTCCCAATAAGCAAGGCCTACAGCGCCAAGGGTGCATCGGCGCAAGGTCAAGCCTGTGTGTACAACAGAGTACCGGAGGTCAGCATGATCATACACAGGGATGATTACATTACTTAAACATGTGAAGTACATGTATATCTTTTAAGAATAATGGGCTACATGTGTTAATGTACTGACCTGTGGAGTCTGTAGGGCAGGTCACGGCCGCCATATCTCCTGCTGGGGTTCTCTTCCACACAACATCACCGTCGGTCTCCTCCTGACAGATCTCATGGGGTTCTGAAGAGAAGAGAAGGAGATTTGGTTGCTTGGTTGTCTTTGGTCAAGTTGTATTAGAAAACTGTTGTTTAATGTTGAACCACTGAATTTGATTTCACCCCACATGTCAGCCATGTTGTTTTGACTCACTGACCTGGGCATCTTTTCTCGTTGCAGCGTCTCAGCTCTCCTCTCTCTCCAGGGCAAGGCTCTCCACCAAAGTAAGGTCCTTCGCACATCCTCTGTCTCTGCTGGCTTCCTCCACCACAGGTCTTGCTGCAGCTTCCCCATGAGCTCCATGATAACCAGCGTCCATCAACTAGAGAGAGACAAACAAATGTTTTTTCCCTGACCTTCGACAGACTGACCAGTAGCCATAGTGGCCTTTTACTGGCCATAGTGGCCCAATACTGGCCTTTTACACATAGACTACGTCTGGAACAGGGTGCTTGACAAGTTATTATGACAAAAGAGGTCTCCATTACAAACTTGGTGGTGCTAGCTGTCTACCTGGGCAATCTTTCAGGAAGCAGTTGTTGGTCTCACGCCAATCACCACGGCACTCCGAGCCTCCGTAGGACGGTCCGTTGCATTCACGTGTCCTCTGCTTGGTGCCATTGGAGCAAGAGGCGGAGCAGGTGGTCCAACCGGACCATTCGTTCCAGGCACCGTCCACTAGAGGGAACCAGAGAGGGAGGTGGAGAATTAGGACACCGTCAAGCCTCGGGCCAGTAATCATCATGGCACAGAGATGCTATTAACATTTCAACATGTCCTACTTTGAAACTGAGCAGCAGTGAAAGCTCAACTTCTGCTCTCGTTTGCCCTTCATGCACCACTGCAGGTGTCTCTAACTCTAAATGCCTCCCCAACCAATTGCCCTCCTCAAACGACACACAAAACCCTCTAGTCGTTGGGAGAACATCATCAAGTGTACTGCATTTAAAGGGAGAAAAATGTCTGCTCGCTCATTGGAGGTCAACATGGGCCTACAACTATGTGTCGTATGGGAAGACCAGAGCCCTATAGCTATCCCATGGGCTCTGGTCAAAAGTAGTGCACTATATATAGGGAATAGGGTGCCATTTAAGATGCAGTCAATGTCTCCCAACACGGGATGGCAGGCCTAATTAGGAGCCTCTGGAGGACGTCGGATTCCATCACTCCCCGAGTTTCACCTCATTAAGTCATCCCATCAGCCTACATGGATCAAGCAGGAGCTTTTTTTTCTCTCACTGCCAAGTCCACAAATGGGATTTTCCCAAAGTAAGGACAGTCATTTACAGTGGTCATCTCTTGGTGGTGCATATTGCCATCTGCTGTCCACAGTATGAAACTACATGGCCAAGCAGATTGAATGAGTCCGAAGTATTGAGGAGCGGCAGACAATCAGCGATGTGCTAAGTGAATAACGGAATTGCAAAATATAAAGCCGTTGTTATTTTAATGAAAAACGTCTAAGTATCAGACTGACTAAACATTCAGGTGAGAGAGATAAGAGGACTAACCATTCACTGCCACAGTGGGCGGTGTGTATGTATCACCAGAGAGAGAACTGAAGCTCCGACGTGTGTGTGTGTGTGTGTGTGTGTGTGTGTGTGTGTGTGTGTGTGTGTGTGTGTGTGTGTGTGTGTGTGTGTGTGTGTGTGTGTGTGTGTGTGTGTGTGTGTGTGTGTGTGTGTGTGTGTGTGTGTGTGTGTGAGAGAGAGAGTGAGAGAGAGAGAGAGTGAGAGAGTGAGAGAGTGAGTGAGAGTGGTGAGGATGACCATGAGGAGTGTATGACTCACTGCCTGTATAGCCCATGACTAAGCCCTGCAGGTATTTGTTCTGCAGATACAGTACGTCAGATGTGATGCCAAACCAACACTTTACTCCCCAAGATAACCACCATCACTAAAGGATTTTAGATGTGAGTTAGAACGGGTAGGAAGTCAGGAAGGAGGAAAGCGAGAAGCCTTGAAAGTGAATGTCTCTTAGTCAGTCAGAGTTCTTCCCACAGGGGTCAGTGAGAAAGCCAACCCATTGACAAAGATATGCTCATTAAGAGTTAGGGTAGTGAGTTCAATTCCCGCTAGGTTCACATATACTTAAATGCATGCACTCACTGTTGTAAGTTGCTTTGGATAAAAGAGTCAGCTAAGTGGCATATATCATAATTAAGTAAGTAATAAGGCTAACCTGGGCAGACTGCGATGTTGCAGAACTTGGTCTGTTTGATGGGTCCCTTGCAGGGTTCTCCTCCGTTCTGGGGCTGCTTGCAGGTGCGGGTGCGGTCACGGTAACCACGTCCGCAGGTGGAAGAGCACAGGCTCCATGGGGACCACTCGTCCCAAGCTCCATCAACTGAAAACAAGAGGAAAAATTCAGACCATGTCACCAAACATACATTTTTTTTTACGTGATGGTTTTGCCCTCAA
Source organism: Oncorhynchus gorbuscha (assembly GCF_021184085.1). Lineage (NCBI taxonomy): Eukaryota > Metazoa > Chordata > Actinopteri > Salmoniformes > Salmonidae > Oncorhynchus > Oncorhynchus gorbuscha. Next base: position 43,780,291 of record NC_060181.1, on the reverse strand, counting down.
AATGAACATGAATTATTCATAGGTAACTGAGTTGTAGGGTCTTTGGGTTATTGACTGTGAGTTCACGAGCTATCCACTAGGTGGAGTTGTGATTTTGACCAGAGTTGCCAACCTGTCTAGAGACACACACACACACTCTAAACACCACCCTAAACACGGCCCCCGGTAAATGAGCCACCACTTACCGGGGCAGACCATGGTGTTGTTGCAGGGCCGGTTCTCGCGGAGGGGGCCGGTGCATTGGGTGCTGTAGGAGGACGTAACACAGAAACGGGAGCGGGCCTGCCAGCCCTCTCCACAGCTCACTGAACACACACTCCAGGGGGACCACTCATCTGCAACCGCAGCAGCGTCCACTACAAAAGGTCAGGGGTCAAAGAGTCAGCGCTGAAGGTCTGGCGGCCGTAACACAACTTATATGGTAGAGCTAAGTTATACATGACATAACTGCAAACGATCTACTGGTCTCTTAAATGTATTACACCATCGTAAACACCTCTCCAACTATCTCCAAAACTCGATTTTGTATCCTTTATCACCAGAATGTGTGACTCACCTGTTTGAGGGGCCACGACTCCAGTGCTAGGAACATCAGCATTCTCTCTTTTCAGGCCAACAATGGAAGCTAGGGCTTGGCTACGGGCACGCACTTGACCTTGGGAGATAAACGATGATTAGTGAGCTGAAACTCAAGCCGCTTCCAAACAGATCAACACAAAGACAGACAGTAGGTTAGACATGACAGACTTCCAAGAAAACAGATTGACAGGTAGACTCACCAATGCAGGGCTGAGGGTTGCAGGCCCGCCCCTCTTCGACCACGCCTTCACACACACTATCCTCTGGATGACAGGCTCGGCTGCGCACCTGGACTCCACCCCCGCACTCCATACTGCACTCAGACCAGCGGCCCCAACCATTCCAGCCCTCTGCAGAAGAGAAAAACATGAGACACATGGCATCACACACAAGTCCAGAGACATCCTTCTTGAAGATGGTATATAGATGTGGATGGAGCTTAACTCTTTCTTAAAAAGCCCTACCGCTCAGAAATGTAGATATAGAAATTGCTACAGTTCAGTAAGACTGTAAATGTTTTTTTCAGGTAGTGTTCTCAAGGATTTCGATGTAAAAACTGTAACGGGAAATTACTGAGCCTGTCAGAGAGCTAAGGAGAAATGCACAAGGACAGCTCTTTGTGAGGAAACCACACCAGATAAAAGTTTTTCATTTGAAATGATTGTTTGCTTTCCAGCGCCCTGGAAAGCACGGTGTGCAAGGCTGGCGTGTTGCTATGGTTACTGCAAGTGATTGGCTTCGATTTCCTGTGCCAGCTAACTGTGAGGTCTTTGTGTACACTGTGTGTGTGCCTTTTGCATCGCTCAATCCCCCAACAAAGAGCCAGCAAACATGTCCGCCATCCATGAAAACAAAATGGCGAGCTAACACTGTGCAGTGGGAGCAATCTGACCACTTAGACCTTAAGGAGGCACAGTCTCTTCCTAACACCCTTCATTTATGCCTTATGTAACTGAGGCAGCAAAGGGCACATCTTCATCAGAACCTCACGTTCTCTATACCTCTAGAATTTAGATCATTAACGGGGGGAGGGTTGATTAGTTTGAGTCAGCATGGGGAGGCTGTGCTTCCAAGGGAACATGATTCCAATCAGCCAGACAGAGATCTAGTCTAGACTCTATTGGATGGGAAAACAAAAACAGACAAGTGGATTCGTGGACATTGAGCATTACACAGTAAGCCAGTTAGGTGGTGGTAACTCTACTCACTTATGATTTCGGTGTCACGTACAATGTCACGTCCATTGTCTCTGGGGGTTGGGATGCACTGTTCCAGGTAGACGCCTCCACGGTAGCAGCCACCGGGCTTCCTGACGGGGGTCTCCCAGCACTGGCAGGGGGTGTTCATGATGCCGCAGGGGTTGGGATGAGTGCTGGTGGACAAACAATTCTCCAGCCACTGGCACAGCTTCTGACAGGCTGGCATACTGGGGTTCCTCTTGCCCACCACCAGGAACTCGGCCTTGAACTCACCGCTGCTCTCTCCCTCCACAATCTCCAGGCCGTGTCTTGGCGCCACCTTGCGGAGCTGCAGGAACTGCTTGCTAGACTCCAGGTAGGTTACAGATGTTGAAGCGTCGCACAATCGGACGACTTCATCAAAGCTCTCCATACCCAGGTAGGTGCGAGAGGTCTCGATGAAGGAGTCGAACTGGAAGGTTTTGACCTGGCGGGGCAGGCAGGAGTCGCTGGGCTTGGTGATCTTCATGTAGACGGTGTAGCGGCGAGGGTCTGGGTTCTGCAGGGTCCAGGAGCACGGCGTGGAGGGCAGGTTGGCGGTCGAAGAGAACAGCCCGAAGAAGCGGCTCTGCTCCAGGGTGGCGCAGGTATCAGAGGCCGGGCCAGACGGGATGCTGGAAGTCAAACCGAGGAAAAGGAGGGCCACAAGGGCCACTAAGGGCCCCGACCGGGGAGGTGGCCACGCCATTCTGTGGTTGCTTCGAGAGGACGTTTCAAGGGGACTCAAATCGATTTCACTCTTTTCTCTCTCCTCTATTTATGCAATTTGTTGCGATGTGACTTCAGTTGCTTGGAACTTGTTGGCTTACTCTCCGAGGAATTGGATGGGGTTCAAAGGCTTCAGTGGGACAGAAAGACAGCCATGTGTCAAAGATGTGTCTGTTGGACAAAGGGAAGATGAAAAAAAAGAAACATGACAGGTCACTAAGTGTAACAATTCTCTGATCAGAACCAACCAAGAGGTACATTGGCCCTATGGTGAATTCAAGGAATTCTTCAGAACTAACTTCTAATATACATATGCTCATTGCAACCTGCACAGCTCATCCTTGTTAGTGAGAATTTGGTCTTTATTGAGGTAATTGACATACCTGTATAAATAAAGGTGAAAAATAATTCCCAGTCTCCTGATTACATCTATCTCCACTTGAGTGTTGAGCCTGTGATTAGCAATACTGTGCAGCAGCAGATCTCTCCAGTGAACAAATGCACTGAGGGTCCAGAGTTTAATAACAGTGTGTGGATCTGCAATTGCAGTCTTAGCCTCCGCTCTCTCTCAATTTCCCTCTCTTTCTTTCTTTCTCTCTCTCTTTCGCTCTTTCCTCCCACACACAGGGAATGTGCCGCTAAATGCTAACCGAAGTGCGTCAGGCTGACGTCTGGTGCTGGCGCGTTGCCACTGGGAACCGCAGACAACACTTAAAGTCAATTACACTCTACAATGCCCAGGAATCTGAGAAGCAAGAGCAACATGGTAAGGTTAAGTCATTGATCTCACTTACAGTTCCACAAGTTGCATGAACTTTGTTTGACCCTTCGCCTATTGCGTTCCCTCAAAAATGAAGAAGCCTTGGTTATCAGGAGCCCCATTCAGGGCAGACTGAAGGGAGGGTCTATTCGATTGCCAGTTCCCACACTAGAATATGCAGCTGTGGAGTGCATTGGGATGACACTCATGCAACATTGCTTTTCCCACCCTAAATGTGTTTAGACATAAACCAGCATATACAGCATGTAGTTGCTGCACTACGATGCCCTGTGGAGAGAGGTACAGATGCAAGATCTTAATTTGATCACATTTAAAAATTGTAGTGTATTTGAGGTTTGTTATTCCCATTTGATCATTTCAGACTTTATTTTCTCTTGTAAAAAAATGTGTCAACTCTGACAAAAATCTCCATTAATTGTCATCCACATAATAATTAAAATGGCATGTTTCTGCAGGATTATTTTCCTGCAGTAGCAAAATGGTTCAAATTAAGATCCTACATCTGTATCTGTCAAGTCATATATAGGAATAACCCTATCTGGCCCTGGAACAAAGAGCACACAAGATCAGTATCCCTGTACTGGACTCTCCATGTGGCACCTTATACATACACATTGTCTAGGTGTTATGGTGACTTAGGTTTGGGGTCGTTCCCTGGGCCTATAGGGGAATAAGGAGAGAAGAAGACTGTTGCTCAGCAACAACTTTCTCATGCATGCAGGGCAAGGCTATTCTTCCTGCTTACATGTCTCTATGGCAGCCCAGTCGCCTTGAGCTAGTGACTAATGTCGGAAGAAGCCCTAAAACACTATTAACCCACCAACTGATGCCGAGTAATTCACACATAATTAAAACGTTATGAGTAGGTCTGCAAAGGGATTCAAAGCCTTGGCTAAGTTATTGGGTGGGTGGGGTAGCAGGAGGTACAACCAGGTGCAGAATGATATACAAAAAAACTTGAAATACAACTTCAGCAGTGCCTCCTCCTTCCTTCTCTCAGTAGCGATTCACCTGCATCCTTCAAAGCTAGACCATCATTAATTTGCCCATGCTCTGCACCAGCCTCCTTCCTATACTCTCCCTCTGAGGTAGACCTCTGCTTGTGTGGGAGTATGTGTCTCACTCTCTCTTCTCCCTCCGCCACCCAGTAACCAGCCGGAAGCTCCATAAATGGGCTTTAAATGGGGCGAGGACTGAGGAGAGAAAAACATGTATGGCTGTCACATTTACAGCCCCCCTCTCTCACCCTTGCTCCCACCCTCTCTCTCTCTCTCTCTATCTCTGTCTTCATCGCTCCATCTCTACCGCTCTCCCTATCTCGCTGTCGTCAACAACATTTCTACAAAAGCAGGCAGCCTACGCGTAATCAGGTGGTAGTTATGGAAACAGCTGTTATGAATGTTTTTTGTGCAGATTAGTGTAAAATTCAGAAGAGGGGAAAGAGCTAAATTACCATCAGGTGCTCTCTGTCTGTTGTGCTGTGATGCACAGCTTTCAAGTGGCATTTTTCACCAGAGAGCTGATGCTGTGCTTTGCATAATACCATGCACCCATCAGCACTAACAGCCCAGTAAACAAACACTCCCGTTTCTCTCCGGAGATGTGGACTTAGGAATGTGTACAACCTATCTATGTTGAAGTACAATGATTCAAGACTTCACAGGAGATCTGCAGAGATAGAAGAATCGCTTTAAGCCAGAAGGGCCATGGGTTTGCATGACTAATGAAAATGGAGAGCTGTGAGAAAGTACTGGGTGTGTGTGGGGGAGTTCTATTGCTGCCACAGAAACCATTACCTCTTGTACATATGTGGTTGTTTTGAAGGCAATCATAGATCAGTTGACAAGTATTCTGCCAGCAGGATATATATACCTGTGGCTGTCAAGTCCTGACTACTCTAATCAGAGTCAAATCATAGTACATTGCCACACAGCTTGCTCTATTCTACACTGCCTGTAATATGTATATGAACTGTTTGAACACAGGGACATCTCCTTGGTGCTTCTGAAAAGATAACATGCAGGCAATTAAGTCCACAGCTGTCGCAGGTGACCAAAAAAATCCCCAGATCTTCTATCACTTTGTATCTTTTTGTGCAGAGGTCGGAGAAGGGAAATATGGGAATAAGCAAGCTGCAACTGAACCATCTGTGATAGAAGCCCTAGGGGGAGGAGGAGGGGGGGTGAACGAGGGAGGAGAGGTCACTTCTACTTTTGTGTCCCCATTTTTCCTTTCTCTGCAAGATTGTTCTCTTTCTGCTGACTTTCACAACAAAAGCAAAAACATGAAAAAAAATAAACGCGTTCTCGGGGTCATCTAGTCAAATAAATGGCTCCAGCTGTTTCTATTCAATTGCGTGCCATGTGCAAGCCAAGAGAGCTTTTGGCAACCTTTAAATATGCTTTGCTTCATTCCAAGTTCACACCCTTTGTGTCTCTCTATGAGATCTGACTTGTTAGTTAGCACTGGAACAAAATGGTCCTAATTATTCACATTATAAAGCACTACTGCCTCTAACAGCCTCCCTTTGTTTTGGAGACCTATGGTAAGAGTCAGTTCAGTTGCTGTGGCAACTGTGTGTGTGTGTTTTTTCCCAAATGCACTTTCGGTGAATGTTGTGCAATGGCAGCAGGCAGCAAGTTAGTAAATTCAAACCTTGATGTGAAAACAAGTCGTCTGTATGGGCTCCTGTGTCTTAACTTCCGTAGCATTATATGAACACTGAGGCACAGAAATGACAAAACAACATGCATGCACCGGATATCATGCATTAGGAAGGTCATCAAAGCCGGAAGACAGCGATGATTATTACATGTTTTTTTCAAGTTCCATAGTCATAGAATAAACTAAGACTGAAATGGTAAACATGAAACTATTTAAGCAATATGAATAGCAAATGTTGCATAATCAAATCATAGGTTCTTAACAGACGTTATTAAATCAAATCAAATTCAGAGATGAGTCAGAGTTGAGCAGGGTATAATTGTGACGCTCGGGAATGCTGGACAGTTAAAAGAAATCATCATTGAGAAATCTTTGCTGGAGCAACCTGTTGATAAATGCCGATGCATGTATATTTCTGTTGCTGTCCATGTGACAATATATCTCCACTCCCACGGCGGAAATGTTCATAACATTCATAATAAACATGATCAAACGCATGCTGTCGTCAAGAATCACTTCCAATTTACAAGCTCATTGCACACGGTTTCTTATGATGTCTGTCTGTGTCCGTGTCTATATGAAATGTCATATAGCGCACAGGGACATTGAGAAATATTGCCCGGCTGAGTGCAAACTTACAAAGGATTCGCCAAGTTGATATCTCCAAGGGTAAAGCAATTGCATGATATCATTAATACGTGGACGATGTTTTGCGATCATAACAATGCAACACATACCCTTCAGATTCGTGCAGCCCAAACGGATCTGAACGGCTATTCTCAAGGTGGAATGATAGTTCCTTTGCTCCCACAAAATAACTTAAAGGCGATTTGGAGGGAGAGAAGGAACAAGTGGAGCAGTACATGAGAGACCTGTTGAAATGATTTGCATGTGCATGCTTGATTCACATGCAATAAAGCTTGTCATTTCGTGTGGTGTTGTTGCAGGCTAATCATGAATCCCATGTGCAGGTTGCTGCAATAATGTTCTCTGAAGTCACAATATTGCAACAATAAGACGATTGCAAACAAACGGAAATAATTTGACAGCGTTTTGGACAGCGACTGGACCCGAATCTCATTGTTCAGCACCATGGACAGCGACATCGACCGAGTCAGAATGTCGTTGTTCAGTACCATGTACAGCGACTGAGTCTTAATGCGTGCTCCGTTTCACTGACTAAAGTCATGCTAAGATTCCAGTACCTAAACTCTCCAAAAGTCTGGCAGGTTTTTCACATATGAAGAGACAACTTTCTCACATAGGCTTCCATGTAAACACATAAAAATAAAAATAAACATTGCAATACCAACTATTTGACCAAGCACTACTGACAAAGCACACGATTGAATTGTCAAAAAGACAAAGCAACAAAACACGTAAAACACGAATCAACCAATAGAATCGGATACTACTGTACCTTGAGAATGTTCTTTCAGTGCACACTCTCCATCCAAAAGTCCACAATACTTCGAGCTGGATTCAGGAAGCAACTTTCGGAGTCTTCACGTTGGTTGTCATCGCAGAATGTTCGGGCCAAAACGTTCAGCAAGGGGCGACGGCAGAAACTGTAAATGGCAAGTCCAGACACGACTGTATCGGATCGACCCCAAGTTCTAGAGCAGTGTCCACTTCCACAAGCAAAAGTAAAATAAAACGACTCTGACCAAACTCCAAAGAGTGTACTACCAACTTTTTTTGGTTGCTATATCCAGGTAAACTGACTATAGCCAAATATCGAATTGGTTGTATATCGGAGCTCCAAAAAGTCCTAAAAGCAGAAGATGTGTTCTTGTCTTTCCTTTATGAGCTCCAATATATCGTTGGTACTTTTACTCCCGGCTTCGGAGTCCTGCTTGTGGTTCTTGAACTGCAAGTGGGTTTCAGTCTCAGTGTGCCTTGTGGCATCTTCTCAATAGTATTTATCCTACCCCGCCCCCCCTGCTCTGAGTCGGAGTCTCTGCGTGGATAACACATTGAAGTGAATGAGACAACGCAAAGGTGGGGGGGGATATGTATATGTGCGTGTGAGTGTGTAGAAGGGAGGGCGGGAGAGACAGGAGAAGGAGGGAGAGAGAAAGACGATGTGAGCACCAAACTACGCAGAGATGGACGCAGGAGCATGGGCACCGGAAAGGGGAGCTGTCGTCTACATAGCCTATGTCTGTACTGCAGGCTATCATCAGTGCTTGACTTGGTGACTTGGATTGAAATAGGTCCCAGTACTCATTTTGGGTACCGGTACCGTTAATATTTAGGTGCAGAAGCTCCACAATACTTTTGAGCTTGTATTCTGAAAGAGGAACAAGAGCTCAAGCAGTAGAACAGTTGAGGTGCCGGTACTCAACTCTGGACAGCTCCTGCGCCAAGTCAAGCATTGGCTATCATTGGAAATAATGGTATAAGCACCTCAAGTTAACATAATATTATGACACACACCATATCTGCGAAGAATAAAACAAATCATCATAATTTGGGGATATTATATGGTTTTGGGCTACAGGTGCATGCAATAAAGCTTCTATTGACAGAGCAGCTGCTTGTTACCTGGCAATTGAAGTTTCATGGGCAGAGATTAATACAAGCTTTAATAGGGGATAAAAGATGCCAACCTGGTCTCAGAGCATTTCGTATTCTTCTGTACATAAATCCGGGATTCTCCATTTATTATGATATGTCATGTTTGGTATGGTTACATAAGGCAGATGGCAAAAACTAATTGATGGTGGGTGGATGGGTGGGCTTATATTGCGAATACCTAAGAACCCAACGGTTGTGATTTAGAATCTGATCATGGTCACTTTTCAACTACTTACTACTTTTTAGCTACTGTACTTTGCGACTATTTAGCCTGTTAGCTCATTTCCCCCCTAACCCTAACCCTTTTAGCGAACCTTTCCCCTAACTTAAACCTTAACCATTTAACATAACTCCTAAACGTAACCCTAAACCTAACCCCTAAACCCTAGCCTAGCTAATGTTATTGAGCTAGCTAATGTTAGCACCTAGCCTTCTAGCTAGAATTCATAACATATCATATGTTTAGCAAATTTATAACATATTGTACTCTTTGGAAATTCATAACATATTGTACATTTAGCAAATTCATAACATATAATATCAATTGTAATTTGTAACATATCATACTAAATGGAGTATGTCGGATTTACGTACAGAATAGTACGAAATGCTCTGAGACCAGGTTGTGGATGCAGTGAAAAGAAAACACAGTTCAATATACTGTGTAATCTAATAGTGACTGCATGACTTTTCCAATGATTCTGATATGGCGCGGCAAAATCTGAAACACGTCAATCAAAAATTGTGGTAAGGATAGGCTGAAGCAAGGTCGAAATTAATGTCGGAAAGAGGGAAAACACGTTGCAGCAGCTCATACACTCCCCCGCTTCTGGGAAGTAGATGACTCTGAATGGGCTTTCGTAATGCGAGTGTCCCTCCATGTGAGCTGCTGGGAAGGAGAGCACCAATGGGGGCGTCAGGTTGCTGGATTTATTGGCTCCTACTGCGCTATAGGCAAGCCTACCTACAACTATTTAAGAGGGCGACTATGCATGATTTAGACCCAAAACTCAGACAACATGACTCAACATTATATAAACCACAAGAAACACGAGTTGTAGCTCCTAACTGATCCTACCTTTTTTCTTAATGCATATGCTGTAATGGTAACATCATGATGTCCCCAAAAGGACAGACGTGGCTGAATGCTCATAGGGGAGTAGTAAAGTCATAGAAGATTGGGGGCTTAAAGCCCACGTGCACTATGGAAGTAATGATGTCATACAGTATGTGACATGTGTGGCATCACCTGGAGAAAGAGGCAAAAATACAGTAATGGAGTGCAGACCTACTCACTAGTGGCAGTGGCGACCCTAGAGCACACAATATGGTCTGTAAGTATTACCACAAAAGACTCACTTGAGTTGAGGGATGAGATGAGTCATGGCATCTGAGCATTGCAGCACTGACATCCTTTATGAGGGGCATGCAGGCAATGACATAGAGGTGTGCTCTTACACAGCCCGGTCTCAGGGCATTTCAAAATGATCCTGTACGTAAATCTCAGATGTAAATCTGCAACACTCCATTTAATATGATATGTTGCATTTGTAGATGCCTATCATCCTGTGTTGCGAATTTACAAAACATACAATATGTTACAAATTTGCTAAACAAATGATATGTTACAAATTCCAATTTGTTGTGGCTAATGTCAGCTAGAGGTTAGGGGTTAGCGTTAAGGTTAGGGTTAAGGTTAGGAGTTAGGTTAAAGGGTTAAGGTTAGGGTTAGAGGAAGGGTTAGCTAACATGCTAAGTAGTTGCAAAGTAGCTAAAAAGTAGTAAGTAGTTGAAATGTTGCTAATGAGAAAAAATAATAAAGTTTGTCTGTGATGAGATTCGAACACGCAATCATTGGGTTGCTAGGGTTTTCGCGTTATACACCCACCCACCACAACTGACCGACCAACCACCCTTAAGTAACCTTCTGCCTTATGTAACCATACCAAACGTAACATATCATACTAATTTGGGTGTTCTGGAATTACATTTACTATGTGACGTCTAGTCTATGATACCAAGCTGTGTTACAGAAAGAATAATCCTTGTGCATGCATATAGCCTGGCTTTAGATTAAACTCTGCTAATTGTATAATAACACATTTATTACTATTTTACTATGCAATAACAACATGTGTGAAAGTTTAATCAGTATGGAGGAGCTATCTTGTTCATCAACAATATGTTGGACTTATCTGACAATGAGGTACATTCATTTACAGAACATGTGGAAATACCACGTTTGCGTCCCAAATGGCACCCTATTCCCTATATCGTGCACTACTTTTGACCAGGGCCCAGACTTGACTTATTGTCCCAGTGGGCCCTGATCAAAAGTAGTGCACTACATAGGGAATAGGGTGCCATTTGGGACACAGCCTTCAAGTTACATTAATTTACAGAACTCATGTAGATACCAAGTCAAGTTCACTAATTGTGTAATCAGATCGGTCATTAGACACTCAGCAGTGGAGAGCGGATTTCACCCGCTGTTCAGGAAAACAGCAGGTGAAATCAGGACCATGGGGCCCTGGTCTAAAGGAGTGCACTATGTATTGAATAAGGTGCCATTTGGAACACATCCACTGATGTCAGGTCAACAGGGCAGACGGAGGACAACTGAGGGGAGCTCTAACACTGTTAATTAGGATCTAAGAAGGCAAGAGGAGCACAATAATATAATAATAATATATGCCATTTAGCAGACGCTTTTATCCAAAGCGACTTACAGTCATGTGTGCATACATTCTACGTATGGGTGGTCCCGGGGATCGAACCCACTACCCTGAGCAGCGATGTCTGCTGAGGGATGACAGCTGGGCACCATACAGTTACAAAAGCAAACCATCCAACTGACACACTAGCATGTCAATCAATCCAAGATGGCGTAGCAGTAAGACGTGTTTGTTTTTGTCCCGTATAAATATTCATTTTCCCCCCGTTTTCTTTGTATACATTTCAATATATTTCAATCTCTTTTTTCCATTTTCTGATTAAATATACCTTCCTGCCTCCTGTCTCACCCAATGTGGTATGGATCTGCTATTTTTTTAGACCTTAAAACTGGAACCTCCATCAGAAGCTAGCCATCAGAAGCTATCCAGCTAATTAGCTACTAGCTATTTAGTCATTGTTAGCCACTGCTAGCGGTCTTTACCTTTAGCTCAGACACCAGCCGCTTTAGCCCAGATAGCCCGGATAATACCTGCCAGTCTGCACAGCACGATATATCAGCCCTGAGCATATCGGACTGCTTTTTTCTACTACGTTACCGGATTCCTGCCGCAAGCTCTGGGGCATCACACCGGATCATCGCAACTAGCTAGCGGTTACCGATTGGCTATTGTGGCTAACACCCTTGTCCAGAAGCAAGCACCAGTTATCCTCGAGCTAGCCTCGAGCTAAGCCCACGAGCTAGCAAACGGAGAACACCAACTACAATACCTCTCTTGCCAATTGGCCTGGACCCTTTGTCGACACAGAGCCCCGCCGATCCATCATGACTGGTCTGCTGACGTAATTTGTCCGATGTGCTCTCAAACGGCCTCTGCGTCGTGGATGTCGGTGAAGACCCATCTGCTAGCCCTGGCCCGCTAGCTTTCTGAACTCTGTGTCTCCCGCTTGCCTAGCGTAGTATTGGCTACCGAACGGCTCCCTAATTCATCTACGGCTGCTCCTTGGACCCTGTGATCACTCAGCTACACAGCTGATGCCTGCTGGACTGTTCATTAACACGGTACTTCATTTTGTTTATATGTCAGCCCCAGCCTCGAACTCAGGCCCTGTGTGTAGCTAGCTGACCCTCTCTGCCCAGTCATCGCCATTTACCCGTTGTTGTTGTCTTAGCTGTTGTCGTCTTAGCTCTCCCAATCAACACCTGTGATTGCTTTATGCCTCTCTCTAATGTCAATATGCCTTGTATACTGTTGTTTAGGGCAGCTCTCGTTGTTTTATTTTACTGCGGAGCCCCTAGTCCCGCTCAACATGCCTCAGATAGCTCCTTTGTCCCACCCTCCACACATGCGGAGACCGCACCTAGCTTAACAGGCACCTCCAGAGATGCAATCTCTCTCGTTACTCAATGCCTAGGTTTACCTCCACTGTAATTGCACCCTACCATACCCTTGTCTGAATCTATCCTACCACGCCCAGAAATCTGCTCCTTTTATTCTCTTTTCCCTATGCACTAGACGACCAGTTCTTATAGCCTTTAGCCGTACCCTCATCCTCATCCTACTCCTCCTCTGTTCCTCTGGTGATGTAGAGGTTAACCCAGGCCCTGTGTGTACCCAGGCCCTCTAACTTGTTGACTTCTGCAACCGTAAAAGCCTTGGGTTCATGCATGTTAACATCCGAAACCTCCTTCCTAAGTTTGCTTTATTCACTGCTTTAACACACTCCGCCAACTCTGATGTCCTAGCCATGTCGGAATCCTGGCTTAGGAAAGCCACCAAAAATGATGAAATTTCCATTCTCAATTACAATATTTTCCCTCAAGATAGAACTGCTAACTCCGCCTTATCTCAGCTCACTGGTCATCATAGCAACACCCATCCATAGCACGTGCTCCAGCAGGTATATTTTACTGGTCATCCCCAAAGCCAACACTTCCAGTTCTCTGCTGCCAATGACTAGAACGAATTGCAAAAATCACTGAAGTTGGAGACATATCTCCCTCACTAACATTAAGCATCAGCTGTCAGAGCAGCTTACCGATCGCTGCAGCTGTACTCAGCCCATCTGTAAATAGCCCATCCATCCAACCAACTACCTACCTTATCCCATATTTGTTTTTGTTTTTCTGTTCTTTTACACACCAGTACTTCTACTTGCACATTCTCATCTGCACATCTATCACTCTGGTGTTAATTGCTAAATTGTAATTACTTTTCCACTATTGCCTTACCTCCATACTTCATTTGCACACACAGTATACATATTTTTCTATTGTGTTATTGACTGTACGTTTGTTATCCCATGTGTAACTCTGTGTTGTTGTTTTTGTCGCACTGCTCTGCTTTATCTTGGCCAGGTCGCAGTTGTAAATGAGAACTTGTTCTCAACTGGCCTACCTGGTTAAATAAAGGTGAAAAAAAAGACAAAATTAACTGTGTATTTTTCTGGGCATTTTAACAACTTACAATATCCTGCATGCCCAAACATCATCCTACTGCTACCGGTGTGCACACAGATGCCCATAACAGTGGGAGTGAAAGTTGTGAGGAATCACCACCACTGCAACCACTGCTGCCTCCGCATAAGCCATCCCACATGGCCCGGGCCAGCCCTTCACTACGCTATTTCAGAGTCTGCTTGAAACACTTCCACCCGGTAGCAGAGTCAGCGTCGTGTCCAAACAGAGGCAACCCCTGCATCATTGACAATGGCAAGCTACACATACCATGCACTACAATGTAATAATGTACTAGTAGTATACAAAGAGAACATGCTGCATGTATACATGTTAACCATGACAAAAATCTGGGCCTGTGGGAAACTATGATGGTTACTACAATATAGTTATTTAACTAAATAGTGCTTCATCCACTACTGCTGCTACTACTAGTACTACTGCTACTGCTACTACTACCCCTACTGCTACTACTGCTACTGCTACTGCTAGTACTACTACTACTACAACTATCTTTATCATCAGCATGAGCAACGTTGTTGGCAATACCATACCGCCCTGCTCCCACTGCTGGCTTGGTTCTGAAGCTAAGCAGGGTCGGTCCTGTTCGGTCCCTGGATCGTGAGATCCAGGCTAAATCACAACCGGCCATGATTGGGGTTTGGTCGGTGTTGGCCATTGTTGTAAATAAGAATATGTACTTAACTAACTTGCCAAGTTAAATAAAGGTTAAATAAAAAAATATTGTTGTTGGAGGTCCAGTAGCGGACACTCGTCCCATTGACCCAGGGCAGTGAATGGAACATTGCCCTGCATAGGGTGCTGTCTATCGGATGGGATGTTAAAACGGATGTCCTGACACTCTGCGATCGCTAAAGATCCCATGGCACTTATTGTAAAAGTAGGAGTGTTCAATTCACAATCTGGACCTCATACCATCATGGCCCCCTAATCATCCCCAGCTTCCAATTGGCTCATTCATCCCCTCTCCTTCCCCCTGTAACTCTTCCCCATGTCGTTGATGTAAAATATAATATGTTCTCAGTAGTCTTTCCTGTTAAAATAAGGGTCAATAAATAAGCATCCCCCATGGGTCATTGTTTTACTTAGAGTTTGAACTTTATGTCTAAATGAACTCCATCTGTCACAATAATTGTCACAACCTGCTAGATGTGCGGCACTTGCTTTTATTTCTCTCAGCAGCAGGCTGCATCTCGGGCTTCTCTCCTGCTCAAGTGGTTGTGAAGCGATCTCTACTCTAGAGGGCGCTGCTTTTTATATTCCATGGACAAGAGACCTCACAGTGAAGAGAGATGCTGTGTGCGCTAAAAATCAGAAAGCTCTGGAAACTGTGTAATGGCTGAGGAGCATGCAGCAATTTGGAGCATGTACAGGGGTTGTAAATATCATGTTGATGCTTAATGTTGGAGAGATAGTTCGGATAGTTCAACTCCCACTGACTCTAATGTACATCTGTTTTTGTTTAGCACGTCATCTTCAAGAAGTGTACAGTCTACACCTGCTCTTTCGATGACAAGTTACATTTGATTGGTAACATGCGCCGAATACAACAGGTGTAGACTTTGCAGTGAAATGCTTACTTACAGTTTTTTCCAACTGCTTACACACAAAATCTTTTCATGTCACACGATTTTTGAAACCTCTCACTCAAAGTGCAAAACTACACACCAAATATCCAAAACCATAAGCTATTTCTCAGCCTTTGACTCAGTTGTCAATTGCATAAAACACTTTTTTCAAAATACTACACAAAATGCTCAACCTAAAACACAGAAATCTAACAGGAAGTGACTTGCTTTCCTTTTCCAAACAGAACCAATCAAAATGCTACACTTATTCACCAGGTCACACACACACTCCTCACATGTGCAAACACTAATAGCTTAACTGATCACTAACCAATCACTGCTTTACTGTAGTATAGGCCTATAAATAGGTCAAAGGTCAGATTACCTGTTTTGAACAATGGATGCCAACAATGGACAGAGAGCAAGAGGAGTAGGGGCGAGAGGAAGAGGAAGAAGAGGACAAGGGCAAAGAAGAGAAGGAAGGATAGCCATCTCTGATGAGATTAGGGCAACACTTGTTGATCATGTGATCAACCACGGTTTGACCATGAGAGGGGCTGGACTGAGAGTCCAGCCCAACTTGAGTCGATTTACAGTGGCGTGCATAATTCGAACCTTCAGAAATGAGAACAGGTATGCAACTATCAAATGACTATTTTAGCATTACAGTAATGTACAGCCGCTTCTCCAGGCAATGGCGGACGCATGTGGGGACATAGAGGTTGCCTCTGTCCAAGGTTGGATACGCCATGCTAGGAGATACTTCCCTCGATGTTTGGCAAGAGAAAACATATATTTTGATGTGGACGAAGTATTGTGGCCAGACCCAGGCCGGAGAAGAGATGAAGCGTAGTTTAGCACTGGTGACCCCCCCCCCCCCACACCAATTCCTGGACTACCCCCCCGGGACCCCACACAAACAATTGTGTTCTTGACTGTATTCTAAAGAATATACTTTTGGTTTACGTATGTTTATGGTTTTATTGTATGCTACTGTATTCAACAGTAATGTTTGGCCTAATAATTATTTTCTGTTTCTACATTGCATTGGTGTTTACAGTGTACTTGTTACCCCTCTCAGCAGATTACTGTCACTGTAGAACATTGTATTGAAATGTAGATATAAGCCTATGAAAGACCAAAGAGCTTTAGATTTAGAATAACAGTGTTTACATGGTATATCCAAAAATGTACTATTATGAAAGCAGTGTTTGCCATTTGATGCAAATGCTTCATTCTGACATGTGTTTATGGCATTTTGAATGCAGTGTTACATTTTGAATGTGTGAGGCATTTTGCATTTTGTGTGTGCAGTTTTGGGAATTGTGTTTAGAGTTTTGAAAAAAGGAGACAGTTTTGAAAAGCGTGTGTAAGCAGTTGGAAAAAAACTGTAAGAGCCCATTCCCAACAATGCAGAGTCAAACAATAAGACAAATATTTGCTAAACAGGAAATAGTAACACAATAAAAGCAATAACGAGGCGATATACAAGGAGTACCAATACCGAGTCAATGTGTAGGGGAACGAGGTAGTTGAGGTAGTTGACGTAATACAGTATGTACATGTGGGTATGGGTAAAAGTGACTAGACAATCAGGATCTATAATTAACAGAGTAGCAGCAGCGTACATGATGTGTGAAATTGTGTCTGTGTGTAAGTGTGTGTGGCGTCCATATTGCATGTGTGTGTGTGTGTGTTTTGTGTGCGTGAGCGTGAGCGAATGTAGTGTGTGTGTATGTGAGCGAATGTAGTGTGTGTGTGTGTGTGTGTGTGTGTGTGTGTGTGTGTGTGTGTGTGTGTGTGTGTGTGTGTGTGTGTGTGTGTGTGTGTGTGTGTGTGTGTGTGTGTGTGTGTGTGTGTGTAGTATGTGTGAGTGTGTGGGTAGAGTCTAGATAGTATGCGTAGAGCCAGTGCAAATCAATTAAGATACATAAATCAATAATAAAGGAAGTCAATGTAAATTGTCCATTTGATTAACTGTTCAGCAGTCTTATGGCTTTGGGGTTAGAAGCTGTTCAGGTGCTTTTTGGTAAATTAAAGGAGAGCCGCACACTCTAGGAGCTTGGATGCAATAATTGAATAACCTAATGACCAACGTTTCAACAGACAAGCTGTCTTCATCAGGGTATAATGACAAACACTACGGGGTGACTACTTTATATAGTGTCAAAGGACACACACAGATGTCTGTAATCATGGCCGGGAGTGGCCTGGTATCATTGGTTAATTCTCAGATATAAAAATAATATACCAAAAACATGAATGGATAGCATACGATCATGGGTACAATTTGGCTCCATAGCCCTATAAACATTTACAATGAATATCAAAATCACAATAATCACAAGAATGGCTTCAGATCAAAGTCTACGTTGATTTCGAAGGGAGCAAGGGTCTTTAAATTAAAGATCCAGGCAGCCTCTCCTTTTAACAATAAATCGTCGAGGTCACCCTCCTCTCCTAGGGATGCCGATATAACGTAGGGACGAAATCGAGTGGTTTGCTTCCAAAAAGTGGGCCGCAACTTGGTAAGTTGACTTTTAGCACCTAATGGTGTTACAATGCTACATACTTTTAATTCGTGCTTTGTTTTACCCACATCATTTTTACCACAAGGACAAGTTACAAGATAAATAACAAGATAAACAAGATAAACAAGATAAATAACTGCCTGGGTGGAGCACATAATAACACCTTTTATTGGGATCTGTTTCCCTGTTTGGGGGTGTTTGAAGGATCTACATTTATAAGGGCCATTGCATTGAGCACAGCCATGACACTTGTAGTTTCCATCCAGTAGGGGCGCAAATAGATGTTGTGCAGGGATATTTTGGAGGTGGTAAATCAGAGTTTACCAATTGATCTGAGATTTCTTCCAAGCGAGAATACGACCAAAGGAGGGTCCGAAAACACATTACTGATACTGTCATCGGATCTTAGAATGTGCCAATTATATATTTTTGGGTCCCAAACTTGGCACTAAATTGTAATCATTTCGCATCTATGGCCTATTTATTACCTAACCTCCCTACTCTTCTACATTTGCACACACTGTACATAGAATCTTTCTATTGTGTTATTGACTACGTTTGTTCATGTGTAACTCTGTGTTGTTGTTTTTGTCGCACTGATAGCTTTATCTTGGCCAGGTTGCAGTTGTAAATGAGAACTTGTTCTCAAATGGCCTACCTGGTTAAATAAAGTTGAAATAAAATTAAACATTTAAAAATTAAAAACATTGCTCTGTGCAGAATTGTTGAAAGGTGAGTCAGTAAGAGATGATCTGTGCCTTGTTATATTTCATCATGGAAAATGTCTGTTCACTTCTGGTCCCACACCCTTTTAAGCACCTCCCCCAAACTCAGCCATCTCACGTTTGTGGGGTAGGGGAGATCTGCATGACCCGACTCTGTATCTTCCAACAGTGAGTCAAACTGCCTGTGGTTGAAAGATTTTGCTCTTTTGAAATGTACCACTTTAGTGACTGTATCCACAACATGGCTCATTTTCAGAACACATTTACAGAGCACCTCCTGATGAATAATGCAATGCAGGAAAATCATTTTCTAATCTGAGTTCAGCTCAGCTACTTGATCTTGAATCCTTTTCAAAAGGCCAACGTCATTTCCTGTCAAGTCTGGGCACTCATCAGTGGTCACACTTGATAACTTTTCAAAACTCAGTCCCAGCTTTGCCCCATACTTATTAACCTCCAATAAATCTTTCCCTGTGGTTGTGCTCTTCGTTGACTGCACTAAAGCGAGCTCTTCTGTCATTTCAAAGTCTGGGGTTATGCCTGGTAAGAATATCAACAACTGCGCCGTGTCACGCTGCTCTCATCCAGGGCCAAGGAGAAATAGGTTCAATCTTTCAACGGTTCCATATTCTCTGCGATGTCCTCAACACTCTGTGTCACTGTTCGTCTTGACAGGGAAACATTTTCAAACAGCTCTTTCTTGCAGAGTCAATGAAACATTCTTTAATGAATTCGCCCTCAGCGAATGGCTTGCTATGTCTGGCAATTTTGTGGGGCAGTACATAGCTAGCTCTCGCAATTCCGTCGTTTGCTGATTGCAGTTTTGTGAAAAGTCCTTGCTGCTTTTGCAACTGAGAAAGCAACTCTTTCTATACGCTTGCCCTCCTTTCAGAAGACATCATCCTATATTTCTCTGCATGATTTGTCTGGAGGTGTCTGGACAAGTTGTAGTCTTTCAAGAGAGCAATGCTATCTTCATACACTAAGCACACAGCTTTCCCTGATACCTCAATAAAGAAATATGTTGATGTCCACTCTTGCAGGAAAACCCTACATTCATTGTCTACTTTACTTTTCTTTGAAAAAATAATTTTTGCGCAATTTCTTGCTAGCTACTATTTGTAACTGTGACTTGTGTGTCAACCTGTCAGTCACTGTCTGTCCTCGTGGAGTTGTTATTTATACATGCCTTCAAAATAAATGTCCCACAAGAGGTTACACAAAAACGAGTATTCATTGGGCTTTTAATTTGAATTAAGAAATACGTAAATTCTTTATGTGATCCGAGCATGATTCCGCGGGCCGTATTGAGTCAGGTTGTACAGACCCCGGGCTGGCCTTTGCCCAGGCCTGGTGTAGATGAAGGAGAGGAGACAGGTTAAAGAAGTATTTTTAAGCCTTGAGATAATTGAGATATGGATTGTGTATGTGTAGCATTCAGAAGGTGAATGGGCAAGACAAAAAATTGAAGTGCCTTTGAACAGGGTATGGTAGTAGGTGCCAGGCGCACTGGTTTGAGTGTGTCAAGAACTGCAACGCTGCTAGGTTTTTCATGCTCAACAGTTTTCCGTGTTTATCAAGAATGGTCCACCACCCAGAGGACAGTCTGACTGAATCTCGCCCTTGGTCTCCATTTCCTTTACACTTTAAAGACCTCTCATTCCGTGACTGGTTTCATATGAAGACCTTTATACTTAAAATACCCCCCTGTACTGTAGATCCATCACCTTATTTCTCCTGTACAAACAAAACAATCATTTTTAACCACGATGGGGACCAGGATCTATCTTTATCCTACACATGATGGGGCGCCCCATGACCTGTCTATGTAACTCATCTCTTTCTTTGTCTTTTAACAGAGGTGGGTTTATTCCTGGATATCCTTAGTGGGGACAGTGGCCTGGTGTACATCCTCAAACATAAGACCTTCACAGAGGGACAGGAGTGCAGAGCAAGAAGTGAAAGGAAGAAGAAGGGAAGGTCACTGAAAGGAAGAAGGGAAGGTCACTGCAAGGAAGAAGGGAATGTCACTGCAAGGAAGAGGGGAAGGTCACTGCAAGGAAGAAGGGAAGGTCACTGAAAGGAAGAAGGGAAGGTCACTGAAAGGAAGAAGGGAAGGTCACTGAAAGGAAGAAGGGAAGGTCACTGAAAGGAAGAAGGGAAGGTCACTGAAAGGAAGAAGGGAAGGTCACTGAAAGGAAGAAGGGAAGGTCACTGCAAGGAAGAAGGGAAGATCACTGCAAGGAAGAAGGGAAGGTCACTGAAAGAAAGAAGGGAAGGTCACTGCAAGGAAGAAGGGAAGGTCACTGAAAGGAAGAAGGGAAGGTCACTGAAAGGAAGAAGGGAAGGTCACTGAAAGGAAGAAGGGAAGGTCACTGAAAGGAAGAAGGGAAGGTCACTGAAAGGAAGAAGGGAAGGTCACTGAAAGGAAGAAGGGAAGGTCACTGAAAGGAAGAAGGGAAGGTCACTGCAAGGAAGAAGGGAAGGTCACTGAAATGAAGAAGGGAAGGTCACTGAAAGGAAGAAGGGAAGGTCACTGCAAGGAGAATTCCCATTTAGTAGAACGTTTTTCCTCTTCGTTGTAAGATAAGAAGAAAACGTCAAATACTTAAACTAAGCCATTATATGAATTGTCTGCCTGCAGACTGTAAAAATGTTGTTAAATACTTAGTGGGTCTAAACAGGACGTTTTAATAATTTTGAAGAGAGCATAATAGAATATAGTTCAATAGAGAATTAATTCTCAATTATATAATGACACCTATTACAAACCACCTGAGTGTGCACATGCAGACACAGTATTTAGTATTATTAGGATCCCCATTAGCTGTTGCCAAGGCAGCCGCTACTCTTGCTGGAGTCCAAGCAGGTCTCCAAACAGTCTCACTGCTTTGTCCCTGCCCAGACACCTGCTCTCACCTCCTCTCATCCCCAGCATCTCTGATGCCTTCTATCCATATACCTTACATTCACTCCTTCTCTGTGTTGTTCTCCCTTTTGTGATGATGGCCAAGTGAGTGCAGACACTTTAGACCAGTAAGACTTAGACCCCCCCCCCAGACCTGGCTGGAGCCCTATAAGCCCTGAGCAAGAGTAGCGCATTACAAAGGGAAAATGGTACCATTTGGGATGCAGCCATGGCTTGGATCAATGACCCCATGGGAGTTCACCTAGAAGTCACGGTGAACTCTGGGGCCATTGTCCAAGAGCTCAAGAAATGATTGACTGTACTGAATGTCAACGTTGGTTAGATAATACATGAGAATTGGGATCAATATGTAGCTTTGAGCATTTGGGCTAAAAGACTTTGCCGTTTGAAATGACAACAAGAGATCGACTGTTGGAAAATGACTTTGGCTAATGCAATATCCAGCAGTGTTTACAAACTCCACACCATGTCTAAATCAAATCAAATGTATTTGTCACATGCGTCGAATGCAACAGGTGTAGACCTAACTGTGAAATTCTTACTTACAAGCCCTTAACCAACAATGCAGTTCAGGAAATAGATTTAAGAAAATATTTCTTAAATAAACTAAAGTAAAAATTCAAATCAAATAAAAATAGCACAGTAAAATATCAACATCGAGGCTTTATACAGAGGGTACCGGTACCGAGTCAATGTGCGGGGGAACAGGTTAATCAAGGTAATTTGTACATGTAGGTAGGGGTAAAGTGACTATGCATAGATAATAAACAGAGAATGGCAGCAGTATGAAACAGAGGGGGGGGGGGGGTCTTGGGGGTAAAAGCTGTTAATGTTATGCAGGTGAATGAGGACCCAAAAGCGACTTGGCGAAAACAGAGTCTTTAATCCAGTAAAGTAAATATACAATCATAAAGCACAATTCCACTCGTAATGACGAGAACAGACTGGAGACTCGATCATGAACTGCAGGTTGCCTCGGGAAGGCACTTGACCGTAGCAGACTCAGACACCTGCTCACCACGCAGCATCTGAGGGAAACACGACACGACAGGGCGATACAAAGACACAGCACGGTGAACAATAGACAAGGATCCGACAGGGCAGAAACGGAAAACAAGGGGAGAAATAGGGACTCTAATCAGGGAAAAAGATAGGGAACAGGTGTGGGAAGACTAAATGATTGATTAGGGGAATAGGAACAGCTGGGAGCAGGAACGGAACGATAGAGAGAAGAGAGAGAGGAAGGGAGAGAGAAAAAGGGGAACGAACCTAAAAAGACCAGCAGGGGGAAAACGAACAGAGGGAAAAGCAAAATGACAAGACAATATAAGACAAAACATGACAGTACCCCCCACTCACCGAGCGCCTCCTGGCGCACTCGAGAGGAATCCTGGCGGCAACGGAGGAAATCATCAATAAGTGAACGGTCCAGCACGTCCCGAGACGGAACCCAACTCCTCTCCTCAGGACCGTAACCCTCCCAATCCACTAAGTATTGGTGACCCCGTCCCCGAGAACGCATGTCCATGATCCTACGTACCTTGTAAATAGGTGCGCTCTCGACAAGGACGGGAGGGGGGAGGGAAGACGAACGGGGGTGCGAAGAAAGGGCTTGACACAGGAGACATGGAAGACAGGATGGACGCGACGAAGATGTCGCGGAAGAAGCAGTCGCACAGCGACAGGATTGACGACCTGGGAGACACGGAACGGACCAATGAACCGCGGAGTCAACTTACGAGAAGCTGTCGTAAGAGGAAGGTTGCGAGTGGAAAGCCACACTCTCTGGCCGCAACAATACCTTGGACTCTTAATCCTACGTTTATTGGCGGCTCTCACAGTCTGTGCCCTGTAACGGCAAAGTGCAGACCTCACCCTCCTCCAGGTGCGCTCACAACGTTGGACAAACGCTTGAGCGGAGGGAACGCTGGACTCGGCAAGCTGGGATGAGAACAGAGGAGGCTGGTAACCCAGACTACTCTGAAACGGAGATAACCCGGTAGCAGACGAAGGAAGCGAGTTGTGAGCGTATTCTGCCCAGGGGAGCTGTTCTGCCCAAGACGCAGGGTTTCTGAAAGAAAGGCTGCGTAGTATGCGACCAATCGTCTGATTGGCCCTCTCTGCTTGACCGTTAGACTGGGGATGAAACCCGGAAGAGAGACTGACGGACGCACCAATCAAACGACAGAACTCCCTCCAAAACTGTGACGTGAATTGCGGGCCTCTGTCTGAAACGGCGTCTAACGGGAGGCCATGAATTCTGAACACATTCTCGATGATGATTTGTGCCGTCTCCTTAGCGGAAGGAAGTTTAGCGAGGGGAATGAAATGTGCCGCCTTAGAGAACCTATCGATAACCGTAAGAATCACAGTCTTCCCCCGCAGACAAAGGCAGACCGGTAATGAAGTCTAGGGCGATGTGAGACCATGGTCGAGAAGGAATGGGGAGCGGTCTGAGACGACCGGCAGGAGGAGAGTTACCTGACTTAGTCTGCGCGCAGTCCGAACAAGCAGCCACGAAACGGCGCGTGTCACGCTCCTGAGTCGGCCACCAAAAGCGCTGGCGAATAGACGCAAGAGTGCCTCGAACACCGGGATGACCAGCTAACTTGGCAGAGTGAGCCCACTGAAGAACAGCCAAACGAGTGGAAACAGGAACGAAAAGAAGGTTACTAGGACAAGCGCGCGGCGACGCAGTGTGCGTGAGTGCTTGCTTAACCTGTCTTTCAATTCCCCAGACTGTCAACCCGACAACACGCCCATAAGGAAGAATCCCCTCGGGATCAGTAGAAGCCACAGAAGAACTAAAAAGACGGGATAAGGCATCAGGCTTGGTGTTCTTGCTACCCGGACGGTAAGAAATCACAAACTCGAAACGAGCGAAAAACAACGCCCAACGAGCTTGACGAGCATTAAGTCGTTTGGCAGAACGGATGTACTCAAGGTTCTTATGGTCTGTCCAAACGACAAAAGGAACGGTCGCCCCCTCCAACCACTGTCGCCATTCGCCTAGGGCTAAGCGGATGGCGAGCAGTTCGCGGTTACCCACATCATAGTTGCGTTCAGATGGCGACAGGCGATGAGAAAAATAAGCGCAAGGATGAACCTTATCGTCAGACTGGAAGCGCTGGGATAGAATGGCTCCCACGCCTACCTCTGAAGCGTCAACCTCGACAATGAATTGTCTAGTGACGTCAGGAGTAACGAGGATAGGAGTGGACGTAAAACGTTCTTTTAGAAGATCAAAAGCTCCCTGGGCGGAAACGGACCACTTAAAACACGTCTTGACAGAAGTAAGAGCTGTGAGAGGGGCAGCAACTTGACCGAAATTACGAATGAAACGCCGATAGAAATTAGCGAAACCTAGAAAGCGCTGCAACTCGACACGTGACCTTGGAACGGGCCAATCACTGACAGCTTGGACCTTAGCGGAATCCATCTGAATGCCTTCAGCGGAAATAACGGAACCGAGAAAAGTAACGGAGGAGACATGAAAAGAGCACTTCTCAGCCTTCACGTAGAGACAATTCTCTAAAAGGCGCTGTAGAACACGTCGAACGTGCTGAACATGAATCTCGAGTGACGGTGAAAAAATCAGGATATCGTCAAGATAGACAAAAACAAAGATGTTCAGCATGTCTCTCAGAACATCATTAACTAATGCCTGAAAAACAGCTGGCGCATTGGCGAGACCAAACGGCAGAACCCGGTACTCAAAATGCCCTAACGGAGTGTTAAACGCCGTTTTCCACTCGTCCCCCTCTCTGATGCGCACGAGATGGTAAGCGTTACGAAGGTCCAACTTAGTAAAGCACCTGGCTCCCTGCAGAATCTCGAAGGCTGATGACATAAGGGGAAGCGGATAACGATTCTTAACCGTTATGTCATTCAGCCCTCGATAATCCACGCAGGGGCGCAGAGTACCGTCCTTCTTCTTAACAAAAAAACCCCGCCCCGGCCGGAGAGGAAGAAGGCACTATGGTACCGGCGTCAAGAGACACAGACAAATAATCCTCGAGAGCCTTACGTTCGGGAGCCGACAGAGAGTATAGTCTACCCCGAGGAGGAGTGGTCCCCGGAAGGAGATCAATACTACAATCATACGACCGGTGAGGAGGAAGGGAGTTGGCTCGGGACCGACTGAAGACCGTGCGCAGATCATGATATTCCTCCGGCACTCCTGTCAAATCGCCAGGTTCCTCCTGAGAAGTGGGGACAGAAGAAACGGGAGGGATGGCAGACATTAAACACTTCACATGACAAGAAACGTTCCAGGATAGGATAGAATTACTAGACCAATTAATAGAAGGATTATGACATACTAGCCAGGGATGACCCAAAACAACAGGTGTAAAAGGTGAACGAAAAATCAAAAAAGAAATAGTCTCACTGTGGTTACCAGATACTGTGAGGGTTAAAGGTAGTGTCTCAAATCTGATACTGGGAAGATGACTACCATCTAAGGCGAACATGGGCGTAGGCTTGTCTAACTCTCTGAAAGGAATGTCATGTTTCCGAGCCCATGCCTCGTCCATGAAACAACCCTCAGCCCCAGAGTCTATCAAGGCACTGCATGAAGCACCCGAACCGGTCCAGCGTAGATGGACCGACAAAGTAGTACAGGATCTAGATGGAGAGACCTGAGTAGTAGCGCTCACCAGTAGCCCTCCGCTTACTGATGAGCTCTGGCTTTTACTGGACATGAATTAACAAAATGTCCAGCAAGTCCGCAATAGAGGCACAGGCGGTTGGTGATCCTCCGTTCCCTCTCCTTAGTCGAGATGCGAATACCTCCCAGCTGCATGGGCTCAGTCTCTGAGCCAGAGGAGGGAGATGGTTGCGATGTGGAGCAGGGAAACACCGTTGACGCGAGCTCTCTACCACGAGCCTGGTGACGAAGATCTACCCGTCGTTCTATGCGGATGGCGAGAGCAATCAAAGAGTCCACACTTGAAGGAACCTCCCGGGAGAGAATCTCATCTTTAACCACTGCGTGGAGTCCCTCCAGAAAACGAGCGAGCAGCGCCGGCTCGTTCCACTCACTAGAGGCAGCAAGAGTGCGAAACTCAATAGAGTAATCCGTTATGGATCGATCACCTTGGCATAGGGAAGCCAGGGCCCTAGAAGCCTCCCTACCAAAAACTGAACGGTCAAAAACCCGAATCATCTCCTCTTTAAAGTTCTGGTAATTGTTAGAGCAATCAGCCCTTGCCTCCCAGATAGCTGTGCCCCACTCTCGAGCCCGGCCAGTAAGGAGTGAAATGACGTAAGCAACCCGAGCTCTCTCTCTAGAGTATGTGTTGGGTTGGAGAGAGAACACAATATCACACTGGGTGAGAAAGGAGCGGCACTCCGTGGGCTGCCCGGAGTAGCAAGGTGGGTTATTAACCCTAGGTTCCGGAGGCTCGGCAGGCCAGGAAGTAACAGGTGGCACGAGACGAAGACTCTGGAACTGTCCAGAGAGGTCGGAACCCTGAGCGGCCAGGTTCTCCACGGCATGGCGAGCAGCAGACAATTCCTGCTCGTGTCTGCCGAGCATGGCTCCTTGGATCTCGACGGCAGTGTTACGAGCGTCTGTAGTCGCTGGGTCCATTCCTTGGTCGGATCCTTCTGTTATGCAGGTGAATGAGGACCCAAAAGCGACTTGGCGAAAACAGAGTCTTTAATCCAGTAAAGTAAATATACAATCATAAAGCACAATTCCACTCGTAATGACGAGAACAGACTGGAGACTCGATCATGAACTGCAGGTTGCCTCGGGAAGGCACTTGACCGTAGCAGACTCAGACACCTGCTCACCACGCAGCATCTGAGGGAAACACGACACGACAGGGCGATACAAAGACACAGCACGGTGAACAATAGACAAGGATCCGACAGGGCAGAAACGGAAAACAAGGGGAGAAATAGGGACTCTAATCAGGGAAAAAGATAGGGAACAGGTGTGGGAAGACTAAATGATTGATTAGGGGAATAGGAACAGCTGGGAGCAGGAACGGAACGATAGAGAGAAGAGAGAGAGGAAGGGAGAGAGAAAAAGGGGAACGAACCTAAAAAGACCAGCAGGGGGAAAACGAACAGAGGGAAAAGCAAAATGACAAGACAATATAAGACAAAACATGACAGTTAAGGAGCCTTTTGGACCTAGACTTGGCTCTGTGGTACGGCTTGCCGTGCGGTAGCAGAGAGAACAGTCTATAGCTTGGGGGACTGGAGTCTTTGACAATATTTTAGGCCTTCCTCTGACACCACCTAGTATATACAGTCGAAGTCGGAAGTTTACATACACCTTAGCCAATTACATTTAAACTCAGTTTTTCACAAATCCTGAAATGTAATCCTAGCAAAAATTCCCTGATTTAGGTCAGTTAGGATCACCACTTTATTTTAAGAAGGTGAAATGTCATAATAATAGTAGAGAGAATGATTTATTTTAGCTTTTATTTCTTTCATTACATTCCTATTGGGTCAGAAGTTTACATACACTCAATTAGTATTTGGTAGCATTGCCTTTCAATTGTTGAACTTGGGTCAAACATTTTGGGTAGCCTTCCACAAGCTTCCCACAATAAGTTGGGTGAATTTTGTCCCATTCCTTCTGACAGAGCTGGTGTAACTGAGTCAGGTTTGTAGGCCTCCTTGCTCGCACACGCTTTTTCAGTTCTGCTCACAACTTTTCTATAGGATTGATGTCAGGGCCTTTTGATGGCCACTCCAATACCTTGACTTTGTTGTCCTTAAGTCATTTTCCCACAAAGTTGGAAGTATGCTTGGGGTCATTGTCCATTTGGAAGTCCCATTTGCGACCAAGTTTTAACTGATGTCCTGAGATGATGCTTCAATAAATCCACCTAATTTTCCTTCCCCATGAAGCCATCTATTTTGTGAAGTGCACCAGTCCCTCCTGCAGCAAAGCACCCCCACAACATGATGCTGCCACCCCTATACTTCACGGTTGGGAAGGTGTTCTTCTGCTTGCAGGCCTCCCCCTTTTTCCTCCAAACATAACAATGGTCATTATGGCCAAACAGTTCTATTTTTGTTTCATCAGACCAGAAGAGATTTCTCCAAAAAGTATGATCTTTGTCCCCATGTGCAGTTGCAAACCGTAATCTGCGTTATTATGGGGGTTTGGAGCAATGGCTACTTCCTTGCTGAGCGACTTTTCATGGTTATGTTGATATAGACTCGTTTTACTGTGGATATAGATACTTTTGTGCCTGTTTCCTCCAGCATCTTCACTAGCTGTTGTTCTGGGATTGATTTGCACTTTTCTCACGAAAGTACGTTCATCTCTAGGAGACAGAACACATATCCTCCTGAGCAGAATGACGACTGAGTGAGCCCACGGTGTTTATACTTGTATACTATTGTTTGTACAGATGAACATGGTACCTTCAGGTGTTTGGAAATTTCTCCCAAGGATGAACCAGACTTGTGGAGGTCTACAATTTTTTTTGAGGTCTTGGCTGATTTCCTTTGGTTTTCACATGATGTCAAGCAAAGAGACTGCGATTGAAGGTAGGCCTTGAAATACATTCACAGGTACACCTCCAATTGACTCAAATGGTGTCAATTAGCTTATCAGAAGCTTCTAAAGCCATGACATCATCTTCTGGAATTGTCCAAGCTGTTTAAAGGCACAGTCAACTTAGTGTATGTAAACTTCTGACCCACTGGAATTGTGATACAGTGAATTATACGTGAAATAATCTGTCTGTAAACAATTGTTGGAAAAATTACTTGTGTCATGCACAAAGTAGATTTGCCAAAACTATAGTTTGTTAACAATACATTTGTGGAGTGGTTGAAAAACAAGTTTTAATGACTCCAACCTAAGTGTATGTAAACTTCCGACTTCAACTGTAGGTCTTGGATGGCAGGAAGCTTGGCCCCAGTGATGTACTGGGCCGTATGCACTACCCTCTGTAGTGCCTTACGGTTGGATGCCGAGCAGTTGCCGTACCAGGCGGTGATGCAAACAGTCAGGATGCTCTCGATGGTGCAGCTGTAGTATAATATGTTGAAACAGCGTGGTCATTACCGTTTACTTCATAACCACATAATAACTACAAGGTCCAGCTCAATGAATGACTTTTACAGGTGGAAAGATACCTTGTGTGGCAATGCTGTCTGTCAATATCACTTTCCAATTGACAATATATGGGGCCTCAGTGCCGAGCTGAGTCAATGTGGACACAACAGGGTGCTTGTGTTTGTGTTGGTATTAGTGCTGATCAGCAGGACGCTGCTGCCACAGACCCTGCCAACGAAGGAAACCCTGTTTAAATCTGTAAGACACCAGCCTGGTGTTCGTCTCTCGATCAACAATAACAACAGCAGTGCCAGAGAAGGAACTTATAACATATCATGTAATTCTGAGTCATTATCATTTGGCTGGACAGTGCACTGAGGAAACGTTGTTTTTACATGTAGGGGGAGGTGAACAGATAATGTCGCGACGCCGTCATGTGAAGGGAACCACTCTGGCCTTCATGATTATGCAGTTCTGCCATTGCTTCTCACATTGAAGCAATGGGTTTGCAATAACATGTTTGTCAAAATATCTTTTTTGGGGGGATGGCTAGCTAAAGTTGCTTGCAGTTAGTTTGCAACCGCTCCTACACTTCCATAGCTACAGTAGCGATGCTGGGTCAATAATAGGTTCCGAAGACGACAAAGGTGTCTACAGTTGTGTTTAGGTTCACCCGACGCACCTTTCAGGCATTCACTTTCCGCGCTTATTTAAAAACCCAATATAACTTTGAAATAGCTGTGTCATTGACGCAAGAGTGCCTTGTGTGTATCTCACGTTGAGTTGCAGAGGACAGAGCTACTTGTGTTGGGCATCGAACACAGAGATGTCAAAACAGCCATGGCCATGTCATTGATCGATTGTCACCATCTAACTCGGTTAACAATGTGAAACTACTGTATGAGCTGGGTGGTTTTGTGCACATTGATCAGCATTTGTATTGTCCAGCTCTGCCTCCCTTTTTACTTTCAATCGCAGGAGGCATCTCTGATTTGTCCTCATAATATTTCTCCTGTGAACAAACAAATGCAGGGCATCATTTTTTTGTCTTGCTCTCTGGATAATATTGACGTATCAGGGACAAACTATAGAGCAATCAGCGTAGGTGGACTCCACATATCACTGCTCACATCATGTACTTCATCTCACTGCCTACATTGGAACAAAGGACTCTCTGCACAATAGCCATAACATCATAGTCTGCAGAAACTGGGCATTTCCCTCTGCATCTTTGTCTCTCCTGTCAGATCTATGGATGTAGCCCAACATGCATGTCAGTTTGCAGGTCAATGTCTGTCCACAAGGTTACTTTAAAAAAAAGAAAACCAGTGCAGTGGTACTGTACATCTTTGCTTCTCTTTATTTTCCGTCTCTTCCTTTCTACAGTATCTCTTTCCAAATCTGTCACATGTTGAGGCTATTGTACGTGGGTGGCTAGCAGATGAGTCATCGGTTGCACACCTCATCGACGGCTGCCCATATTTGGGCTTGCAGGAAGTCCATCTTTGTCACAGTTATACTGCGGAGACCGGTGAATGCGCAGATGAACACTGGGGCTCTTTTTCTTCTCTTCCCCACTATTCCTCACTCTGAAGCCACAGCTTTTGTTCAACTGTGGCTCTTTTTTATTTATTTTTTATTAGCACACGTAGGTCTTATTTCCAGTCGTCTCAAGGACTTTCTTTGATCAGTCCTTTAAGGGGGTCACTGTGATGTCATGAGAGTATCATTGACTGGCAAATATTCCTTGGATACTCTACTTGTATTGTAATTTTATTTTAAAAAGCCCACGTTTCTTAGAATGGAGCAAGGAAGTTGTGATTGAATACCTTCACATTTTAAAAGTGCACAGACTATTCTAAAGTTGACCAAGTATACAGTGATGGAGGTTGATAAAGGATGCTGTGCTTACGAAAGTTAGGCTGTATTTTTTTTTGTCGATACTCCCTGTACCCTTCATTCCAAAGTTCCTTTGCACAACTGCAATGGCCAAAAAAATCCTCCACCCGGTTACAAACATGAGGAGGGGTATTATGAAAATGGTCCGATTTGTTCTTGTAGAAAGGATTTCACACACACACAGAGAAGAACAGTGCCTTGCGAAAGTATTCAGCCCCCTTGAACTTTGCGACCTTTTGCCACATTTCCGGCTTCAAACATAAAGATATAAAACTGTATTTTTTTGTGAAGAATCAACAACAAGTGGGACACAATCATGAAGGGGAACGACATTTATTGGATATTTCAAACTTTTTTAACAAATCAAAAACTGAAAAATTGGGCGTGCAAAATTATTCAGCCCCTTTACTTTCAGTGCAGCAAACTCTCTTCAGAAGTTCAGTGAGGATCTCTGAATGATCCAATGTTGACCTAAATGACTAATGATGATAAATACAATCCACCTGTGTGTAATCAAGCCTCCGTATAAATGCACCTGCACTGTGATAGTCTCAGAGGTCCGTTAAAAGCGCAGAGAGCATCATGAAGAACAAGGAACACACCAGGCAGGTCCGAGATACTGTTGTGAAGAAGTTTAAAGCCGGATTTGGATACAAAAATATTTCCCAAGCTTTAAACATCCCAAGGAGCACTGTGCAAGCAATAATATTGAAATGGAAGGAGTATCAGACCACTGCAAATCTACCAAGACCTGGCCGTCCCTCTAAACTTTCAGCTCATGCAAGGAGAAGACTGATCAGAGATGCAGCCAAGAGGCCCATGATCACTCTGGATGAACTGCAGAGATCTACAGCTGAGGTGGGAGACTCTGTCCATAGGACAACAATCAGTCGTATATGTTGCACAAATCTGGCCTTTATGGAATAGTGGCATGAAGAAAGACATTTCTTAAAGATATCCATAAAACGTGTAATTTAAAGTTTGCCACAAGCCACCTGGGAGACACACCAAACATGTGGAAGAAGGTGCTCTGGTCAGATGAAACCAAAATTGAACTTTTTGGCAACAATGCAAAACGTTATGTTTGGCGTAAAAGCAATACCCTGAACACACCATCCCCACTGTCAAACATGGTGGTGGCAGCATCATGGTTTAGGCCTGCTTTTCTTCAGCAGGGACAGGGAAGATGGTTAAAATTGATGGGAAGATGGATGGAGCCAAATACAGGACCATTCTGGAAGAAAACCTGATGGAGTCTGCAAAAGACCTGAGACTGGGACGGAGATTTGTCTTCCAACAAGACAATGATCCAAAACATAAAGCAAAATCTACAATGGAATGGTTCAAAAATAAACATATCCAGGTGTTAGAATGGCCAAGTCAAAGTCCAGACCTGAATCCAATCGAGAATCTGTGGAAAGACCTGAAAACTGCTGTTCACAAATGCTCTCCATCCAACCTCACTGAGCTCGAGCTGTTTTGCAAGGAGGAATGGGAAAAAAATTTAGTCTCTCGATGTGCAAAACTGATAGAGACATACCCCAAGCGACTTACAGCTGTAATCGCAGCAAAAGGTGGCGCTACAAAGTATTAACTTAAGGGGGCTGAATAATTTTGCACGCCCAATTTTTCAGTTTTTGATTTGTTAAAAAAGTTTGAAATATCCAATAAATGTCGTTCCACTTCATGATTGTGTCCCACTTGTTGTTGATTCTTCACAAAAAAATACAGTTTTATATATTATGTTTGAAGCCTGAAATGTGGCAAAAGGTCGCAAAGTTCAAGGGGGCCGAATACTTTCGCAAGGCACTGTATATGATTATACATAGCTTAATGCATTACTAAGACTTGTCATATTTTTTATTTTCAATTATTTTGAAATCACCTGAGAATATTAATCATGTTTTCTTTTCTGTTAATTTATAAGTAATACGTAAAGTTTATATGTTGAACAGTATGGAGTTATTCAAAAGCAGTCACTGTTGGATTCTAGCTTGAAATATAATTATTCATGTTACCAGACTAGAACTAATTGATTACAGTACATATATAAGGAATGAGTCAATGGAGGGAACTAGGTGTATGGAAAGTTACAAGAGGGAGTTCAGAGAGTTTACGTTCTGTCAAACATGTTATTGTTAAATACCATGGCTCCTAAGGAGGGAAAGTTTAAACTTCCTCGGCGTACACATCACGGACAAACTGAAATGGCCAATCCACACAGATAGCGTGGTGAAGGTGCAACAGCGCTTCTTCGACCTCAGGAGGCTGAAGAAATTTGGCTTGTCACCGAAAACACTCAAACTTTTACAGATGCACAATCGTCTGGTATGGCAACTGCTCCGCACACAACCGTAAGGCTCTCCAGAGCGTAATGAGGTCTGCACAACACACCACCGGGGGCAAACTACTGCTCTCCAGGATACCTACACCACCCGATGTCACAGGAAGGCCAAAAAGATCATTAGGGACAACAATCACCAGAACCACTGCCTGTTCACCCCACTATCATCCAGAAGGCAAGGTCAGTACAGGTGCATCAAAGCTGGGACCGAGAGACAGAAAAATAGTTTCTAACTCAAGGCCATCAGACTGTTAAACAGCCATCACAAACATTAAGTGGCTGCTGCCAACATACTGACTCATCTCTAGCCACTTTAATATAAAAAAGTCACTTTTATCAATGCCAATTTATATGTTTACATACCCTACATTGCTCATCTCACATGTATATACTGTACTCTATACCATCTACTGCCTATGCCGCACAGCCATCGCTCATCCATATATTTATATGTACATATTCTTATTCATTCCTTTACACTTGTGTGCATAAGGTAGTTGTTGTGATATTGTTAGATTACTCGTTAGATATCTCTGCACGGTCGGAACTAGAAGCTAAGCATTTCGCTACACTCGCTACATCTGCTAACCATGTGTATGTGGCCAATAAAATTAGATTTGGATTTTAGGGAGGGAAAAGGCAACTGTCTGGTTTCAGTGACTGATAAGGTAGGACAGCAGGTGGATTAGGGAAGAGTGAGGAATTCGGCCCGAGGTCAGATCAGATGAAGTGAGAAGGAACAGTCCTATCCCACACACATACTTCCACACCCACGAAGGCTCTAGCATGACTACACCAATGAAAGGAACCAATTAAGTTCCTGCCTAGCATCAGAGATGTATTGGCTGTCTAGATGTGAAAGTAGTTGCCTCCGCCTAGTAGGTGGGTATAAATACATGCGCTTGTAAAAACAGGTTTGTTGATCTGTGCAGCTGTTGAACCCAGTAGGTGAATAAACTTAGTTTGAGCTTTTGAGTCGTCCGTATTTTTACTCTGTTGGTTCAGAACCTAACAATAGAACCACACTCAGTCATAGTATAATATAATATTTTGGCACTGTCATCTTTTAAAAGGTTAGTAAGAAAGCTAATAATGTAAACCACCCAAATATACTCACATTTACTGAACCTTTAGTATTTGAAACTCATTCACTCATTCATTCATTTCCCCACTGTTGTTTTTCTATAATCCTACAGGATCTGTATCATTCTCCAAACCTTTTATTCCAACGCGTCCAACATTCTGCATGCCCAACATGGTATTGGGCAGCTGCTATTTGAGAACTCATCTGGTTTAAACATCAAACTCTTGTTAGAGTAGAGGACATTGTACAACTGTTTTTAGAGAAGATTTTATTGTAACATTATTACACTTTGGATGGTGTATCAACATACCCAGTAACTACAAAGATACTGGCATCCTTCTTAACTCAGTTGCCGGAGAGGAAGGAAACTGCTCAGGAATTTCACCATGAGGCCAATTGTAATGAATACTCAGGGAGAAAAAGGTGTAGATTCACGAGCAGAGAGCAGCAGGTGTTTATTTCGCCTTCGCAGAAGGCAGGAATCGTGGTCACAGGCAGGCAATGGTCATACACAGGTAGGCAAACAGGCAGGTGAATCAAAACTAGGACTGTTGGCTATAAATGGTTCTCACAAACGAGCTAGGAAAAGGCTTAGTGGAGTCAAAACGAACAATACCTCTCAAAGGCACAAACAGAATGAACTGAACTAAATAAAGAGCTGATGAGACCAGGTGAGTAACAAATACAGGTGAAATCAATGAACAAAAATGAAAAACAGGACTACGTTCAAGAACACAAACAGGGCTACGTTCAAGAACACAACGAAACAGAACACAAGGTTGACTAAGAAAATAAATACAGACCCTTACACCAATGGTGACTTTAAAACAGTTGAGTTTAATGTTTGTGATAGGAGAAAACTGAGGATGGATCAACAACATTGAAGTTACTACACAATCCTAACCTAAATGACAGAGTGAAAAGAAGGAAGCCTGTACAGAATAAAAAAATACTCAAAAACATGAATCCTGTTTGCAATAAGGCACTAAAGTAAAACTGAAAACAATGTGGCAAAGGAACTTGAAAATGGCTGTCTAGCAATGACCAACAACCAACTTGACAGAGCTTGAAGAGTTAAAAAAAATACAGTATTTAGTCAGCCACCAATTGTGCAAGTTCTCCCACTTAAAAAGATGAGAGGCCTGTAATTCAACTATAACAGACAAAATGAGAAAAAAATCCAGAAAATCACATTGTAGGATTTTTAATGAATTTATTTGCAAATTATGGTGGAAAAATAAGTATTTGGTCACCTACAAACAAGCAAGATTTTCAGCTCTCACAGACCTGTAACTTTCTTCTTTAAGAGGCTCCTCTGTCCTCCACTTGTTACCTGTATTAATGGCACCTGTTTGAACTTGTTATCAGTATAAAAGACACCTGTCCACAACCTCAAACAGTCACACTCCAAACTTCACTATGGCCAAGACCAAAGAGCTGTCAAAGGACACCAGAAACAAAATTGTAGACCTGCACCAGGCTGGGAAGACTGAATCTGCAATAGTTAAGCAGCTTGGTTTGAAGAAATCAACGGTGGGAGCAATTATTAGGAAATGGAAGACATACAAGACCACTGATAATCTCCCTCGATCTAGGGCTCCACGCAAGATCTCACCCCGTGGGGTCAAAATGATCACAAGAACAGTGAGCAAAAATCCCAGACCCACACGGGGGAGTGGTGAATGACCTGCAGAGAGCTGGGACCAAAGTAACAAAGCCTACCATCAGTAACACATTACGCTGCCAGGGACTCAAATCCTGCAGTGCCAGACGTGTCCCCCTGCTTAAGCCAGTACATGTCCAGGCCCGTCTGAAGTTTGCTAGAGAGCATTTGGATGATCCAGAAGAAGATTGGGAGAATGTCATATGGTCAGATGAAACCAAAATATAACTTTTTGGAGGACAAAGAATGCTGAGTTGCATCCAAAGAACACCATACCTACTGTGAAGCATGGGGGTGGAAACATCATGCTTTGGGGCTGTTTTTCTGCAAAGGGCCCAGGACGACTGATCCGTGTAAAGGAACGAATGAATGGGGCCATGTATCGTGAGATTTTGAGTGAAAACCTCCTTCCATCAGCAAGGGCATTGAAGATGAAACGTGGCTGGGTCTTTCAGCATGACAATGATCCCAAACACATCGCTCGTGCAACGAAGGAGTGGCTTCATAAGAAGCATTTCAAGGTCCTGGAGTGGCCTAGCCAGTCTCCAGATCTCAACCCCATAGAAAATCTTTGGAGGTAGTTGAAAGTCCGTGTTGCCCAGCAACAGCCCCAAAACATCACTGCTCTAGAGGAGATCTGCATGGAGGAATGGGCCAAAATACCAGCAACAGTGTGTGAAACCCTTGTGAAGACTTACAGAAAACGTTTGACCTCTGTCATTGCCAACAAAGGTTATATAACAAAGTATTGAGATACACTTTTGTTATTGACCAAATACTTATTTTCCAACATAATTTACAAATAAATTCATTAATAATCCTACAATGTGATTTTCTGGATTTTTTTTCTCATTTTGTTTGTCATAGTTGAAGTGTACCTATGATGAAAATTACAGGCCTTTCTCATCTTTTTAAGTGGGAGAACTTGCACAATTGGTGGCTGACTAAATACTTTTTTCCCCCACTGTAGCGTAATAGATGATACAGCATTACCTTTTTAGCTTAACTATACCTACTCTCCCTTACAAAGTAGTCACACTATTCTACATTAGTGTGAAAAAAATTCTCTGGAATGAAGATATTACATTCAAGAGTGTGTTTGTATGTGAACTGCATCTTAAATGCTTCTCCATACCCCATTGGAAAAAATGCTACCACATTTTTCTTTCAAGAAGGGAATTTAGAGTGAATTGACCTTGTCCAAGATTGATCCAAGATGTGTGAGACTGCTAGTGGTCAATACTGTTGCAATACATGGAGTGACCTACTTGTTGCGTGTGAAGTACTGAGCGTTTATTATGTTTCAAGAGCATGGTTTCCACAGGGTGTGT
This sequence comes from Oncorhynchus gorbuscha, assembly GCF_021184085.1. Taxonomy (NCBI): domain Eukaryota; kingdom Metazoa; phylum Chordata; class Actinopteri; order Salmoniformes; family Salmonidae; genus Oncorhynchus; species Oncorhynchus gorbuscha. Next base: position 43,742,480 of record NC_060181.1, on the reverse strand, counting down.
CCAAAACGGAAAACTTTTCCCTTTAAAGTGCACTACTTTTGACTAGAGCCCTATGGGCCCTGGATGTAAGTAGTGCACTATGAAGGGAATGGGGTGCAATTTTGGACGCCGCCTCAGACAAGTAAAGATCAATACCAGCCTCATGTTTACAGCTGTTTTGAATAGGGACTCAAAGGTTACTTCAACCTCAGTGGCTCAAAATGTGGTGGGGGAAATTTTGACATTTAAAGCAGACTTCTCATAAGGCTCTTGAACGACTTGGGTCATACTGAAATCCAGACTACTCTTTTTAATGTATTGCTAATTGTAAAGGTGATTTTTCAGGTGAATAAAAGAGCAGTGGTAGATAGTCAATCATGAATTAATCTGGTTTAATTAAAAAAATTAACAGGGAGACGCCACCAGTATTAAGAACAATACTGTCAACACTCCTGATAAAAGTTTTGGGGTTAACATTTACTATACTAAACTTCCAAACGTGTATTTTTAAAAAGTCAAACGATAGACAATGAGTACCGGGAATCATGTCTCTTTAAAAACATATAACCAGTTATTTTTCTGGGCTATACGCCTTAGTCCTTATTTTACTACCTTAGGTTAAATAAGGAGTAAACACCATTTCACCCAACAAAAATGTTTTAATTAGAGGGGCAGTGCAGTCAGAAACATGACTTTCCTGTGCATTATATATACAGTGCATTCGGAAAGTATTCTGACCCCTTCCCTTTTCCCACATTTTGTTACATTACCGCGTTATATTGAAATGGACAGATTTTTTCCTCTCATCAACAAAGCAAAAACTGTTTTTATAACTTTTTGCAAATGTATTAAATATTTAAAACAGAAATACCTTTTAGACCCCCTCGAAATTGAGCTCAGGTGTATCCTGTTCCCATTGAACAACTTGATTGGAGCCCACCTGTGGTAAATTCAATTGATTGGACATGATTAACCTTCTTGCAATCAATAGCTCTGTGGCCTCCTAAAACAGGAGTTACGTGAACCCTTGAATGAAACTTTAACAGGTTTGGTAGCTGGCCTTGCAGCCAACTCAGCAGTGGTCTGATCGCGGTCACGTACAGTGTCTGTCAGGACCCGGTTACGAACCCGGGTCTCCGGAGTGAGAAACAGTCACTTAACCAACTGAGCCACGAATAGTTGGCAGAACCCAGAAGATGAGGCAGAAACAGCAGTACTTGAGACGGTGTATTTAATGAAGTAAAATGCGAAGTTCTTCATGAAAACATGTAACTCCACAACCTCAAAAGGAATTCCACAAGAACAAAGGTAATCCTCCAAGACAAAAAGGTAAATCCACAAGGTGGAAGGTATAGCACAAAAAGCCTCAAAAACAAACAAACAGGAACAAAAAAACAGAATTCCACAAGAGAGTCCACCGGGATCAACAAGAGTTCACAGAGAACTAGGGCTGGGTGCTAACATACAAACACAGAGCAAAGGACTGAGGAAAACAAAGGGTTTAAATACAATCAGGGGAAACGAGGCACAGGTGCAAATAATAATGGGGATCAAGGGAAAACAAAAGGTCAAAAGGCACAATGGGGGCATCTAGTGACCAAAAACCGGAACAACCCTGGCCAAATCCTGACAGTGTCAGTCAAAAAATAAATAATTGACACACCAACAAAAAGGGAGATGGGGTGTTGCTGGTCCTGGAGAGCAAAACTCACAGAATTCATGATTGTGACAATGAGTCTCGAGTTTAGAGAGAGAACCCAGCAGACATTCCACCTCTAGAAGTGTAAACGGCTTGTGGGTAATCACAATTCTACTGCACCTTGCTTGGAGCCATTACTGTCCCCCTCGTCTGGTTTCACAGAACCTGATCGAGTGGTCGTGCCACCCTGGGGGTTCTAAACCTTAGTCATAAAAGTGAACCAACAATGTGACACTCAACACAGGCTCTACCCACCAGAGGCTTATGCCTGACTTGTCCAAACTAATCTGAACTAGATTTCATCACACTGCTACACACAACACAGTATAGCAGTATCTAAAAGGAGACTGGGAGTTGCAAATCCCTGGTCCAGAGAGTTCTCACAATTGTGGTAAGTAATACCAATATGTTACTTTTTCACTAGGCCGACACCAGCCGAAGCCAATGCCACTCAAATTTTTATTTAATATGGTTTTAACTGCAGAGCACTCACGTGCAAAACACCCAATTGAGTCACACCAGGCACCATTCACCCTGAATGTACAGTTTGCGCCTCCAACATAAAGACCTCTCAAGTCCTCCACTCGAGGAACAAGTGTTTCCACTTTGCAGACCACATACCAACAGACTAAAATATTTTTCACTCTGTAGACCCCGTACCAACAGACTACGCTGTCGTACGGCTCCAGAAATGTCTGATACTGGTATCACTTTTCAAACAAGTCAACAAGTCAATTGACAGCACACAAGGCTCTTTCACTGAAACCCAGTTTAGATACCAAGGGAAGCCAACCTTTGAGTGAGAGAAACGGCAGAAGCCTCCACAAAAGAGTACACCTCCATGGAGCTGATTCTGAACCTTTGCTCAACAAACACTGCTGAAAACATTAGTGGGAAAACAGAGAAGAGCCGTCGTGGACACAGTCAATCAAAAATCAATCTGGTTTAATGACTACTTGCAAGAGCACTCCAGAACAGAAGCAGATAAAATGTATAACTTGTCCTTCACCGAGAATGCCCATGTCTTAATTACATAGCACCAGGAAGTCAACACCACTTTGACAGCTGCTACAGAATCACACAGTGCTTCACGGAATACAACAACAATCTGTGTCCTTGGTCCTAGGAACTCCAGTCTGGCGTCAATACCTATCAACGGATATGAGTTTAACACACATCATCAAGTCTAGTGAACGTAAACCCGCACAACCAGAACACTGGAAATCATTTGTATTACAGAAAGGGGAAACATATAGTGTTAATCACTCTAAAATGAACAAGAACTTTAAGAATCTTAAGTAAATAAAAAATATAAAAAATATTGTTGAAACATTTTTACAAACAGAAATAACCAAACCAACATTTGAATGGTTAAAGACATTGTTGTAAAGTTGAACATGTGTTAGATACCAAATTAAATAGACGATGACTGTGCATTTAAAGGCTGCCTGTCATTGCTTAGTTCAAACAGAAATAGATTCCCAATTTCCTGCGACAAACAGTATGAAACGACAATTTCTTACTGTTCAGAAGGTCTGCAAAACATCTCAGCCAAAGATACAAAAACAGATGGCAGCTCAGCTATAAATGGAAGCGGAAACCAACACATTGAAAATACATCTAACAGGTGTAGAACCAGTGTGTTCGTTTTACACAGGCAAACCTGAAATGTGTTTGGAAAACCATCAACCACCCCTCACATGAATCAATCAGGTACAGGCTGATTCCTACCCTCTATAGGGTAGAATGGCCAAAGGGACTCACACCTCAGTCAGGCCCACCCTCTATAGGGTAGACTGGCCCAGGGGACTCACACCACAGTCAGGGTTACAGTATTTTAGGCAGTGGTTCAAAATAGAAACGGATGGAAACGTCACATTTCAACACCTCCATAAATGTATTTTACTTCACCGTGGGTTGGTTTGTGGTCTACTGGTACTGCTGCCTACAAAAGACCACACATTGACCTCTGGAGGCATGGGTTGACTGCGCCACTTTCTATGCAATGCCCCATTCCTCTATCTCAATAATTTCTTCACGCATCTTTCAAAAAACAGTGGAAAGGGTTAAACAATGACCTTTTTTTTCGTCTTCAGCCTTCTGCCCATAGCTGTGTGTATTTCTGAAAGAAGCTCCAGGCCAGACACCGTCTATTTTATATTCAACATTTGTAGTGCAGTAAAAAGTGCAGTAGAAACTTGATATTCCTGTGTTTTATATTTTCACACTATGAAGTTGAAATAACACTGTGAAATTGTGAAAATTATGATCATGCCCTATTGAGCTTGTAATGTATGATAGTGCATCTATGAAAATGACCTATGACATACCTAATGAATCCAACACAGCTTTCTCAAAAACGAATGGTTTTGTCACGTTCTGACCTTTATTTCCTTTGTTTTGTCATTATTTAGTATGGTCAGGGCGTGAGTTGGGTGGGCAGTCTATGTTTGTTTTTCTATGTTTTGGGGTATTTCTATGTTTCGGCCTAGTATGGTTCTCAATCAGAGGCAGGTGTCATTAGTTGTCTCTGATTGAGAATCATACTTAGGTAGCCAGGGTTTCACTGTGTGTTTGTGGGTGATTGTTCCTGTCTCTGTCTTTGCACCAGATAGGACTGTTTAGGTTTTCCATGTTTATTGTTTTGTAGTGTTCATGTGTACATTTACGTATTAAAAGAACCATGGACACTTACCACGCCGCACATTGGTCCTCTGATCCTTTTCGCCTCTCCTCTTTGGAAAAAGAGGAGGAAATCCCTGACAGGTTTTAACAGCTTTGAACTTTTGGAAGCTTCTCCTCCTGACCATGCACGTTCTACTCATAAAATGATTACCAACTTGGAACACTTCATATAGAAGTGAAAAACTGCTGTTGGGGAAACTATATCTACTTGAATATAATGTAAAACGAATGCATTAATAAGACGATTATGACGATTCAAATTTTTTAAGTTCACGATTATAGTTCATTATTGTCAGTTACACAGTTAAATGATCATTTTGCTAACCCTAGTTTTCATATCAAAATCAAATAATTTCTGGCTAACAATTATTAAGTACCTTACTGTGATTTTTCTTCTATTCAAATAGCCAAAAACCAAAATAATAATTTATAGCAAAGAGCAATTTCTTTGGCAAGAATTTTGCTAGGAATGTCAGAGTGGTCTGAGTGTGGTCTTAGTGGAGAGGGGAGAACTAGCAATTATTGGCAGAGAGGAGAGGTTTGGAACGCTCTTTCTTATTGGTCTAATAACCTATTTACCATCTGTTGATGACACCAGGCAGGGAAAGACTCCATCCCACCAAAACAGACTGAAATTTCAGACTTTTCAAACAGCTCTTAGATTCCCGAGTGGTGCAGCGGTCTAAGGCACTGCATCTCAGTGCAAGAGGTGTCACTACAGTACCTGTTTTGAATCCAGGCTGTATCACATCCGGCCGTGATTGGGAGTCCCATAGGGTGACGCACAATTGGCCCAGCGTCATCCAGGTTTGGCTGGGGTAAGCAGTCATTGTAAATAATAATTTGTTCTTAACTGGTTAAATAAATAGACTAGTGTGTAAATATACACTGAGTGTACAAACATTAGGAACACTGTTGTACCCCCTTTTGCCCTCAGAACAGCCTCAATTAGTCAGGGCATGAACTATAGTTGTCGAAAGTGTTCCACAGGGATGCTGGTCCATGTTGACCCCAATGCTTCCCACAGTTGTGTCAAGTTTACTGGATGTCCTTTGGGTGGTGGACTGTTCTTGATACACATGGGAAGCGTTAAAACCCAGCAGTGTTGCAGTTCTTGACACACTCAAACCAGTGCACCTGGCACCTACTACCATACCCCGTTTAAAGGCACCATTGTCTTGCCCATTCACCCTCTGAATGGCACACAAACACAATCCATGTCTCAATTGTCTCAAAGCTTAAAAACCCTTCTTTAACCTGTCTCCTCCCCTTCATCTACACCGATTGAAGTGGATTTAACAGGTGACATCAATAAGGGATCATACTGTAGCTTTCACTTGGATTCACTTAGTCAGTCTATGTCATGGAACGAGCAGGTGTTCCTAATGTTTTGTACACTCAGTGTATATTAAACCAGGAAAACAAGTTTTGGACTGACTGGGCCTTTAATCTTCACGAAATTATAAAAAATGGTTATTTATACCCCATGCAGTTCAGGGACCCCAATATTACCAACCATTTCCTTGGACAAATCAAATAAATCAACATGATAACACATTCCTCATTTTCTCCTTCCATCTCCACCATTCACATCTTAGTGTTGTTTTGTTAGTTTGCTGTCTGCCAAATGGAAATATCCTAACTCGAGCTGAAAATAACAACGTCCATGCTGTGAAACTGTGTGTGAAAGTCTCCGGCGGCAAGTCTTCCCGGCGCCCAGACGTTCTGTGACGAAGGAGAAAACATTGCGAAGCCATCGGTGACGATGAAATGACACAGCGGGGGATCACTGATTAAATTAGCGCTTCCTTGTCGTCCCACGTCCACTCCACTGGACGCAGGGCCCTTGCCATGCAGGCCCCTGATCATCTCAGCCCACGGCCGTGACGCATCACACCCAACACTCTACCCTCCTCTCTGTTGCATCTGACTGTTAGGCTTCATGGACAGCATCCAAGCAACCAAGGAACCAGGCAAGACACTGTAAGATGTCAAGCACCATAAGGCTTACTCCTTCAATGCCATTGGCAAAGCATCATGGGAGTGCCTTATGGTTGGCCTGTAACAGACAGATCCCCCACTCCACTCAGCCTCCTGTTTGATGATTCCAACTGCACAGCACAATGAGGAGTCATCATGGCAACAATGCAACAAGAAGCCACCTACTACTGTATGAGGCTTGTGATGCTATTATTGGATATAGCCATCATCATACATGGAGGTGTGGAACAGAGATACGAAGGCATCAGGAAATTACTTGTCTGTCAATGACGCTTTGAGAGGGCGTTGAATGAATAGGTTCAAACCTAAGGCTCTATTCTGGTAGGCAGAAGATTCTGCACAAGATTCTGTAGTGAAATGAAAAACAACACTCTCAGTTGTGCCTGTAGAACACAAGTTTGGATTTAAAACCAAATCAAATCAAATTGTATTGTATTTGTCACATGTGCCGAATACAACCTTATACCGTGAAATGCTTACTTACAAGCCCTTTAACCAACAATGCAGTTCAAGAAAGAGTTAAGAAATTATTTAATTAATAAACTAAAGTGAGACTATGAGACTATATACAGGGGATACCGGTAGTGAGTCAATGTGATGGGGTACAGGTTAGTTGAGGTGATTTGTACATGTTGGTAGGGGTAAAGTGACTATGCAGAGATAATAAACAGAGTAGCAGCAGTGTAAAAACAAATGGGGGGAGGGGGGGGGTCAATGTAAATAGTCCGGTGGCCATTTGATGAATTGTTCAGCAGTCTTATGGCTTGAGGGTAGAAGCTGTTAAGGAGCCCTTTGGCCCTAGAATTGGTGCTCCGGTACCGCTTGCCATGAGGTAGCAGAGACAACAGTCAATGACTTTGGTGACTGGAGTTTTTGACAATTTTTGGGGCTTTCCTCTGACACGGCCAAGTATAAAGGTCCTGGATGGCAGGAAGCTTGGCCGCAGGGATGTACTGGGCTGTACGTACTACCCTCTGTAGCACCTTACCTTAGATGCCGAGCAGTTGGCATACCAGGCGGTGACTTTTTGAGGATCTGGGGACCCATGCCAAGTCTTTTCCGTCTCCTGAGGGGGACAAGGTGTTGTCGTGCCCTTTTCACGACTGTCCTGGTGTGTTTGGACCATGATAGTTCGTTGGTGATGTGGACACCAAGGAACTTGAATCTCTCGACCCGCTCAACTACAGCCCCGTCAATGTTAATGGGGGCCTGTTCGGCTTGCCTTTTCTCGTAGTCCATGATCATCTCCTTTGTCTTGCTCACATTGTGGGAGAGGTTGTTGTCCTGGCACCACACTGCCAGGTCTCTGACCTCCTCCCTATAGGCTGTCCCATAATTGTCGGTGATCAGGCCTACCACTGTTGTGTCATCAGCAAATGTAATAATGGTGCTGGAGTAGTGTTTGGCCATACAGTTGTGAGTGAACAGGGAGTACAGGAGGGGACTAAGCACGCACCCCTGAGGGGCCCCAGTGTTATGGATCAGCTTGGCAGATGTATTGTTGCCTACCCTTACCACCTGGGGGTGGCCCGGCAGGAAGTCCAGGATCCAGTTGAAGAGGGAGGTGTTTAGTCCCAGGGTCCTTAGCTTTGTGATGATCTTTGTGGGCAATGGTGTTGAACGCTGAGCTGTCGTCAATGAACAGCATTCTCACATATGTGTTCCTTTTGTCCAGGTGGGAAAAGGCATTGTGGAGTGCGATTGAGATTGCGTAATCTGTGGATCTGTTGGGCCGGTATGCGAATTGGAGTGTGTCTAGGGTATCTGGGATAATGCTTTTAATTTGAGCCATGACCAGCTTTTCATGGTTACCGATGTGAGTGCTAAAGGGCGGTAATTATTTAGGCAAGTTACCTTCGCTTCCTTGGGCACAGGGACTATGATGGTCTGCAGTTTTTAATGTCCCGTTGGTAGGATAGTCTTGATCGTATATCATCCATTTTGTTTTCCAATGATTGCACGTTGGCCAATAGAACACATGGTAGTGGAGGTTTACTCACTCGCCTACGAATCTTTTCTTCACACAAATGAAGGGGATTTGGGCCCGTTCCCGAGAAAGCAGTATATCCTTCACAGCGGACTCGGTAAAGAAAAAATCTTTGTCAGTTCGAGGTGAGTAATCGCTGTTCTGATGTTCGGAAGTTGTTTTGATTATAAGAGTTGGAAACAGCAACATTATTTACAAAATAAGTAAAATAATAAGTTACAAACAACACAAATAAACCATCAAAATAGCACAGTTGGTTAGGATCCCGTAAAACGGTAGCCATCCTCCCCTGCGCCATTATTGTCCTAAACTTGGCACACCTGTATTCTCTGCAGACCCACCTAAGCTCTGTCAGATTGGATGGGGAGCATTGCAGCCCAGCTATTTTCAGGGGATGGTGCCAGGTTTCCTCCAGGCCAGAGTTCAGTCTTGGTTTAATCAGACCTGAGAATCTTGTTTCTCACGGTCTGAGAGTCCTTTATAAACTACAAGCGTGCTGTCATGTGCCTTTTAGTGAGGAGTGGCTTCTGTCTGACCACTCTACCATAATGGCCTGATTGGTGGTGGGCTGCAGAGATGGTTGTCCTGGAAGGTTCTCTCATCTCCACAGAGGAACTCTGGAGCTCTGTCAGAGTGACCATCGGGTTCTTGGTCACATCTCTGATCAAGGCCCTTCTCCCCGATTGCTCAGTTTGGCTGAGCGGCCAGCTCTATGAAGAGTCTTGGTGGTTCCAAACTTCTTCCATTTAAGAATAATGGAAGCCACTGTGTTTTTGTGGACCTTCAATGCTGCAGAAATGTTTTGGTACCCTTCCCCAGATCCTGACTCCTACAAACAATTCCTTCGACCTCATGGCTTGGTGTTTGCTCTGACGTGCACTGTCAACTGTGGGACCTTATAGAGACAGGTGTGTGCCTTTCCAAATCATGTCCAATCATTTGAATTTACCACAGGTAGATACCAATCAAGTTGTAGAAACATCAAGGATGATTAATGGAGACAGGATGTGTCATGCAGGTGAAAGAGGACCCAAAAGCGACTTGGCGAAAACAGAGTCTTTAATCCAGTAAAGTGAATACAAACAAAAAAACACAACTTTCACTCGAAATGACGAGGACTAACTGGAGACTCGATCTTGAACAGCAGGTGAACAGCAGGTTGCCTCGGGAAGGCACTCGAACCAGACAGACTCAGACACCTGCTCACCACGCAGCATCTGAGGAAAACACGACACGACAGGGCGATACACAATCACAGCACGGTGAATTCTAAACAAGGAACCGACAGGACAGGAACGGAACACAAAGGAAGAAATAGGGACTCTAATCAGGGGAAAGGATCGGGAACAGGTGTGGGAAGACTAAATGATTGATTAGGGGAATAGGAACAGCTGGGAGCAGGAACGGAACGATAGAGAGAAGAGAGAGCGAGAGAGTGAGAGAGGGAGGGGGAGAGAGAGGGATAGAAAGAGGGAAAGAACCTAATAAGACCAGCAGAGGGAAACGAATAGAATGGGAAGCACAGGGACAAGACAAGATAATAAATGACAAAACATGACAGTACCCCCCACTCACCGAGCGCCTCCTGGCGCACTCGAGGAGGAATCCTGGCGGCAACGGAGGAAATCATCGATGAGTGAACGGTCCAGCACGTCCAGAGACGGAACCCAACTCCTCTCCTCAGGACCGTAACCCTCCCAATCCACTAAGTATTGGTGACCCCGTCCCCGAGAACGCATGTCCATGATCTTATGTACCTTGTAAATAGGTGCGCTCTCGACAAGGACGGGAGGGGGAGGGAAGACGAACGGGGGTGCGAAGAAAGGGCTTGACACAGGAGACATGGAAGACAGGATGGACGCGACGAAGATGTCGCGGAAGAAGCAGTCGCACAGCGACAGGATTGACGACCTGGGAGACACGGAACGGACCAATGAACCGCGGAGTCAACTTACGAGAAGCTGTCGTAAGAGGAAGGTTGCGAGTGGAAAGCCACACTCTCTGGCCGCAACAATACCTTGGACTCTTAATCCTGCGTTTATTGGCGGCTCTCACAGTCTGTGCCCTGTAACGGCAAAGTGCAGACCTCACCCTCCTCCAGGTGCGCTCACAACGTTGGACAAACGCTTGAGCGGAGGGAACGCTGGACTCGGCAAGCTGGGATGAGAACAGAGGAGGCTGGTAACCCAGACTACTCTGAAACGGAGATAACCCGGTAGCAGACGAAGGAAGCGAATTGTGAGCGTATTCTGCCCAGGGGAGCTGTTCTGCCCAAGACGCAGGGTTTCTGAAAGAAAGGCTGCGTAGTATGCGACCAATCGTCTGATTGGCCCTCTCTGCTTGACCGTTAGACTGGGGATGAAACCCGGAAGAGAGACTGACGGACGCACCAATCAAACGACAGAACTCCCTCCAAAACTGTGACGTGAATTGCGGGCCTCTGTCTGAAACGGCGTCTAACGGGAGGCCATGAATTCTGAATACATTCTCGATAATGATTTGTGCCGTCTCCTTAGCGGAAGGAAGTTTAGCGAGGGGAATGAAATGTGCCGCCTTAGAGAACCTATCGACAACCGTAAGAATCACAGTCTTCCCCGCAGACAAAGGCAGACCGGTAATGAAGTCTAGGGCGATGTGAGACCATGGTCGAGAAGGAATGGGGAGCGGTCTGAGACGACCGGCAGGAGGAGAGTTACCCGACTTAGTCTGCGCGCAGTCCGAACAAGCAGCCACGAAACGGCGCGTGTCACGCTCCTGAGTCGGCCACCAAAAGCGCTGGCGAATAGACGCAAGAGTGCCTCGAACACCGGGATGACCAGCTAACTTGGCAGAGTGAGCCCACTGAAGAACAGCCAGACGAGTGGAAACAGGAACGAAAAGGAGGTTACTAGGACAAGCGCGCGGCGACGCAGTGTGCGTGAGTGCTTGCTTAACCTGTCTTTCAATTCCCCAGACTGTTAACCCGACAACACGCCCATAAGGAAGAATCCCCTCGGGATCAGTAGAAGCCACAGAAGAACTAAACAGACGGGATAAGGCATCAGGCTTGGTGTTCTTGCTACCCGGACGGTAAGAAATCACAAACTCGAAACGAGCGAAAAACAACGCCCAACGAGCTTGACGGGCATTAAGTCGTTTGGCAGAACGGATGTACTCAAGGTTCTTATGGTCTGTCCAAACGACAAAAGGAACGGTCGCCCCCTCCAACCACTGTCGCCATTCGCCTAGGGCTAAGCGGATGGCGAGCAGTTCACGGTTACCCACATCATAGTTGCGCTCAGATGGCGACAGGCGATGAGAAAAATAAGCGCAAGGATGAACCTTATCGTCAGACTGGAAGCGCTGGGATAGAATGGCTCCCACGCCTACCTCTGAAGGCCAACCTCGACAATGAATTGTCTAGTGACGTCAGGAGTAACGAGGATAGGAGCGGACGTAAAACGTTCTTTTAGAAGATCAAAAGCTCCCTGGGCGGAACCGGACCACTTAAAACACGTCTTGACAGAAGTAAGAGCTGTGAGAGGGGCAGCAACTTGACCGAAATTACGAATGAAACGCCGATAGAAATTAGCGAAACCTAAAAAGCGCTGCAACTCGACACGTGACCTTGGAACGGGCCAATCACTGACAGCTTGACCTTAGCGGAATCCATCTGAATGCCTTCAGCGGAAATAACGGAACCGAGAAAAGTAACGGAGGAGACATGAAAAGAGCACTTCTCAGACTTTACGTAGAGACAATTCTCTAAAAGGCGCTGTAGGACACGTCGAACGTGCTGAACATGAATCTCGAGTGACGGAGAAAAAATCAGGATATCGTCAAGATAGACAAAAACAAAGATGTTCAGCATGTCTCTCAGAACATCATTAACTAATGCCTGAAAAACAGCTGGCGCATTGGCGAGACCAAACGGCAGAACCCGGTACTCAAAATGCCCTAACGGAGTGTTAAACGCCGTTTTCCACTCGTCCCCCTCTCTGATGCGCACGAGATGGTAAGCGTTACGAAGGTCCAACTTAGTAAAGCACCTGGCTCCCTGCAGAATCTCGAAGGCTGATGACATAAGGGGAAGCGGATAACGATTCTTAACCGTTATGTCATTCAGCCTCGATAATCCACGCAGGGGCGCAGAGTACCGTCCTTCTTCTTAACAAAAAGAACCCCGCCCCGGCCGGAGAGGAAGAAGGCACTATGGTACCGGCGTCAAGAGACACAGACAAATAATCCTCGAGAGCCTTACGTTCGGGAGCCGACAGAGAGTATAGTCTACCCCGAGAAGGAGTGGTCCCCGGAAGGAGATCAATACTACAATCATACGACCGGTGAGGAGGAAGGGAGTTGGCTCGGGACCGACTGAAGACCGTGCGCAGATCATGATATTCCTCCGGCACTCCTGTCAAATCGCCAGGTTCCTCCTGAGAAGTAGGGACAGAAGAAACGGGAGGGATGGCAGACATTAAACACTTCACATGACAAGAAACGTTCCAGGATAGGATAGAATTACTAGACCAATTAATAGAAGGATTATGACATACTAGCCAGGGATGACCCAAAACAACAGGTGTAAACGGTGAACGAAAAATCAAAAAAGAAATAGTCTCACTGTGGTTACCAGATACTGTGAGGGTTAAAGGTAGTGTCTCAAATCTGATACTGGGAAGATGACTACCATCTAAGGCGAACATGGGCGTAGGCTTATCTAACTCTCTGAAAGGAATGTCATGTTTCCGAACCCATGCTTCGTCCATGAAACAACCCTCAGCCCCAGAGTCTATCAAGGCACTACATGTAGCACCCGAACCGGTCCAGCGTAGATGGACCGACAAAGTAGTACAGGATTTTGATGGAGAGACTTGAGTAGTTGCGCTCACCTGTAGCCCTCCGCTTACAGATGAGCTCTGGCCTTTTACTGGACATGAATTAACAAAATGTCCAGCAACTCCGCAATAGAGGCACAGGCGGTTGGTGATCCTCCGTTCCCTCTCCTTAGTCGAGATGCGAATCCCTCCCAGCTGCATGGGCTCAGACTCTGAGCCAGAGGAGGGAGATGGTTGCGATGCGGAGCAGGGAAACACCGTTGATGCGAGCTCTCTTCCACGAGCCCGGTGACGAAGATCTACCCGTCGTTCTATGCGGATGGCGAGAGCAATCAAAGAGTCCACATCTGAAGGAACCTCCCGGGAGAGAATCTCATCCTTAACCACTGCGTGGAGTCCCTCCAGAAAACGAGCGAGCAGCGCCGGCTCGTTCCACTCACTAGAGGCAGCAAGAGTGCGAAACTCAATAGAATAATCCGTTATGGGCCGTTCACCTTGGCATAAGGAAGCCAGGGCCCTAGAAGCCTCCCTACCAAAAACTGAACGGTCAAAAACCCGAATCATCTCCTCTTTAAAGTTCTGGAACTTGTTAGAGCAATCAGCCCTTGCCTCCCAGATAGCTGTGCCCCATTCTCGAGCCCGGCCAGTAAGGAGTGAAATGACGTAAGCAACCCGAGCTCTCTCTAGAGTATGTGTTGGGTTGGAGAGAGAACACAATCTCACACTGCGTGAGAAAGGAGCGGCACTCAGTGGGCTGCCCGGAGTAGCAAGGTGGGTTATTAACCCTAGGTTCTGGAGGCTCGACAGGCCAGGAAGTAACAGGTGGCACGAGACGTAGACTCTGGAACTGTCCAGAGAGGTCGGAAACCTGAGCGGCCAGGTTCTCCACGGCATGGCGAGCAGCAGACAATTCCTGCTCGTGTCTGCCGAGCATGGCTCCTTGGATCTCGACGGCAGTGTAACGAGCGTCTGAAGTCGCTGGGTCCATTCCTTGGTCGGTTCCTTCTGTCATGCAGGTGAAAGAGGACCCAAAAGCGACTTGGCGAAAACAGAGTCTTTAATCCAGTAAAGTGAATACAAACAAAAAACACAACTTTCACTCGAAATGACGAGGACTAACTGGAGACTCGATCTTGAACAGCAGGTGAACAGCAGGTTGCCTCGGGAAGGCACTCGAACCAGACAGACTCAGACACCTGCTCACCACGCAGCATCTGAGGAAAACACGACACGACAGGGCGATACACAATCACAGCACGGTGAATTCTAAACAAGGAACCGACAGGACAGGAACGGAACACAAAGGAAGAAATAGGGACTCTAATCAGGGGAAAGGATCGGGAACAGGTGTGGGAAGACTAAATGATTGATTAGGGGAATAGGAACAGCTGGGAGCAGGAACGGAACGATAGAGAGAAGAGAGAGCGAGAGAGTGAGAGAGGGAGGGGGAGAGAGAGGGATAGAAAGAGGGAAAGAACCTAATAAGACCAGCAGAGGGAAACGAATAGAATGGGAAGCACAGGGACAAGACAAGATAATAAATGACAAAACATGACAGGATGCACCTGAGCTCAATTTCAAGAGTCACAGCAAAGGGTCTGAATACTTATGTAAATAAGGTATTTCTGTTTTTCTAAATATATATCATTATGGGGTATTGTGTGTAGACTGATGGGGGAGGGATTATTGAATCAATTTTAGAATAAGGCTGCAACGTAACAAAATGTGAAAAAAGTCAAGGGGCCTGCATACTTTCTGAATTTACTGTATCCCTACTCTAGGTGCAATTCAGGCTGCTGATTGAGGACCTCTTTACAGAATAACGTGTTTGTTGTCTATTGTTTTGTAACTATTTGATGTGTGTATCTTTGCAAATTACAGGGCTCATTCTATATGACTCCCTGTCAAATGAAGGCAAGATAAAAATATGATCACCTGGCATAACTCCTCTAAGCACTATACTAAAATAAAACATAATCATGTGCAGTTGCCCCAGGCAGAGCTGAGTTGATTCCCAATTTTACTGCGTAATGGTCCTGGGTCATCATAACCCTCCATCCCTCCACTTTGACTGAACTGAGTTATCCACTCACACACGCACGCGCACACACACAAATAAGTGCCAGAAGGTGATAGATGAACACAATTTCAGCCCTCTGGTATCTTTGAAGTACGCAACACACAGAGCAACCAAGACAGAGCTTCTTTGCAGGTGTCTTTCTCAGGATGAGATCCACCTCGCTCCAGTCTGCTGTTCGACCCATTCACTGATCTCCTTCACATTTTTAGCTACTGGTTGTAGTGCTAGCTAGGCTAATGCTACTGGTTGATGAAGCGTTAGCTCGGCCTAGGCCTGTCTCTGAGATCGTCGTCATTGACATTCCCTCTGCCTCTGTCTCGACGACGATGGCATTATTATCAGCGGAATTTGTATTTTTACTAAAGAAATGCTTAAACTTAAGTAATTTTTCGGTTCACATTTAAGGTTCTTTCTTTCTTATTATTTTCTCTGCCCCGCTCTGAAAGCTCCTCATTGCTGCATGCAGTGTTACTTTTAACATCTACAGGATTGGTGTAACCCCCATGGGACGGTTAAGCTAACGTAGACTGATGTGATTAGCATGAGGTTTGTAAATAACATGAACATTTCCCAGGACACAGACATATCTGATATGGGCAGAAAATTGTTGTTAATCTAACTGCACTGTCCATTTTACAATAGCTATTACAGTGAAATAATACTATGCTATTGTTTGAGGCGAGTGCACAATTATGAACTTGAAAATGTATTAATAAACCAATTTGGCACATTTGGGCAGTCTTGATACAACATTTTGAACAGAAAAGCAATGGTTCATTGGATCAGTCTAAAACTTTGCACATACTCTGCTGCCATCTAGTGGCCAAAATCGAAATTGTGCCTGCACTGGAATAACACATTATGGCCATTTTCTTGGGGGAAAATGCATATTTTTTTTCTTTGCACTATCTTTTACCAAATCTAATGTGTTATATTCTCCTACATTCCAACATGTCCACAAACATCAAAGTGTTTCCTTTCAAATGGTATCAAGAATATGCATATCCTTGGTTCAGGTCCTGAGCTACAGGCAGTTAGATTTGGGTTTGTGATTTTCGGTGAAAATTGAAAACAATTTGCTGGATCCTTAAGAGATTTTTACATGAAAGTCATGTTTGCAATCATATCGCGTGAAACAATGTACAGGAACTCTGTCAAGGTGGAATAGTCCATTATTATGAGGGGGCCTCAAGCAGAGGATAGAGGGGCCTTGAGCAGAGAAATTCATTTTTTATTTGTAATACTAGTAATCTTTTTAAAAATTATACCCTGTCCACAAGGCCCCTGATGATGTGAGGCCTGAGGTAATTTCCTCTTCTCCCTAATGGTAAGTCTGCCACTGCTGAGTCATGCTGGAAAGTTTTTGGTTTTGATAGCCGCTCATCCTGAGAATCATCACATTAATTATCAAGTTCTGCGCTATCTCTCGCTCTCTCTCTCACACACACACACACACACACACACACACACACACACACACACACACACACACACACACACACACACACACACACACACACACACACACACACACACACACACACACACACACACACACACACACACACACACACACACACACACACACACACACACACACACACACACACACACACACACACACACACACACGAGAGTCTGTCTCAATGTGATTGTTTTGACTGAGAGTGAGTTGAACAGTTGGAGACAGCGTAGTAGCATAATCTCCCATGATCCTCCTGGCTCTCAGCTGGCTGTGTTGTTCTCTCCTCCAACACTCTCTCCCAAATGCAAATTCACGTTTTGATGTTGACACAGCAAACTGTCACAAGAAAATAATTAATTCAGAAAAACTGTCAAGAGTGTTCAAATGTCAACATAAATATATGCTCACAATAATGATTTTTTCCCCAGGCATTTTGTTGGGTGTTTGTGTTTGGTTTGTGTGATTGGTTGTGTGTTTGGATGGTAATGATTATATTTATCATATCTGAAAACTGATCACTTGAATTATAACGTATGAGGTCAAAGTAACCTGAACCAAGTTTCCAGTTCCCTTTGCACAGAGTTAATGCAGAGCCAACGAGAGCAGAGTGCACGAAGCGCTCTGGTAATTTCATTTATTGAAAATGTGACTGAGACAGAGAAGGCTGGGTGGATGAGGATGTAGCCCCCTGAAAGAGCAGCCCACGGTGAACATTGAGTCTTTGTGCTAAGATTACCTGTACATTATTGCCATTGTGCCCAGGTATTACAGGTCGGGGTGTTAATATCAAAAGCACCTAATGATCTGACGCCTCGGTACTCACGCCCTCTCTACTTCGTGACATTCGGCTTTGTGCGAGGACCACATAGTCAGTCGTAATGGAGTTGTTTTTTTCTGCACTTGGATCACGATTCATTTTCCTTTAGGATGTTTAGTTGGAAACTCAATGACCTTTATTGTGTTCGATTGAATACAGGCGGTCCATTGTTTCCTGTAGGCTACCAAACTAGAAATTTGTGTCAGGCCTTACGCACAGATATTCGTTGGGATAGACCCTCATTAGTAGTGGTTTTAGTGAGGGATGTCTTTTAGTGACAAAATATAGTAGATAAGTCACATGCTCAACATTAGGGGCTTCTTTGTGAGTTTGCAAAGTCCCTGAGTCACCCGAATCAGCTGGAGAACCAATGACTCGAGAACTGACACTGGGAAAAACCGCGAGTTCCCTGTTTACACACACCTGTTAGCCAAGTCTTCCATAAGGAATATCAGGGTTCTGCGTCCCAAATGGCAGCTTATTCCCCATAGGACTCCGGTCAAAAATAGTGTGAAATAGGCTGCCATTTGGGACAGTCATTTCGCAGTCTTTGAACTACTTAACGATCAGACAAATTCAGGGTCATGAAATGATGAAACACAATTATCTGTAATACCTGGGATCTTTTAAACTTGTTGACCTAAATGATGTTGATTTTATTTATCACCCCTTAAAGGTTCAATGGCATGCAACAATGAGAGTAACGTGAATATGTTTAGAAAGTGCGGACAAACTTTAACAAAAAATAAACATTAGAAGAGAAAATATTTTCAGTTCTAGAGACAGCTTTACGCTTGCTAGCAAAGAGCTTTGCTCTAACTAATTATAGCCAACTAAATAAGCTTAACTGTTAATGTCATGTGGTGGATAAGTAACAGGGTCTGGGTTGAGGAGTCTGAGTGAAGCAGAAGCAGACAACAAAGGGACAGTTTTCAAACATTTATTTTGTAAGACATGGCTTTTTCCACAATTGTTAGTTCCAGCATGTTCTCAAATCGCTAACGCACATCATCAATGCAGTTTCTTTCCGTTCCATTACTTTTAAATACTATGCTGTTTAAAATCACAAAGAACAAACCAAACATAAAGGGGCACAGGAAGACAGTCCAGCAGGCAGGTGTCCATACTACTTTCACAGTTCTTATAAACTCCATTGACCAAGTGCTCTCACCAAACGAAGCCATCAAATGCTCTGCAGACATGGATATGCCATGCCTCCGGAACGCATTCACTGCCTGTTGGCAGCTGGGGGGAAAGGGTTCTTCTTCTTCTATGATATAATGGCGGTCCGCAAACCAATGTTAAAGGTGCATGCCGCCACCTACTGTGTGGGAGTGTGTGGTCAATCACCGTTTTCAACATTTCTAAATCCTGCTACCTAACTTAGTACTTCTGAGGAAATAAAAAAGAGCATGACTAACTTCTAATAGACCCTGCCCCATCCCCCAAATCTCTTCCAACCCCCCCAACTCCGTCCAACCTCAATGACCCTCAATGACCGAATCTTTCCCTTTCTTCAACATACTTACAACAATATAACAACACATGCGCCACGGTTTCATTGACCATACACTCCAGACACAAACCATTCACATTCTTGCCAACCAGATGTAATGACAAGTTCAATGTACAATGTCCTAAGTGCAATCGACCAAACACCACCTCTTCCTTCCTAATCTGACCTTTGAATCTTGGTCCGCCGACCTTTCTTTGGAGGGCATATAAATACTGGCTCCTTGGGCTCAGAGTCCTATCTTTTCTGACACATATCTATCAAAATGGCTCTGATCTTATATTTGGCCTCACCTCTACCCAGTGGAAAATTAATATCAATTATATCTCGTTTCAAAGCTCTTTTGGCTAACTGGTCTACAATTTCATTCCCTTCCACACCCAAATGAGCTGGGACCCAGCAGAATCTCACTAATACACCCATTCTCTCAATTCTCCCTAATAACATTAATACATCCAATAGTAGGTCACTCATGTTAGATTTACCAGATGATAAACTATTCAATATAGACAGTGAAGAAACCCTCCCCATAGGCTGTCCATACAGAAACAACTGTATATTATCATCAACTTTCTTCTTCAAGAAGAACATACAACAAGACTGCATCACTGACAATTTAAAACAACAGTCAATCGACTATCTTTTTACATCCACTATAGCTTGTTGAATAGATTTGATCACATGAGAGACATTCCTTCCCCACTTCCAAATAGCTCCATCATCAGCATATAGGAAAGCCCCAATACCCCTACCTACATTTGAAGACACATTGTTAATCATAATGTTGAACAAAATAGGACTGATAGCGCTGCCTTGAGGAATACCATTGTCAACTCCATAGCCTTCAGATAAAATGGATCCTATTTTAACTCTAAAAGAGCGATTAATTAAGAAGTCCAAACCCCAGTTATATAATCTCCCACCAATACCAAGTCTTTCCATCTAAATCAGTAGGCCTGCTCTCCACACAGCATCATAAGCCATTTCAATGTCAAAACAGACAGTAGCCATTGCTTCTTTAATGACCAGAGTTTTTTAAACTTCATTGCTCATCTTTACTAATGCATCCAAAGTAGATCTACCTTTACGGAATCCGATCTGACATTGACTCAATAAACCTCTACGTTCCAGGAAATATGACAATCATATTTTCCATCAGATTACACAAATTAGAGGTTAGTACTGTAGGTCTTTAACTATCAGCACATGAAGAGTCCTTAGATGGCTTTACAAAAGGTAATATTACTGCACATTTCCAACCAGAAGGTATAACCCCCTCACTCCAAATATTCTTAAATAATCCCAGGAGAAGATGTTTGACCTCATCAGGTAGATGCTTAAACATTACACAACACAACTGATCATGACCTGGGGCAGTATATCCACAGCCTATTAAGGTTGAACACATCTCATATATGATAAAAACAGCATCCAAAGAAGAGTCAACAGTATCCCCTTTCTTCAAATCAAATCAAATCAAATCAAATCCAATTTTATTTGTCACATACACATGGTTAGCAGCTGTTAATGTGAGTGTAGCGAAATGCTTGTGCTTCTAGTTCTGACAATGCAGTGATAACCAACAAGTAATCCAACTAACAATTCCAAAACCACTGTCTTATACACAGTGTAAGGGGATAAGGAATATGTACATAAGGATATATGAAAGAGTGATGGTACAGAGCAGCATACAGTAGATGGTATCGAGTACAGTATATACATATGAGATGAGTGTGTAGACAAAGTAAACAAAGTGGCATAGTTAAAGTGGCTAGTGATACATGTATTACATAAGGATGCAAATAACATGAGCATTTAAAATCATTTAAAATCTCACACCTGCGTTGCTTATATACTTCATCCAAAGTAACGCCACTATGTACCCTAAGGGGAACGGCACCTCAGTACCTCAGTACCTCCAGGCTCTGATCAGGCCCTACACCCAAACAAGGGCACTGCGTTCATCCACCTCTGGCCTGCTCGCCTCCCTACCACTGAGGAAGTACAGCTCCCGCTCAGCCCAGTCAAAACTGTTCGCTGCCCTGGCCCCCCAATGGTGGAACAAACTCCCTCACGACGCCAGGACAGCGGAGTCAATCACCACCTTCCGGAGACACCTGAAACCCCACCTCTTTAAGGAATACCTAGGATAGGTTAAGTAATCCCTCTCACCCCACCCCCCCTAAGTTTTAGATGCACTATTGTTAAGTGACTGTCCCACTGGATGTCATAAGGTGAATGCACCAATTTGTAAGTCGCTCTGGATAAGAGCGTCTGCTAAATGACTTAAATGTATGATGTATGTAATGTAAATATCTTCCACAACAAGTCAGCTTTTTCTTGATCAGTTACGGCCATTTTTATACCCACAACCAAAACTGGAATTCGAGTGGACTTGCTTCTCCGAGTCATATTCTTCAACATAGGCCATACATCCCACAGCTCAGTACCCCTGCCAATTGTAGAGCAGAACTGTCTCCATGCATTTCTCTTGACAGACTTAATGATCCTCCGTACTAAGTGCTCTTCCTTTGGAAACCAACTAGATTTTCAGGAGTCATATTCCTACGAACAATTTCTTTCTCATAATAGCCGCAGTGCACTCTTCAGTCCACCAAGGAACCACCTTCCTTTTCTCACCCACTTCCCTCATTGGTACATATAAATTTGCAGCACTCAAAACCAGAGAGGTTACAGAGGCAGCACATACATCAAGCGGCCTCTCTAAAGACAACTGTCCAACAGAGTTTAAGCAATGATCACCAAACTTTTCCCAGTCAGCTTTATGAAAGACCCCTCTGCTGAACGGTACCCTATCTGGAATAGTAACATCAAAGTTCATGGTACACCAAATTGGGAAATGATCACTTCCAACGGTAGAATAATTAATTCCATTCCATTCACACATGCAATAGAGTTAGAAGCCATTGTGAGGTCCAGGCAGGATGTAACCCCTCTAACAACATCACCTCCTGTACCACATCCACCATTAAGACATACCAATGCTCTTGTTTCCATCATATCTTCCACAATAGTACCATTAGCATCTGTATGTGTGCTTTCCAATAAACTACTATGCGCATTAATGTCACCACACCATATCTCTATAGAGCCCAATTCTCCTGATATTCCATCAAACATCGTTACAGATAGTTGACAACAAGGGTTTTAAAAATGGTGTACCTTAATATTACTACCTGCAGTGTGGATTTCCACCATCATACATTCATAGTCAGATGGAAAAGTTATATTACGATATACAATACCTTCCCTTATGAACGTAGCACACCCACCAGTGTCCAGTTGATCGATCAAATCTGATTGAACAATAACCAGGAATAATAAAATCAAGATATGGTCTAGTCCATGTTTCTTGAACACATACAGTATCACTTCAGGTTTGATCTTTAAATGTATTATATAGTTCCTAAACTCCTGACCATTTGCAATAGGGCTCCTGGCATTTTACTGAAGGATAACAAAAACCATAACTGTAATTATCATCATACTGAGACATTCCATCATTAGTATTATTAGGAGTCAACATATCAACAGTCATGGCGACAGTAACATCTGTTACTCCTAAAAACTCTGTTTCTGCTTCCACAATGCTCTTCAACTTTTCACAAGCTCAGACAGGTTGATAACCTTTCCAATGAAGGCTATAAAGTTGATCTGATTAACTACTAAGATATCCTTAGAAACGACACATTTGTGATTGAAAGATTTCAGAACAGGTCTAATATCCACATCTGGACCAACATAAGCAACAATTCCTACAGTAGGTCCCCTTATTCCAGGACTGACCCTATTATCTCCATCATTCTGCCGAATAGTTCCACCAATCTGCCTTACAGCCTCTGCACAAGAGACATTTTGAGTGATTTTATATCTTTGAAACATCCATGTACTATAACTGTAGTTAACTTATTAACAACTAGTTGTCTATTTTTTGAGTGTACATACAGAACTGTAACGTCTGCAAGCTAACTTGTGGGCAAGCAAGTGGGAGATCATTTATATAGATGGTAAACAGAAGGGTGCCTAATATTGACCCTTGTGGGACCCCAATGTTATAGTAAAGAGAATCAGATTGAGTGTCCCCTAAACAAACCCTTTGACTTCTGTTTGACAGTTAGTAATACATCCAACGAATAACTTCAGTGGACACATTAAGGAAGGATAGTTTGGATAGGAGGACCTCATGATTCACAGTATCAAAGGCCTTTTTAAGATCCAAAATGACTGCACCGACTTCACTACCTATGTCCAGTTTAGATTTAATGCACTCCAGAAAATAGCAATTGGCTGTTTCGGTAGAATAGATAGTTCTGAATCCAAATAGCATTTGATGAATGGAGTTGCCCTGAATGGGGTGATCAGTCAGATGATCAGCCACCCATCTTTCAGCTACTTTTGATAGCACTGGAAGAATGCTTATAGGTCAGTAATTGTCCACTAGTGTTGGGTCACCAGATTTTTAAAACAGGTATCACTGCAGCAGACTTCCAAGCATTGAGGAAGAACCCATATTTGATGGACAGATGAACTAGACGTGCAATAGGGGCAATCAGATAATATTTTTGTCTCTTCAGGAATACAGTGTCTAGACCAAATAAATATTTTGTTCTGAAGCTCCTGAAGAAGCTAATAATACAGTCGGACCAAAGGTTTTGAGACAAAAATGTATTTTCACAAAGTCTGCTGCCTCAGTTTGTATGATGGCAATTTGCATATACTCCAGAATGTTATGAAGAGTAATCAGATGAATTGCAATTAATTGCAATGTCCCTCTTTGCCATGCAAATGAACTGAATCCCCAAAAAACATTTCCACTGTATGTCAGCCCTGCCACAAAAGGACCAGCTGACATCATGTCAGTGACTCTCTCATTAACACAGGTGTGACGAGGACAAGGCTGGAGATCAGTCTGTCATGCTGATTGAGTTCAAATAACAGACTGGAAGCTTCAAAAGGAGGGTGGTGCTTGGAATCATTGTTCTTCCTCTGTCAATCATGGTTAACTGCAAGGAAACACGTGCAGTCATCATTGCTTTGCACAAAAAGGGCTTTACAGGCAAGGATATTGCTGCCAGTAAGATTGCACCTAAATCAAACATGTTTCGGATCATCAAGAACATCAAGGAGAGCGGTTCAATTGTTGTGAAGAAGGAGTCAGGGTGCCCAAGAAAGTCGAGCAAGCGCCAGGACCGTCTCCTAAAGTTGATTCGGGGCACCACCAGTACAGAGCTTGCTCAGGAATGGCAGCAGGAAGGTGTGAGTGCATCTGCATGCACAGTGAGGTGAAGACCTTTGGAGGATGGCCTGGTGTCGAGAAGAGCAGCAAAGAAGCCACTTCTCTCCAGGAAGAACATCAGGGACAGACTGATATTCTGCAAAAGGTACAGGGATTAGACTGCTGAGGACTGGGATAAAGTCATTTTCTCTGATGAATCCCCTTTCCGATTGTTTGTGGCATCCGGAAAAATACTTGTCCGGAGAGGACAAGGTAAGTGCTACTATCAGTCCTGTGTCATGCCAACAGTAAAGCATCCTGAGACCATTCATGTGTGGGGTTGCTTCTCAGCCAAGGGAGGGGGCTCACTCACAATTTTGCCTAAGAACACAGCCATGAATAAAGAATGGCACCAACACATCCTCCGAGAGCAACTTCTCCCAATCATCCAGGAACAGTTTGGTGACGAACAATGCCTTTTCCAGCATAATGGAACACCTGGTCATAAGGCAAAATGATAACTAAGTGGCCCGGAGAACAAAACATCCATATTTTGGGTCCATGGCCAGGAAACTCCCCGTACCTTAATCCCATTGAGAACTTGTGGTCAATCTTCAAGAGGTGGGTGGACAAACAAAAATCCACAAATTCTGACAAACTCCAAGCATGGTTTATGCAAGAATGGGCTGCCAAGTTAATTGACAGTATGCCAGGGTGGATTGCAGAGGTCTTGAAAAAGAAGGGTTAACACTGCAAATATTAACTCTTTGCATCAACTTCATGTAATTATCAATAAAATCCTTTGACACTTATGAAATGCTTGTAATTATATTTCAGTACTCCATAGTAACAACTGACAAACATATCTAAAGACACTGAAGCAGCAAACTTTGTGGAAATTAATACTTGTGTCATTCTCAAAACCTTTGGCCACGACTGTACTGTTCACTGCTGACGCTGAAATTTCAGGAATTCTGAATATTGATTTTTTAATTATCTATGGGTGTTACGGATACAGTTATCCTGTGTGTGTGTATCCTGTGTGTGTTTCTTTTCTCTCCTTCTCCCCTCACAGGTGAAAATCATCACTCCCCAATCAGTCAACAATCAATCATCAATCAGAAGAGACACCTCCTCCTATTTCCTGACCTATCACAGTTCCTTCCCCATGGTTTAAAAACCCCATCATTTGTTTGTTCTAAAGCTCAGCTCAGCTCAATCTCTCTGTAAATGCCATGTCTGTAGGTCTCTGTGTTTCACTCTCGCTTTGTATCTTAACCTCTCTTTTGTTTAAAGCACCTCCATAGCACTTTGTCATTACCTGTGAGTATTGTTTTTGGTTATGGTGTTTGTTTGTTTGCAGGTGGGAAAAGGGGAAACCAAGACAAGTCGCCCATGGGCATACACTACCCGTAGGTGAACTTTGTTAAATACACTAGGTAGAACTGGGCGGACCACCCACTGTATTTTTGGTTGGTTAGTTAGCTGTTAAAGTAGGCTAGTCTAGCTTAGGGGTGTGTTTTTGTATATTTATTGTTTCTTTCCTTGGGTCCAGCTCAGCCCCTTTTCCTGCTCCCCCCATTACCGTGTGTTTATAAATAAACCTAGAGTTTGACGGTAGATTTCTGTTGTCGTGGTTATTTCGTTCACACTTTTACTTTGTCACAATAATAATTTGCATGAGTTATGTTACGGATCTCATTACCATCCCCCCCTAGACTGTCGGGCCAAAAGGGATTCGTAACAATGGGAGTGATAATTGTGGTCTTGGTTGAAAAGCCAGTTCCCTGACAGAGTCAACAAAAACATAGTTAGAGGTGGTGGATTTGAAGTCGGAGACTTGATATAGAATTCCATTAACCTTTCATTTGGGATGTTTTTTGCGCTTTTCAGCTCCTCTCCCTGTTTGTTGAGATTTTCCCAAATCACTTTGCCATTTCTTTTTGCTTCATTGATCACGCTAAGAAAGACCTCTGCTTTTGCTTTTTATATATTCCTTACCACCTTATTTCTCAGCGCTGTAAATATACCTGTCATCATTCTGACCAGACTTCATTGCTTTTTTCAAGGAAAGATCTTGTTCTCCCATCTGCCTCCAGATGTTCTCGTTGAGCCATGCTAGAGGTTTTCCGTCTTGGCTTACGTAGAAATGTCCTCGTAAAATAGGTATCCACTTTGTCAGTAACTCACAGAAATGTTCTGTATCCAGACTCTGGGTCTTCATTGCTTAACAGACCAGACCAGTCAATTTGGCTGCATCGTAGTTACTCTGCTCACTTTCCAGGAGTTTTAAAATCATTCATATTGTTCTTAAATCTCTTTTTAGTGAGTTTTCTAACCACCAATGTAACATTGTGGTCAGATATGCCAGTTCGTAAGTTATTTGATCAGGTCTGTTAGTAAACCCCAGATCAATTTTCAGTTTGGGATGAATGTGTTACTCTGTTTGGACCTTTGTATTATTTGAGTCAGGCTGAAATAATCTGTGTTCTCTTAGATTTTTTTCTTGCAAGTTTTGTTTCCCCAGTTTATATTGAAATCACCCATGAAGATGATCTCCTTCTTATGATCACATTCTTTAAGCATGGCATTAAAATGGTCATAAAACGAGATATCAGATGTTGGTGGTCGATATAATCCCATAATAGTGAGAGACATATGAGGGGAGAGGAAGTCATCCAGCCCCATACATTCAAAGTCATTGGCATGTTTCCATATGATACGATTGCATTAAAAGTTATCTTTCAGGTTCATAAGAAATCCACCTCGTCTGCCCTCTCCCCTGTCCAATCTGAATATGGAATATCCAGGGACATTAAGGCAGAAATAGGAGCAGATTTCTTCAGCCATGTCTCAGATAAACAGAAAATAATCAAGATTAGAGTAATTCAATAAATGACATGCATATCCTAGCTTCTGGGCCTGAGTAACAGCCAGTTAACTTTGGGCACGCTTTTCATCCGGACGTGAAAACACTGCCCCCTATCCCTAAGATTAAGGGAACTAGTTTCTGTCTCGAAGACGGGTTTTGTTTGGGACATGTGTTAAGAGTTATCTGTAGATTGATACCCTGCTGTTTGTTGATTGCGTAATGTTTGAATGAAGGCCAGCATTGATGTTTGGCTGCCTTCTTTTGTATTCCTCAGAGAGTTGCACTTCCTTCGGGGTCACATGTTAACCTCAGAGTTTTCTATTGGGTTATGATTGTCGCTGCTCTCAGTAGCCACTTACCCAGCTTCATTTTTAGAATTCTTCCTCTTCTTCTTGTTCTTTTTCTTGGAATGAGAGGTCACTGTGGTAGACTCTGGCTCACCAGGTACCAACTCCAATGTTTCATTCACTCCGTCTTTGTCCTTGGGAGCCAAGGAATTATCCTCTTCCACCTCAGTCTCATGTTCTGTCCTTTCAACTGAGACATGTGATACATCTGCCCTACTCATGGGGACATGATTGTTGTCCTGCACATAGTGTGAAAAATATTATGATGGATAAGATTATAATGGATAATATTTTTTTTGTCAAATTTCAGTCAAGCATTGACCATCATGTCACCAGAATAAGACCCTCAATATATATTGGAAAGGAACATCAAGCTCATTGCCATACACTTCACCACCCTGTGAAGTTTATCATAATTTATTTCATCTGTAGCCTAGTAAACTGAATGGTTTACTGAGTCGCAGTGGGAGTAGCACACACCATATCATCTCGAACCAATCTACTTCGATATGATGGTTATTATATAAAGGTATTTCCACCACCATTTCTCACATAAATAATTTTATTGACATAAAACGATCACACCATGTCAAATGTACAAATGATCTGTCTGCATTTATAAAATTGCACCTGAACTTCCTGTTTCCATCACAGCTGCCATTATTTTTAAAAAATACGGTGTGACTTTACTCGCACAAACTGTGGATGGAAATGTGGTTAGTGCCAGCTTTATCTGAATATATTATTGTGTGATCTTTAAATATCTGTGCAATTCAACGAATATCCTGGATGGCATCGTGTTTTGATGGCCCTTAAAGATCATTGTACACAATCCAGGAGATACACAACGTTCACCATTAGCCTCTGAAGAGATAAGAACCCTTTCCCTCACTAGCTAGTTTCTTTATATGATCTTACAATAGATTGATACCACTCCCGAGTATAATACTCACCAATGTCCATTCTCTTGACAACAAGGTAGATGAAATTCAAGAAAGGGTTGCAACCCAGAAATACATCAGAGATTGTAACATTCTTTGTATCACAGAAGCATGGCTCTCTCGGGATATGTTGTCGGAATCGGTTCAGCCACCGGGCTTCTCCATGCATCGCACCAACAGAGATAAACATCTTCTCTGGGAAGAGGAAGGGCGGGGGTGTATGCTTCATGATTAACGACTCATGGTGTAATCATACAGGAACTCAAGTGATTCTGCTCACTCGGTCTAGAATTCCTTACAATCAAATGTCGGCCATTTTACCTCCCAAGAGAATTTGTCAGTTATCATCACAGCTGTGTATAGACACCAAGATGGCCCTCAAGGAACTTCACGGGACACTATGAAAACTCGAAACCATATATCCTGATTCTGCATTTATTGTAGCTGGGGATTTTAACCTCTTCAACCTATGGGGGCGCTATGTCATTATTGGATAAAAAGACGTGCCCGTTTTAAGCGCAAAATTTTGTCACAAAAAGATGCTCGACTATGCATGGAATTGACAGCCTTGGAAAGACAAAACTCTGACGTTTCCAAAACTGAAAAGATATCTGTGAGTGCCCCAGAACTAATGCTACAGGCGAAACCAAGATAAAGTTTCATACAGGAAATGCACCAGATTCTGAAGGCGCTGTGTTCCAATGTCTCCTTATATGGCTGTCAATGCGCCAGGAATGAGCCTGCCCTTTGTGTCGTTTCTCCAAGGTGTCTGCAGCATTGTGACGTGTTTGTAGGCATATCATTGGAAGATTGACCATAAGAGACTACATTTACCTGGTGTCCCGCCCGGTGTCCTGTGTCGAAATTATTGCGTAATCTGTAGGTCCATGCACGTTCCATTTCTTCAGAAGAGAAAGTCAACTGCCACGAAGGATTTTATCGTCAATAGATATGTGAAAAACACCTTGAGGATTGATTCTAAACATCGGTTTGCCATGTTTCTGTCGATATTATGGAGTTAATTTGGAAAAAAAATCACGTTTTAATGACTTAATTTTCGTTTTTTTTCTTACCCAAACGTGATGAAGAATGATGAAGAAAACGGACCGATTTGTCAACACAAATAATATTTTTTGTAAAATCGGAACATTTGCTATCTAACTGAGAGTCTCCTCATTGAAAACATCTGAAGTTCTTCAAAGGTAAATTATTTTATTTGAATCCTTTTCTGTTTTTTGTGAAAATGTTGCATGCTGAAAGCCAGGCATAAATCCTATGCTCGGCTATCAATACTGTTACACAAATGCTTGTTTAGCTATGGTTCAAAAGCATATTTTGAAAATCTGAGATGACAGTGTTGTTAACAAAAGGCTAAGCTTGAGAGCAAATAGATTAATTTCATTTAATTTGCGATTTTCATGAATAGTTAACGTTGTGTTATGCTAATGAGCTTGCGGATAGATTTACACAATCCTGGATACAGGTTTTTTTCGTAGCTAAACGTGACGCAGAAAACGGACCGATTTGTCAACACAAATAATATTTTTTTGTAAAAACGGAACATTTGCTATCTAACTGAGAGTCTCCTCATTGAAAACATTGAAGTTCTTCAAAGGTAAATGAGTTTATTTGAATCCTTTTCTGGTTTTTGTGAAAATGTTGCCTGCTGAATGCTAACGCTAGATGCTACGCTAAATGCTACGCTAGCAATCAATACTGTTACACAAATGCTTGTTTTGCAATGGTTGAGAAGCATATTTTGAAAATCTGAGATGACAGTGTTGTTAACAAAAGGCTAAGCTTGAGAGCAAATAGATTAATTTCATTTCATTTGCGATTTTCATGAATAGTTAACGTTGCGTTATGGTAATGAGCTTGAGGCTGTAGTCACGATACCGGATCCGGGATGGCTCGACGCAAGAAGTTTATTAACAAAGCAAATTTGAGAAGAAGGCTACCTAAATTCTATCAGTATATTGATTGCACTACGTGTGGGGGTAATACACTCGATCACTGTTACTGTTCCACGATGCATACAAAGCCCTCCCCAGCCCTCCCTTTGGAAATCCGACCACGACGCCATCTTGCTCCTCCTGTCTTATAGGCAGAAACTCAAACAGGATGTAGCAGTGAATAGAACCATTCAATGCTGGTCTGACCAATCGGAATCCACGCTTCAAGATTGTTTTGAACACATGGACTGGGATGTGTTCCGGTCAGCCTGAGATAACAACATTGATCTATACGCTGACTCGGTGAGTGAATTTATAAAGAAAGTGCATTGGAGATGTTGTACCCACTCTGTCTACTAAAATCTACCCTAACCAGAAACTGTGGATGGATGGCGGCATTTGCGCAAAACTGAAAGTGTGAACCACCGCATTTAACCATGGAAAGAGGTCTGGGAATATGGCTGAATATAAACAGTGTAGTTATTCTCTCAGCAAGTCAATCAATCAAGCGAATTCTGGTACAGGGACAAAGTGGAGTCGCAATTCAATGGCTCAGACACGAGACGTATGTGGCAGGGTCTACGGGCAATCATGAACTACAAAAAGAAAACCAGCCACGTCACGGACTTCGACGTCAGGCTTCCAGTCCAAACAAACTAAACACCTTCTTTGTCCGCTTTGAGGATAATACAGTGCTACCTGCCCCCGGTCTGCAAAATGCATCACCGGGGGCAGACTACCTGCCCTCCATGACACCTACAGCACCCGATGTCACAGGATGGCCGCTACCATCCAGAAGGTGAGGTCAGTACAGGTGCATCAAAGCTGAGAACGAGAGACTGAAAAACAGCTTCTATCTCAAGGTCATCATACTGTTAAACAGCAATCACTAACTCAGAGAGGCTGCTGCCTACATTGAGACCCAATCACTGACCACTTTAATAAATGGATCACTAGTCACTTTAAACAATGCTACTTTAAATAATGCCACTTTATTAATGTTCACATATCTTACATTACTGATATTATATGTCTACTGTATTTTATACCATCTATTGCACCTTGCCTATGCCGCACGGCCATCGCTCATTCTTTCAATTCAATTCAATCACCACGTTGCCATGGACACCCGAAGTGCCCCCTCTGACTCAGTTGAAACAGATTCCCACGTTCCCATGGAGACGATTGCCACAGAATTAAATACAAGATAACAGTAATATATCTCTGTCTTTTTCCTTATACACTATTACACTTCACTCAGGAAAATATACACTGAGTCCACAAAACCTGACATAGACTGACAAAGTAAATCAAGGTGAAAGATATGATCCCTTATTGATGTCACAAGTATTTTTAAGCCTTGAGAGAATTGAAACATGGATTGTGTATGTGTGCCATTCAGAGGGTGAATGGGCAAGACAACTTATTTAAGTGCATTTGAACTGAGTATGGTAGTAGGTGCCAGGCGCACCAGTTTGTTTCAAGAATGGCAACGTTGCTGGGGTTTTCACGTCCAACAGATTCCTGTTTATATCAAGAATGGTCCACCAACCAAAGGACATGCAGCCAACTTGACACAACTGTGGGAAGCATTGGAATCAACATGGGCCAGCATCCCTGTGGACTGCTTTCAACACCTTGACTTCATGCCCCGATGAATTGAGGCTGTTCTGATCAAAAGGGTGTGCAAGTCAATATTAGGAAGGTGTTCCTAATGTTTTGTACACTCAGTGTAAGTAGCCTTCAGATAGGGGTTCCTATAGTGTCTGCTGGTTACAATGACAAAATGTTAGTTTATCACTCAATATATAAGACATTATTTTCATAATACTTCTATTGAAGTCTCAGGCCCTAAAGGAGCCATGTTGTACAGACCCATGATGGAATAGTGAATTCATGTTTTGAGTGGCAGATGAAATTGGTTGACGTGTCCATTTAGGTTTCTGTTATGCAATTTCGTTCACTTTTTATTGGATTACATCCACTTGGATCTGTTTTTACGATCTGTGTCAATGTGTTTTGTTCTGGATGAAAGAATTATAAGGAGTTTGCAACACTTTATCCAGAAGGATGCTACACAACAACTTATTTCTATCTATCGGGTCGCTTCCACTCAAACATAAGAGATAAATAAGACCGTGATTCTTCCCACTGTGTAAATCGCTTTGAGTACCTCAGTTTGTTGAAAAATTCTATATAAACCCAATCCATGATTATTATTAATTATTATTATTTATGGTCCAAAGACGCTTTTACAACTACAGACGTGCAGTGCAAGACCCTTACTATTCTTTGTCCATGAGAGAAAGAATAGAACGGTAGCATTATATGTCTCTATATTTTAGGCTACATTGTTCCGCTGGTTAAAATAGATAGAGACAAAAAATATTACGAAAGCACTAGTTTACCAACTCCGTGGCCTTGTGGTTAGAGTATCCGCCCTGAGATTGCAAGGTTGGGAATTCGATCCCTCAGCCAGCCTGTAGAAATGGGACCTGATGTGTCTTTGCTTGGGACTCAGCTTTAAGGTGATAAATTGGGAGTAAAGCATAACGTGTGCTTCACAGTCGAAAACTTTTGCGCATATATTATGATTACATTTTGTGACGTTTTTGTTTGTGTTTATGCAGGGTTTGAAACCAAAATTATTTCCAATAATTTCGTTTTGAACAGAATCATTATTTTTTTCATTCTGTTCCACTTTCCCGACCTGCAAAATAATGTTCTGAACCAGTTTGAAGCCCAAACAAGTACAGGTTTATATAATTCCTTTCTGTTTCTCTTTAAAACTCTGAAATGTTATTTTTTTAAACCTTACATTTCTTCACCAATCAGTGCGCATTGAGCCGCTTGCTATGGAGCGGGTAAGCAATTTAATCTGTATAGGAAAGTCGTTAAGAGCTAATTGTATGTTGCATGATTTAATCATAATGAAAGACAAACACACAGACTATGCTCCAAGTCACTATGGACAGACCAGTGTAGGGCGCGAGATGCAACTGAAATTGAGGAGAGAGTGAGAGAGGGTGAAGGAAGCTTGCCTTGAAGCGCTGGGCATCTTGCTATGACATGCATTGCCTGAATTAGGCTCACAGAATTATACCTACGGAGGAGCGGCTTTGAATGTCTTTGAACTTCCGAGTTGGTTTAATGATGGACCAGAGCAAACTAGCTGGCTAACAAACTTGTGTGTGCAGAGCAGCACTAGAATATAAAAAAAAACACATCTTAGCATTTTGTTGTTAATAAAACCATTGTCAAACGTGATAATTATAGTATACTTTACTAGTCAATCCATTCTTCTCACGTGAACTTCTCTCCCTAATTTCTGAATTACGCTTGTAAACGTTGTCAGAAGCCTACAGTAACCTATGTTTCAGAGGGGGAGAGGCAGGGAGCCAACACACAGCACACCCACTGGCAAAGATTTCCAGCTGGCAAGCAGACGATAGAAACTTATTCTAAGTGACAGAGTGAGGGCTTTGCATTAGGGCGTTGCTGTAATTTTTGTGGGACTGGGAAAAAAATGCCCAGAATGTAAAATAATGTCAATAACTAGTTCCCATGCTTTTAAAATAAAAGGTTCTGTTTCGGAACAGAATAGCTCACTTTAGTTTCCAGTTAGGATTCTGTTCCTCGAGAATTTTGCTGCTCCCTGAACCTGTTCTAACCCCTGGTCGAAGTCAAGACCTCTTCCTCTGTGACTGATCCAGAGTATGGAGTCTTCAATTAAATGTTTGTTGTCATTCAACGACAGAGAACTAGTTTTAAAGCACATTTTTCACTTGAGAAATACTGCACCAAACACCTTAATTAGATGTAAAATTGTGTGACTCCTCTGCAAAAATGTCCAAATGAATTACAGATATCTTGAGTTATCTTTAATTCAGACTATTTTGAGGAAGTGTACTTGTTACTACAGCAACTCAAGAGGGACAAACAGGACCTCCTGAGTGAGGCAGTGATCTATGGCACTGTATCACGGTGCTGAGGTGTCCCTACAGCCTTGGGTTCAATCCCAGCCTGTGTCACAGCTGGTCGTGACCAGGAGACCCTTGAGGCGACGACACACAGTTGGCACAGTGTTGTCGGGGTTGGGTAGGGTTTGGTCGGCCAAGATTTCCTTGTCCATCGTATCATGCTCTAGTGACTCCATGTGGTGGCCGGTTGCCTGGAAGCTGACCTCGGTTGTCAGTAGGACGATGTTTCCTCTGACACTTTGGTGCGGCTGGCTTCCGGGTTAAGTGAGCAGCGCGGCTTGGTAGGGTCGTGTTTTGGAGGATGCATGGCTCTCCAAATGGCAAACTCCAAATGGGCTGTTATGTGCCTTTTACTGACTGTCAACTGCCTGGTTGTTCTTCAAAAGTTGCTTTGGGACAAATCATCTGAATGTACTTGAGTGGCCCAGCCAGATTCCGGACTTGAACCCGATCGAACATCTCCTGAGAGACCTGAAAATAGCTGTGCGGCAACGCTCCCCATCCAACCTGACAGAGCTTGGGAGGATCTACAGAGAAGAATGGGAAAAATTCCCCAAATACAGGGGAATTACATGCCAAGCCTGTAGCGTCATACCCAAGAAGACTCGAAGCTGTAATCACTGCCAAAGGTGTTTCAACAAAGTACTGAGTAAAGGGTCTGAATACTTATGTAAATGTGATATTTCAGTTGTGTTGTTTTGACAAAATTTGCACAAAAAAAAACTTTTCAGTTTGTCGTTATGGAGTATTGTGTGTAGATTGATGAGGAAAATAAACAATAATCAATTTTAGAATAAGTCTGTAACGTAACAAAATGTGGAAAAAGTCAAGGGGTTTGAATACTTTCTGAATGCACTGTACATCAAGCTGCCTCACGCTACAGAAACAGGATATAGTCTCCTGCTCCTATGAGCCCTTCCGGCTGGCTCTAACAATTTGTGCTTACTCCTTTTATTTAACATTTATTTAAGGCAAGTCAATGAATTTGTATTTACAATGGCAGCCTACATTACTAGCTTGGATAACATTTGTAAGGCCATGAGTTTTTTCCTAGTCAGGTCACGTGGTCAAAAAAACACTATATAGGGAACAGGGTGCCATTTGGGACATAACAATGATCAGTGCACCAAGTCAAATCTGAAACATCAAGTCAAAGAGGATCCACAGGAAATCCCCTACGCACACTGTCATTTTCTTTTTAACAGCAGTTCTGTGGACGATCTGAATGCGTTTTAAGATGCATCCGGTCTCACAATATATCCTCTTCACAAATGACACATTTTTTTTGTTTTCCTTTTGCGAGGTGTTTTCCTCTTTAATGTGTGATTTGTCACGGAAGTATGCCAACTATAACGATATCTATGGGCGGGTTTTCCTTCATGAGTGTGCCCTATGTGGGCTGAGAGCACAGAGGGCTCGGTATGTGTGGAGGGGATGGAGGAGGAGAGAAGAGGAGGAGGAGTAGAGAGGAGAGTAAAGAGATGATGCTGGCCAGACAGTGGGGCATGCCAGGAGCACAGTTGTTACAAAAGGGTCACCTTTTTCTCAGTGTATGTAGGATCAAAGGCTTTAGCTGGAGTCTCCCAAGCTACAGAGGAATGAGAGAGAGAGAGAGAGAGAGAGAGAGAGAGAGAGAGAGAGAGAGAATGTGTGAGTGGGCACACACGCCATCGTGCTGCTGTAGTCCGTGAGGAGGAGTTTGAGGGGGAGTCAGGGTGGCAGTCATCCAGTCTTCCAGAGCGGGAGAGTGGGAGAAGAAGAGGTCCTCCTTCAGCCTTGTTCTGGAATTTCCCACTGTGTGACATCATCCACTCAGGTTCCAGGAGGTAGCCCCATCATCAAATCAAATCAAATCAAATTTATATAGCCCTTCGTACATCAGCTGATATCTCAAAGTGCTGTACAGAAACCCAGCCTAAAACCCCAAACAGCAAACAATGCAGGTGTAAAAGCACGGTGGCTAGGAAAAACTCCCTAGAAAGGCCAAAACCTAGGAAGAAACCTAGAGAGGAACCGGGCTATGTGGGGTGGCCAGTCCTCTTCTGGCTGTGCCGGGTAGAGATTATAACAGAACATGACCAAGATGTTCAAATGTTCATAAATGACCAGCATGGTCAAATAATAATAAGGCAGAACAGTTGAAACTGGAGCAGCAGCACAGTCAGGTGGACTGGGGACAGCAAGGAGCCATCATGTCAGGTAGTCCTGGGGCACGGTCCTAGGGCTCAGGTCAGTTGAAACTGGAGCAGGAGCATGGCCAGGTGGACTGGGGACAGCAAGGAGTCCTCATGTCAGGTAGTCCTGGGACATGGTCCTAGGGCCCAGGCCAGTTGAAACTGGAGCAGCAGCATGGCCAGGTGGACTGGGGACAGCAAGGAGTCATCATGTCAGGTAGTCCTGGGGCATGGTCCTAGGGCTCAGGTCCTCCGAGAGAGAGAAAGAAAGAGAGAAGGAGAGAATTAGAGAACGCACACTTAGATTTACACAGGACACCGAATAGGACAGGAGAAGTACTCCAGATAAACAAACTGACCCTAGCCCCCCGACACATAAACTACTGCAGCATAAATACTGGAGGCTGAGACAGGAGGGGTCAGGAGACACTGTGGCCCCATCCGAGGACACCCCGGACAGGGCCAAACAGGAAGGATATAACCCCACCCACTTTGCCAAAGCACAGCCCCCACACCACTAGAGGGAAATCTTCAACCACCAACTTACCATCCTGAGACAAGGCCGAGTATAGCCCACAAAGATCTCCGACACGGTACAACCCAAGGGGGGACCCAGACAGGCCGACCACAACAGTGAATCAACCCACCCAGGTGACGCACCCCCCAGGGACGGCACGAGAGAGCCCCAGCAAGCCAGTGACTCAGCCCCGTAACAGGGTTAGAGGCAGAGAATCCCAGTGGAAAGAGGGGCACCGGCCAGGCAGAGACAGCAAGGGCGGTTCGTTGCTCCAGAGCCTTTCCGTTCACCTTCCCACTCCTGGGCCAGACTACACTCAATCATATGACCCACTGAAGAGATGAGTCTTCAGTAAAGACTTAAAGGTTGAGACCGAGTTTGCGTCTCTGACATGGGTAGGCAGACCGTTCCATAAAAATGGAGCTCTATAGGAGAAAGCCCTGCCTCCAGCTGTTTGCTTAGAAATTCTAGGGACAATTAGGAGGCCTGCGTCTTGTGACCGTAGCGTACGTGTAGGTATGTAAGGCAGGACCAAATCAGAGTGGTAGGTAGGAGCAAGCCCATGTAATGCTTTGTAGGTTAGCAGTAAAACCTTGAAATCAGCCCTTGCTTTGACAGGAAGCCAGTGTAGAGAGGCTAGCACTGGAGTAATATGATCAAATTTTTTGGTTCTAGTCAGGATTCTAGCAGCCGTATTTAGCACTAACTGAAGTTTATTTAGTGCTTTATCCGGGTAGCCGGAAAATAGAGCATTGCAGTAGTCTAACCTAGAAGTGACAAAAGCATGGATTAATTTTTCTGCATCATTTTTGGACAGAAAGTTTCTGATTTTTGCAATGTTACGTAGATGGAAAAAAGCTGTCCTCGAAATGGTCTTGATATGTTCTTCAAAAGAGAGATCAGGGTCCAGAGTAACGCCGAGGTCCTTCACAGTTTTATTTGAGACTGTCATGTTTTGTCTTAGATTGTCTTGTCATTATGCTTTCCCTTCTGTTCGTTTCCCCCTGCTGGTCTTATTAGGTTCGTTCCCTTTTTCTATCCCTCTCTCTCCCCCTCCCTCTCTCTCCTCTCTCTATCGTTCCGTTCCTGCTCCCAGCTGTTCCTATTCCCCTAATCATCATTTAGTCTTCCCACACCTGTTCCTTATCTTTTCCCCTGATTAGAGTCCCTATTTCTTCCCTTGTTTTCCGTTCCTGTCCTGTCGGATCCTTGTCTATTGTTCACCGTGCTGTGTCTATGTATTGCCCTGTCGTGTCGTATTTCCCTCAGATGCTGCGTGGTGAGCAGGTGTCTGAGTCTGCTACGTTCAAGTGCCTTCCCGAGGCAACCTGCAGTTCTTGATCAAGTCTCCAGTCTGTTCTCGTCATTACGAGTAGTATTATGCCTTTTGTTTGTAAAGTAACTTTACTGGATTAAAAACTCTGTTTTCGCCAAGTCGCTTTTGGGTCCTCATTCACCTGCATAACAGAAGGATCCGACCAAGGAATGGACCCAGCGACTACAGATGCTCGTAACACTGCCGTCGAGATCCAAGGAGCCATGCTCGGCAGACACGAGCAGGAATTGTCTGCTGCTCGCCATGCCGTGGAGAACCTGGCCGCTCAGGTTTCCGACCTCTCTGGACAGTTCCAGAGTCTTCGTCTCGTGCCACCTGTTACTTCCTGGCCTGCCGAGCCTCCGGAACCTAGGGTTAATAACCCACCTTGCTACTCCGGGCAGCCCACGGAGTGCCGCTCCTTTCTCACCCAGTGTGATATTGTGTTCTCTCTCCAACCCAACACATACTCTAGCGAGAGAGCTCGGGTTGCTTACGTCATTTCACTCCTTACTGGCCGGGCTCGAGAGTGGGGCACAGCTATCTGGGAGGCAAGGGCTGATTGTTCTAACAATTACCAGAACTTTAAAGAGGAGATGATTCGGGTTTTTGACCGTTCAGTTTTTGGTAGGGAGGCTTCTAGGGCCCTGACTTCCCTATGCCAAGGTGATCGATCCATAACGGATTACTCTATAGAGTTTCGCACTCTTGCTGCCTCTAGTGACTGGAACGATCCGGCGCTGCTCGCTCGTTTTCTGGAGGGACTCCACGCAGTGGTCAAAGATGAGATTCTCTCTCGGGAGGTTCCTTCCAGTGTGGACTCTTTGATTGCTCTCGCCATCCGCATAGAACGACGGGTAGATCTTCGTCACCAAGCTCGTGGAAGAGAGCTCGCATCAACGGTGTTTCCCTGCTCCGCATCGCAACCATCTCCCTCCTCTGGCTCAGAGACTGAGCCCATGCAGCTGGGAGGTATTCGCATCTCGACCAAGGAGAGGGAACGGAGGATCACCAACCGCCTGTGCCTCTATTGCGGATTTGATGGACATTTTGTCAATTCATGTCCAGTAAAGGCCAGAGCTCATCAGTAAGCGGAGGGCTACTGGTGAGCGCTACTACTCAGGTCTCTTCATCTAGATCCTGTACTACTATGTCGGTCCATCTACGCTGGACCGGTTCGGGTGCTACATGCAGTGCCTTGATTGACTCTGGGGCTGAGGGTTGTTTCATGGACGAAGCATGGGCTCGGAAACATGACATTCCTTTCAGACAGTTAGACAAGCCTACGCCCATGTTTGCCTTAGATGGTAGTCATCTTCCCAGTATCAGATTTGAGACACTACCTTTAACTCTCACAGTATCTGGTAACCACAGTGAGACTATTTCTTTTTTGATTTTTCGTTCACCTTTTACACCTGTTGTTTTGGGTCATCCCTGGCTAGTATGTCATAATCCTTCTATTAATTGGTCTAGTAATTCTATCCTATCCTGGAACGTTTCTTGTCATGTGAAGTGTTTAATGTCTGCCATTCCTCCCATTTCTTCTGTCCCCACTTCTCAGGAGGAACCTGGCGATTTGACAGGAGTGCCGGAGGAATATCATGATCTGCGCACGGTCTTCAGTCGGTCCCGAGCCAACTCCCTTCCTCCTCACCGGTCGTATGATTGTAGTATTGATCTCCTTCCGGGGACCACTCCTCCTCGGGGTAGACTATACTCTCTGTCGGCTCCCGAACGTAAGGCTCTCGAGGATTATTTATCTGTGTCTCTTGACGCCGGTACCATAGTGCCTTCTTCCTCTCCGGCCGGTGCGGGGTTCTTTTTTGTTAAGAAGAAGGACGGTACTCTGCGCCCCTGCGTGGATTATCGAGGGCTGAATGACATAACGGTTAAGAATCGTTATCCGCTTCCCCTTATGTCATCAGCCTTCGAGATTCTGCAGGGAGCCAGGTGCTTTACTAAGTTGGACCTTCGTAACGCTTACCATCTCGTGCGCATCAGAGAGGGGGACGAGTGGAAAACGGCGTTTAACACTCCGTTAGGGCATTTTGAGTACCGGGTTCTGCCGTTTGGTCTCGCCAATGCGCCAGCTGTTTTTCAGGCATTAGTTAATGATGTTCTGAGAGACATGCTGAACATCTTTGTTTTTGTCTATCTTGACGATATCCTGATTTTTTCACCGTCACTCGAGATTCATGTTCAGCACGTTCGACGTGTTCTACAGCGCCTTTTAGAGAATTGTCTCTACGTAAAGGCTGAGAAGTGCTCTTTTCATGTCTCCTCCGTTACTTTTCTCGGTTCCGTTATTTCCGCTGAAGGCATTCAGATGGATTCCGCTAAGGTCCATGCTGTCAGTGATTGGCCCGTTCCAAGGTCACGTGTCGAGTTGCAGCGCTTTTTAGGTTTCGCTAATTTCTATCGGCGTTTCATTCGTAATTTCGGTCAAGTTGCTGCCCCTCTCACAGCACTTACTTCTGTCAAGACGTGTTTTAAGTGGTCTGGTTCCGCCCAGGGAGCTTTTGATCTTCTAAAAGAACGTTTTACGTCCGCTCCTATCCTCGTTACTCCTGACGTCACTAGACAATTCATTGTCGAGGTTGACGCTTCAGAGGTAGGCGTGGGAGCCATTCTATCCCAGCGCTTCCAGTCTGACGATAAGGTTCATCCTTGCGCTTATTTTTCTCATCGCCTGTCGCCATCTGAGCGCAACTATGATGTGGGTAACCGTGAACTGCTCGCCATCCGCTTAGCCCTAGGCGAATGGCGACAGTGGTTGGAGGGGGCGACCGTTACTTTTGTCGTTTGGACAGACCATAAGAACCTTGAGTACATCCGTTCTGCCAAACGACTTAATGCCCGTCAAGCTCGTTGGGCGTTGTTTTTCGCTCGTTTCGAGTTTGTGATTTCTTACCGTCCGGGTAGCAAAAACACCAAGCCTGATGCCTTATCCCGTCTGTTTAGTTCTTCTGTGGCTTCTACTGATCCCGAGGGGATTCTTCCTTATGGGCGTGTTGTCGGGTTGACAGTCTGGGGAATTGAAAGACAGGTTAAGCAAGCACTCACGCACACTGCGTCGCCGCGCGCTTGTCCTAGTAACCTCCTTTTCGTTCCTGTTTCCACTCATCTGGCTGTTCTTCAGTGGGCTCACTCTGCCAAGTTAGCTGGTCATCCCGGTGTTCGAGGCACTCTTGCGTCTATTCGCCAGCGCTTTTGGTGGCCGACTCAGGAGCGTGACACGCGCCGTTTCGTGGCTGCTTGTTCGGACTGCGCGCAGACTAAGTCGGGTAACTCTCCTCCTGCCGGTCGTCTCAGACCGCTCCCCATTCCTTCTCGACCATGGTCTCACATCGCCCTAGACTTCATTACCGGTCTGCCTTTGTCTGCGGGGAAGACTGTGATTCTTACGGTTGTCGATAGGTTCTCTAAGGCGGCACATTTCATTCCTCTCGCTAAACTTCCTTCCGCTAAGGAGACGGCACAAATCATCATCGAGAATGTGTTCAGAATTCATGGCCTCCCGTTAGACGCCGTTTCAGACAGAGGCCCGCAATTCACGTCACAGTTTTGGAGGGAGTTCTGTCGTTTGATTGGTGCGTCCGTCAGTCTCTCTTCCGGGTTTCATCCCCAGTCTAACGGTCAAGCAGAGAGGGCCAATCAGACGATTGGTCGCATACTACGCAGCCTTTCTTTCAGAAACCCTGCGTCTTGGGCAGAACAGCTCCCCTGGGCAGAATACGCTCACAACTCGCTTCCTTCGTCTGCTACCGGGTTATCTCCGTTTCAGAGTAGTCTGGGTTACCAGCCTCCTCTGTTCTCATCCCAGCTTGCCGAGTCCAGCGTTCCCTCCGCTCAAGCGTTTGTCCAACGTTGTGAGCGCACCTGGAGGAGGGTGAGGTCTGCACTTTGCCGTTACAGGGCACAGACTGTGAGAGCCGCCAATAAACGCAGGATTAAGAGTCCAAGGTATTGTTGCGGCCAGAGAGTGTGGCTTTCCACTCGCAACCTTCCTCTTACGACAGCTTCTCGTAAGTTGACTCCGCGGTTCATTGGTCCGTTCCGTGTCTCCCAGGTCATCAATCCTGTCGCTGTGCGACTGCTTCTTCCGCGACATCTTCGTCGCGTCCATCCTGTCTTCCATGTCTCCTGTGTCAAGCCCTTTCTTCGCACCCCGTTCGTCTTCCCTCCCCCCCTCCCGTCCTTGTCGAGAGCGCACCTATTTACAAGGTACGTAAGATCATGGACATGCGTTCTCGGGGACGGGGTCACCAATACTTAGTGGATTGGGAGGGTTACGGTCCTGAGGAGAGGAGTTGGGTTCCGTCTCGGGACGTGCTGGACCGTTCACTTATTGATGATTTCCTCCGTTGCCGCCAGGATTCCTCCTCGAGTGCGCCAGGAGGCGCTCGGTGAGTGGGGGGGTACTGTCATGTTTTGTCTTAGATTGTCTTGTCATTATGCTTTCCCTTCTGTTCGTTTCCCCCTGCTGGTCTTATTAGGTTCGTTCCCTTTTTCTATCCCTCTCTCTCCCCCTCCCTCTCTCTCCTCTCTCTATCGTTCCGTTCCTGCTCCCAGCTGTTCCTATTCCCCTAATCATCATTTAGTCTTCCCACACCTGTTCCTTATCTTTTCCCCTGATTAGAGTCCCTATTTCTTCCCTTGTTTTCCGTTCCTGTCCTGTCGGATCCTTGTCTATTGTTCACCGTGCTGTGTCTATGTATTGCCCTGTCGTGTCGTGTTTCCCTCAGATGCTGCGTGGTGAGCAGGTGTCTGAGTCTGCTACGTTCAAGTGCCTTCCCGAGGCAACCTGCAGTTCTTGATCAAGTCTCCAGTCTGTTCTCATCATTACGAGTAGTATTATGTCTTTTGTTTGTAAAGTAACTTTACTGGATTAAAAACTCTGTTTTCGCCAAGTCGCTTTTGGGTCCTCATTCACCTGCATAACAGAGACGACTGTACAACCATTAAGATTAATTGTCAGATTCAACAGAAGATCTCTTTGTTTCTTGGGACCTAGAACAAGCATCTCTGTTTTGTCCGTGTTTAATAGTAGAAAGTTTGCAGCCATCCACTTCCTTATGTCTGAAACACATGCTTCTAGCGAGGGCAATTTTGGGGCTTCACCATGTTTCATTGAAATGTACAGCTGTGTGTCATCCGCATAGCAGTGAAAGTTTACATTATGTTTTCGAATAACATCCCCAAGAGGTAAAATATATAGTGAAAACAATAGTGGTCCTAAAACGGAACCTTGAGGAACACCGAAATGTACAGTTGATTTGTCAGAGGACAAACCATTCACAGAGACAAACTGATATCTTTCCGACAGATAAGACCTAAACCAGGCCAGAACATGTCCGTGTAGACCAATTTGGGTTTCCAATCTCTCCAAAAGAATGTGGTGATCGATGGTATCAAAAGCAGCACTAAGGTCTAGGAGCACGAGGACAGATGCAGAGCCTCGGTCCGATGCCATCAAAATGTCATTTACCACCTTCACAAGTGCCGTCTCAGTGCTATGAGGAAATCAGGAAATAACTTGCAGCAGAGCACACCGCTGCGAAGGAGCCATTATCTTCGAACAGGGCGACCATAATGAAGAATTGAGTCATTCAGCCTGAATGGTCTCATCAGCTGTAGCCTCTGAAACTAATTGCAGGCCATGTGAGGGAAACGCATTTCCACGTGTGGGCATTGCGGTTCGTTAATGTTCTGTACGGCTATCCCTTTTTCACAA
Organism: Oncorhynchus gorbuscha; assembly: GCF_021184085.1. NCBI lineage: Eukaryota > Metazoa > Chordata > Actinopteri > Salmoniformes > Salmonidae > Oncorhynchus > Oncorhynchus gorbuscha. Next base: position 43,698,369 of record NC_060181.1, on the reverse strand, counting down.
TCCCCTTTAAAAGGGGGCAAGGATACCACACCTCCAACAGGGAATCATTTCAAGCGCTGTAGCTTCGTGTTTGCATACAGCCAAGATCCACATACTAGCAATGCTTCACCTAGGGAAAGGGGATACCTAGTGAGTTGTACAACTTAATGCATTCAACTGAAATGTGTCTTCTGCGTTTAATCCAACCCCTCTGAATCAGAGAGGTGCAGGGGGTTGCCATGATTGACATCCATGTCTTTGCTGCCCAGGGAACAGTGGGTTAACTTCCTTGTTCAGGAGCAGAATGCCAGATTTTTACCTTGTCAGCTCGGGGATTCAATCCAGCAACCTTTTGGTTACTGTCCCGTCGATGTGGATAGGCAGCTGCTCCCTCTGCTGTTTCCTGAAGTCCACAATCATCTCCTTTGTTTTGTTGATATTGAGTCAACACCACACTCCAAGTGCCCTCACCTCGTCCCTGTAGGCCGTCTCGTCGTTGTTGGTAATCAAGCCTACCACTGTAGTGTTGTCTGCAAACTTGATCATTGAGGTGGAGGCGTGCATGGCCACGCAGTCATGGGTGAGGGCTGAGAATGCACCCTTGTGGTGCCCCAGTGTTGAGGATCAGTGTTGAGGATCAGCGGGGTGAAGATGTTGTTTCCTACCCTCACCACCTGGGAGCGGCCTGTCAAACCTAAGCACAGGAAAGCAGCACCATTAAAGAATAAACTAGTGATCAGACCTGAGTTAGAGAATAACCTATCTTTGGTAGAACGAGCGTGGCTTGTTCCTGCTCCCCCCGACAGTCAAACAAACAGTGAGATTTAGACTTTTTTCATGAAAGTAACTCAAGCTAACACGTTACTTTCCACTCAAAGTAACATTGTAACGTGATGAGTTACTATTGTTAAATGTTTCCAAGTAACTAATTCCAACACTGTTAATGACTAATTGACTTAATATGGGGGAATAAAAACACAATGCAGGGAACATGGCTTTTGTCTTTGTGATGTCTTTGAAAAGTTGTAATAGTTTGACTGAAATTGAATTGACCATTGAAAGGATGGCCTGTAATGAATGGCTCTACATAATATCTCTATTTCCCTTCATAGGCAAGAACAAAGGGCCAAAAGAACCTCCCTCTCTTTCTCTCTAACCAACATGTCCTGTCAAATAGCTTTTTGCAAATGTACTACATTATGTGACAGAACTTGTCTAGAAGCAAAAATCAATAAGCACATTCTGAAAGATTTCTACCCATGACGTCCCAATGGAAATAAATAATAAATGAATTACAGTGATACCGAGTTCAATGTAGCTGTGATGACAAGCAGTAGTATCAGAACAACATCTAATATGTTGTAGATGTTGTCTATCACCTGGTCCTTAGCTCAGCACATAAATAGCAAACTGAAGGAGCCTCTTCCTTTAGTATCTCATGCATGAATTCAGCTACGTCATCTTGGGGATTGTATTAAGATGTGTAATTTTAGGATTTGTGTGGATGGGTAGATAGATAAAACTTGATCTGACAATTTGATGCCTGACATAGCCTTATCTGAGTGGAGGTCTTTCTCCCATTGTGGAAGAGGTGCGATGAAATGGAAAGCACAAAGAACGGAATCAAAGGGGAACTCTCTTGAAAGGCCCACTATGGAAAGGAAAGATGATTCGCTAGACTTTTTGTCATATGATAATGCTATTGGACTAATCCATTAAAATGGCTGCAAAGATGTTATTCACAAGCCTGTTGCTAAGCCAACTACGACGGCGGGGGAAAGAAATAGAGTAAAAATAAAACACAGTGACGATCTTAGTCAGCAGGAGAGCTTCCTGGAACACTCTTGGAAAAAGAAGTTGGAAAAAACATAAGTCAAGCGAAAGCGAATAGTTTGAAAGCGAATATGTGCTACATACTGCTCATCGGTCATTATTGTACAACACATTTGCACTCAAAGAAAGAAGACTCTAGGAATATCCATGAACTAACACAAGATAGCATTTTGACTGATTCAAATCATTTGGTTTGCTAAACTATTATTTGCTACTTTCTGCTTATCATTCTGCTTATATAATATTTTCTAGGACTATTCCATGGAGTAATGATACCATACTGTATAGGTGGAAAGAGTGATGAGATGTGGGTAAGAAAAGTAGATGATGAGATTGTGATGGGAACATCAAGCCTCTATGAGGAAACGTAATGATAGGAAGCACAGAGAGAGAGAGAATGGCTGATGTTGAGCCATATTCAGCATAATGACTGGTTGCCAGGCATTTTGAATGTTCCTGCCACCCAACTCCCACCAGGTACAGCATCAGCAAATGATGACACACATGTCACAGTCTTCACTGAATATCACCTCCTTGCCCTTTTACACCTGCTTACGCATGCACCTTCTCTCAAAGGTCACAGGAGGCCTCTCTTGTTGATGAAATGGAAGTGGAAAACAGGAGTGCAGTACCAGAGTCCGGAAGGGAAGGTTTATTCGCGGTTCTTCTTTCAACAGCAGGAGAAGGATCAGCAGGGGTTACGACTAAATAATCACACTCCCTATCATTAGCTATCCGAGTATTAAGAATGACCTTTTTAAGGTAAAACTGGGAACTCATACAAGTACAAGGTCAAAACATGACGTCAGTGATCTTCAGGTCAGAAAGTCTGAGCTCTAGAAAGAGGCTAGTGTTCCCGAGTTGGAATTCCGAGTTGGATGACCGTTCAAAAAAAAAAAAAACACATCCCATTCCGAGCTAGTTTTTTCCCCAAGTTCCCAGTTGAATGCACTGAAGTCGGAAGTCAGAGATTTCCAAGTTCCCAGTTGTTTTGAACGCGGCGTATTTTAGGTAATTCTTTAATGTACTTGTTGTCCGTCACTGTGCCACGTCAAATGACGTCTCATAGTATACTTTCATTGTCTTCCATTGTCAATTGTCATGATAGGAGTTGACATGATAGCACAAACAGATCTGGGGCAAGGCTATAATTCCTGGCTTAGCTTGACAAAATTCCACACATTTCAAAACGAGGTATAGGGAACACATTCAGGTAAAAAAACTTCTTATTTAACATAACAAAACAGAGTCACATAGTTCAACAATTTAAAACCAATCCAAAAAAGGCAATTGTGTGGAATAATACATTTGTTGGTGCAAAGATATTAAAGAGTTCAATTAGAGGGTTGCTTTACACTTTACAGAGTATCAGAGTGTTTAGTAAAGCACTTAACAGACTAGGGCACTGCATGACTAAAATGCTCTAAAGCAGCAATGACTAAACAAAATGTATCATCTACCAATGAATCTGTGCCCTTGGAACAGAAGGGCCGTGGGAGGAAGCAGGCTACTGAATTCCAGGACAGATCACTCACTCGCTCGCTTGCTGTTGGTGGCACCTCCGTAAATGCACATGGAATTCTCCAGTGCAGTGTTCCCCCTCACAAGGTATAGTAAAATGGGTGTGGGACGGAGTTTGGGGAGCACCCGTCTGCTCATCTGATGGTATGGACATTCCGGCAGGAAGCATTGCCCGCCCCTGCCAGGAAACCCTGACTATCACCATGACAACTGAGAGCACCTAAATGTTGGAATGGCATCATGGAAATCCCAGAGTCCCACAGCAATAGCTTGGTTTAGCAACCTGTGTCACGGGCGTCATATGGAGGAGACCAAGGCGCAGCGTGGTAAGCGTACATACTTCTTTAATTAAAGAAAGTACACTGAACAAACTATACAAAACAACAAAACGAACCGTGAAGCTAATATGGCTAGTGCAGGCAGGCAACTAAACATAGAATAAGAACCCACAAACTACCCAAGGAATATGGCTACCTAAATATGGTCCCCAATCAGAGGCAACGATAAACAGCTGCCTTTGATTGAGAACCAATCTAGGCAACCATAGACATATAAACACCTAGACTTACAAAAAACCCTAAACATACAAACCCCCCTAGACAATACAAAAACTAAACAAACCACCCTCGTCACATGCTGACCTAACCAAAATAATAAAGAAAACAAAGATCAGGGCGTGACAGTACCCCCCCAAAGGGGTGACGCCTCAAGCACTTCAATCATGGGGATTAATGTGGAGTTGGTCCCCCCTTTGCTGCTATAAAAGCCTCCAGTCTTCTGGGAAAGCTTTCCACTAGATATTGGAACATTGCTGCAGGGACTTGCTTCCATTCAGCCACAAGAGCATTAGTGAGGTCGGGCATTGATGTTGGGCAAATAGGCCTAGTTCGCAGTCGGCGTTCCAATTCATTCCAAAGGTGTTTCATACATTGTCATGCTAAAACAGGAAAGGGCCTTCCCCAAACTGTTGCCACAAAGTTGGAAGCGCTGAGTTTTTTAGAATGTCTTTGTATGCTGTAGCGTTAAGATTTCCTTTCACTGGAACTAAGAGGCCTAGCCCGAACTATGGAAAACATCCCAGACCATTATTCCTTTTCAACAAAACTTAACAGTTGGCACTATGCATTCGGGCAAATAGCATTCTCCTGGCATCCGCCAAACCAAGATTTGTCTGTCGGACTGCCAGATTGAGATTTGTGATTCATCACTCCAGAATCCAATGGTGTCGAGCTTTACACCACTCCAGACAATACTTGGCATTATGCATGGTGACCTTAGGCTTGTGTGCGGGTGCTCGGCCATGGAAACTCATTCCATTAAGCTCCCAAAAACAGTTATTGTGCTTACATTGCTTCCAAAGGCAGTTTGGAACTTGGTAGTGAGTGTTGCAACGAAGGACAGATGATTTTTACTCACTACGTGCTTCAGCAATTGGCATCCCCGTTCTGTGAGCTTGTGTCCTACCATTTTGCGGCTGAGCCATTGTTGCTCTTAGACGTTTCCACTTCACAATAACAGCACTTACAGTTGACTGGGGCAGTTCTAGCAGAGCAGAAATTTGACGAACTGACTTGTTGGAAAGGTGGCATCCTATGACGGTTCCACGTTGAAAGTCACTGAGCTCTTCAGTAAGGCAATTCTACTGCCAATGTTTTCCTATGGAGATTGTATGACTATGTGCTCGATTTTGTACACCCGTCAGGGACGGGTGTGGCTGAAATAGCAGATTCCACTAATTTGAAGGGTTGTTCACATACATTTGAACAGATTTCCAAAATTAATTTGTTTTTATGTCCAACAATTATTTATTTTTTAACTTGGGGGGCCAAATAAATTCACTGGGCCACCAGTTGGGGAACCCTGCCTTATATCATAGTAGTAAATTTTTTTTGGAGTGTCATTACAGTTTAGGTACACATTGTTACATAGTATTTAGAAAAAAATATCTCAGCATGCAACACAGATGGAAGGAAGTAGGTCTCAGAGTAGTGCCTTATGACATCATACTTGACTGACCCACCTTTAACTGACCCACCTGTGAGCACCTTCTTTGACGTTGTCAATTCAGGTGGGGAGCCCTGAGCGAGGTTGGCCAGTCGAGGCTAATGCACATCTCAATGACATATCTCCATTTGTGTTGCATGCTGAGATCCATGATGTGCTTAGCTGTCTGAAACCTACTGTATAATACTGTAGGGATTTTTCCTGCGTGTCACACACCATTTGGTTGGGATTCAGGATGTTGTGTAAGCATATATGGGCTTTGGGGATAACGAAGATGGCAAGTTCTGATCTGACTGACATTTCAACTGTTTACAAACTGGACAAACATAGCTGATCCTCTTCCAAACATACTCCGGTAGTTAGCAGAGAGGTATACTACAAAGCAGGATCAATGAGTTAGTCACATACAGTAACTTAGATAAGCAACCAGAAGTAACTATCGATTTGTGTTTTAGATATGTGTTTTCGTTTGTTGAATCAATTAGACCCATGCCCATTTCAAGCTTATCTTTTTTTTTAAACGTAAAGTTGTATGACAATATTTAGGCAAGTTAGATGGCTAACTCCTTGATGATGCTTTGTAGTTGTATGAAGCTGTCATAAATGTGTCTGAAATAATGGTATGATCGTGGATAAATCTTTTCAAGACTATGAAGTCTCATGTTTCTACAGCTGCCTAGTTACATGTCAACTAGGCATCAATGCTAGCAATGGTTCAGTTGTTGCATGTTAAATCAAATCAACGTTTCAACAATGAAATTCAACCATTTATTGCCCTTTTTGTTTATCTGCCTTTAAGTTGAGGATAAAGGATATAATTAAAAAACCTCACTGATGGCCTCCCGAGTGGCGCAACGGTGTAAGGCACTGCATTGAAGTGCTTGAGGCGTCACTACAGCCCCGCCCTGGGTTTCATCCTGGGGCAGCAGGGTTGCCTAGTGGTTTGAGCGTTGGACTAGTAACCGGAAGGTTGCAAGTTCAAATCCCCGAGCTGACAAGGTACAAGTTAAATAAAGGTAAAAAAATCCCTGGCGGAGACCCATGAGGTGGCACACAATTGACTCAGCGTCGTCCAGGTTAGGGGAGGGTTTGTCTGGCTGGGGTTTCCTTGTCCCATCGTGCTCTAGCGACTCCTTGTGGCGGGCTGGGTGCCTGCAAGCTGACTTCAGTTGCCAGCTGTATGGTGTTTCCTCTGACACATTGGTGTGGCTGGCTTCTGGGTCAAGAAGCAGTGCGGCTTGGCAGGGTCGTGTTTCGGAGGACGCATGGCTCTCAACCTTCGCCTCTCCCGAGTCCATATGGGAGTTGCAGTGATCGGACACTACCAATTGGATATCATGAAAAAGAGGTAGAAAAAAATAAGATTGATTCATCCTATTTTAGACCAGGTCAAAACAAAGACCTTTCTTTCTCATCAACTCTGACAGATCCTTTTATTCAAACATGAATGACGAATGACAACATAAATCAGAGTATTTTTTCATTTTACAAATCCCTGCAGGCCCTACAGAACATAAAATGTCCGATCCTTGAGTACACTCTAATTTCAACCTAATGTCGAGACCACTCGCTATTCACTTAATTACCAGTCTCTTCAACTTTTAGCCATTGTTTGCAATATTTACTACCTTGGTGTGAATGGAAATTCTACCTCTCTGATAAGACACTCTCTTTCATTCTCCTTCACATGTACGTCATAGCCCTAATGGTGCCCACATGGCCCACATGGCTCCTGGAACATTAAATACATGTAATCATAGATGGTTTGCATGAGAATCAGACACAGCACTGTGACAATGGGTCTTAATAAGGAAGGACAGGTGGATAAGGGCCACTGGCTCACCTTTCTGGGTCCTTGAGTGGAAGCATTATTATGCTCTTTGATAGGCTAAGCAGATGTCTCAGGTACTAATGCCTATCATGCTAATGCTAATGACTAAGGTTTGTTTGTGGTGTGATACCTTTCCAGTAACACATTTGTTTTTGGTGAACCATAACTTTATCGAGTCCAGGCTGTATCACAACCGGCCGTGATTGGTAGTCCCATAGGGCGGCTGTAATGACTCTCCTCTTCGTCTGATGATGAGGAATAGGAATCATCGGACCAACAGGCAGCGTGGTAAGTGTTCATCGTAAATTTTATGAAATAAACTGAACACTGAATGACAAAAAACAACAAAAAGAGAATGAACGAAACCGAAACAGTTCTGTCTGGTACAGAATACAAAGACAGAAAACAACTACCCACAAACACAGGTGGGAACAGGTTACCTAAGTATGATTCTCAATCAGAGACAACGATTGACAGCTGCCTCTGATTGGGAACCATACCAGGCCAAACACATAGAAATACAACACACAGAACAAAACATAGAATGCCCCCCCAACTCACACCCTGACCAAACCAAAATAGAGACATAAAAAAGAAACTAAGGTCAGGACGTGACAGCGGCGCACAATTGGCCCATCATTGTCCGGGTTTAGCCGGTGTAGGCCATCATTGTAAAAAATAATTTAGTCTTAATTGACTTGCCTAATTAAATAAAGGTTAAATAAAATACAAATAAACAATAATAATAATTATACAGAAGCTGAACTCGTCCCAATGAATGGAAGATCTGAAAAGTTAATCTGACTTCAGATGGGCTCTGGGTCTTACAGAACTCCCACCGGGTGTGGGTATGACCGGAAAATGGCTCAGCATCCCATTCATTAGTCTCCAGGCCACCTCCAAAGGCTATGACTTCCATCACCCCAGGGGTGTGACCAAGCACAAGGCCAGCAGAGAGAGTGGGTGGGATGGGTGAGGGAACACAGGACATTTTCCAGAAGCAACTTTGTATCAAGTCCTAGTCAACTGCAGAATCATTAGAATTTTCAATAACTGAGCAATACCTGTGGCCTGGGTGGTCAATACGTTTGTGCCGCTGCCTACAGCAATCATTTGTCGCTGTTGGCTCTGTGGGTTTGAATCCAGCCCACTGCATTTGTGACACACTCTGTCGATCTTTCTCACTCTCTTCTTTGTCCAATAAAATACAAAATCTTTATATATACATATATATATATGTATATATATATATATATATATATATATATATATATATATATATATATATATATATATATATATATATATATATATATACAACTCAGCAATACTGGAATCCCTATTGATTTTAGAGTAACATGGTCTCTCAATCATAAAACCGCTAGAATACAGACTTCCTGTTTACTACCTCCTCGTTGTTTGACCTTCGATATCTAATGTTGCTATCCTCTGTAAATGAATCATTTAAATCAAAATAATTCAGAGTGCTAGAGAGGTTTTTATTCAATGGCATTTGCTTTCAGCTGAATGATGGCTTTTAGACGAGGGACACTCAACAGCAGAGGCTGTGTCTGTCTGTGCCCATTACTTTGCAATGAGTTTGGTATGTAATAGGAGAATGCTGAACGAGTTTGAGACAGAAGTGGAAGAAATAGTAAAGAACCAAGAGCCAGCTGTACTGGGTGACCAGCATAAAATCATGGGAACGGTCTCTGGGAAAATGCACTAAAACAAACCAATAAGATTTATTTTCCCTTCATATTGCAATTTCTGTAGCACCTGTTTTATATGACTTTTAAAAGTTGATATATGTTTCTAATGTTCTTATGGCAGCCACCTTTGGAAAGGGCATTCATTCATCTCACACTTATGTATGGTCAATTGCTTTTTACTTTACAGGCTTGTACTTGGCCTGCTTCAACAAACCTCTTGTACCAGACAGTGCAATCAAAAACAGCCAATCAAATACAGTACAGGGCAAGGAGGACATGCATATTCAGCTGTATGGCTATTAAAAAGGTTGAGATTTAAACATTTGGAAAAGACTTTATCAAAAATGAATAATGAAAATGAGGCTATTGACGGATCTAGTTGTGAACATGCTGCCGAATGAGTCCAATTATCTTTACATTTAATCAACTTAAAACGGCACACAAGGTGCCCAGGATCAAGAAGAAAAAAAACATGGGTTTTTTGTTTGTACTTGAGACCCATCTAAAGTGCTGTACACAACTCTAGAACCTCAATATGATATCAACACCTTTTTAAGACCGTGCAGCAGTGTTCATATTGAAGAGGAGAGATGAGACACACTGCATAAGGGTCCTAGACAATAGACCTACAGAGGCTCCATGAGTTTGTGCATGTGCAATTAGATAACAAGTGGATCAAAACTGAGCTCTCTACTGTCTGGCACCCACACAACTGCACTCTCTCAATGACCTTTCCTAACAGAACAGTGGATCTCTCCCTTTGTCAGCCAGTCATCTTTGTGTGTGTGTGTGTGTGTGTGTGTGTGTGTGTGTGTGTGTGTGTGTGTGTGTGTGTGTGTGTGTGTGTGTGTGTGTGTGTGTGTGTGTGTGTGTGTGTGTGTGTGTGTGTGTGTGTGTGTGTGTGTGTGTGTGTGTGTGTGTGTGTGTGTGTGTGTGTGTGCGTGCGTGCGTGCGTGCGTGCGTGCGTGCGTGCGTGTATGTGCGTGTGTGTGTGAGAGAGAGTGAGCGTGTGTGTGTGTGTGTAGATCTGTGTGTGGGTGCATGTCTGTCTGTCTGTATATATATGTGAGTAAGTGTATACAGTAGGGGTGTATGTGTCCGTACTGTATGTGTAAGTGTACATGGGGGGTGGCGAGACAGGGAGGGAGAGATAGGCTGTGTCCCAAATGGGACCTTATTCCCTATTTAGTGCACAACTTTTGGCCAGGCTCCATTGGGCTCCGGTCAAACATAGTGTACTATAAAGGTAATAGGGTGCCATTTGGGACCCAAGCCTATCTCTCCCTCTTGGCCTCTCCACCCGTCTCTCTTCCCATCTCTCGTCTTCACTGATCTCATCCGTCTCTCTGAGCGCCACACCAGATGGCTCAGTGCCCCCAGGATCAATTAGTGGCCAGTTCAACTAGGTGGAGGAGTAGGCATATGTATGTGTGTGTGGGAGGAGGGGGGGGGGGGTGCATTGTATAATGGTCAGGATGGGTTAGTTAAGTATGGACAAGCAGGTAGCCAAAGTAGGGCAATTTCACATCAGGAACAATGTTAAGACCAGGCTATAGTGACTGAGGGGGCGATATCAGTTTAGTGTGTAGTGGAGTGGTGATTAATGCTCTGATTACTGCTTTGGTGTTAATAGACTTCTTTGAAAAGTTATTTACAACAGATAGGTACACACCTAAGATACAAATAACATGACTTGCAAATGGGCGTTGGGCTTGAAGCTCAAAGAGAAAATGAGAGATGGACATTGAGCATGTAAATTGTCTTCCCGTTTTATCCTATGCCATTACTATTATACAAACACTTTGTTTCATGAATTATATCCTCAAAAGATTTTAATCTCCATGTGTGAATTTGTTCATTAGTTTCCTACTCTTTGTCTACATTTAAAGATTCTTTCAAGCTGTTGTCTGATTCAAGCTGAGATGTCGAATGAGAGAGTGTGTCAAATCTAACTCATACAATTTGAACCCACTGTCACGCGGGACTAGGTGGGTGAAGGAATCAGACACAGAGAGTTCCACTGGGGAAAAGTGCTCTTTACTTCAACACACAAAATGATAAGCCCAACAATACAGGGCGCGGACAACAACATGACAACCCAAAAACCACAGGGTGCCAAGTTAAGAAAATAAATCCACCTCTACCTAAAATACACACACTGTAACATAAAGACAATCCCGCACAAAACAAGGGCAGGTCTACCTACAAAATATAGGGAAGCTCATTAAGCTAAACAACAGAAACACAGGTGAAACTAATAAGACAAAACAAACAGACAAACGAAAAAAGGATCGGTGGCGGCTAGTAGGATGGTGACAACTACCGACTGGCGAGCACTGCCCGAACAGGCAGGGGAGCCAACTTCGGCGGAAGTCACCAAGTGGGAGTTTGTGACAGACATTCGCACAATGTCTGTTGGAATGACAATATCTGAAAATAGCAATACTGTAAATTGCTATGTTCAGTGTGTCACACTTCTTGAGCAATTTCATCATGTTACCAGATAATGCCATAGATTAATCTGTTACCAACTTCCTGTAGGTCTATATGAAACGTGTGTCACACTTACGCCTGTTCATGGGCAAGTAGGCTACATGCGAACATACTTATCCCATGCGTAACTAAATAGACCATCTCCATGACTCAGAGAATGACAGTGAATTTGTGTGGAATACATTTGATAAAATACAACTATGATACATCGTTTGACTCATAGGTGATTTAGTTTAACTCAAGAGATATTTCAGTTTCAAAGCAAAAAAAGTCAAATACATCATTCAAGTAAACAAGGTGAAATCTTTTGATTTTGATTTTTTTAATGTATGTGTTGTTGTCTGTCTGTCAAGGCCTCATCAGCTCCTATGAAAATGTAATTACTTGCAATAAAAAAGCCTGACGCCACGGAAATAATATACGAACAGATTTCAATATCACAGTAACTGGAGTGGTAGAGCAGGAAAATTGAGGACAGACGACAGTGGTAGAAAACAATAACAGCAACAATAGGAATAAAAGCAGTGGCCGGTCAGCTTAATTTCCGCTATAATGCTGAGACTAAAGCTTTCCAATTGCAGGAGAAGACTGCTTTCACCTTGCTCTTCAGCAATTACAGTCATTGCATTGTTTACCCGACCTTTTGGATAGGTAGCTTTTGGTGTTATTGTGCCAGGTCTTATACAACCATACAGAAAGTGCCTTCAGAAAGTAATCCCACCTGTCACGCCCTGGCCATAGAGAGGCTTTTTATTCTCTATTTTGGTTAGGCCAGGGTGTGACTAGGGTGGGCGTTCTGTGTTCTTTTTTCTATGTTTTTGTATTTCTTTGTTTATGGTCGGGTATGATTCTCAATCAGGGACAGCTGTCTGTCGTTGTCTCTGATTGAGAACCATACTTAGGTAGCTCTTGCCCACATGGGTTTTGTGGGTAGTTGTTTTCTATTTTGTGTGAGTACCTGACAGAACTGTTGCGTTTTGTTCCACTGTTATTTTGGTTTCAGTGTTCAGGTTACAGTAAACATCATGAACACGTACCACGCTGCGGGTTGGTCTACTCCTTCTTCCTCAGACGAACATCATTACAGAACTACCCAACCACCAAGAAAGGACCAAGCAGCGTGGTAATGTAGGTAAGGTAGCGCAACAGACACAAGAGGCAGCCCCCCCCAATTTTTAGGGAGGGGCACACGGGGAGATTGGCGGAGTCAGGCGATAGACCTGAGCCAACTCCCCGTGCTTACCGGGAGAGGCGTAGTACTGGTCAGGCACCGTGTTATGCGGTGAAACGCACGGTGTCGCCAGTACGCGCTCATAGCCCAGAGCGCTATAGGCCAGCGCGAGTGGGCATCCAGCCAGGGTGGATAGTGCCAGCTCAGCATGTTTGGTCTCCGGTACGCTGTTTCGGCCCAGGGTATCCTGCGCCGGCTCTGCGTGCTGTGTCTCCGGGGTGCTGGGAGGGTGCAGTTCGCCCGATGCCTGTGCTCCGCCCGTGCCGGGCGAATGTGGGCATTGAGCCTAAGGGAGAGGTGCGAGTGGTATGCACCAGAGCTCCAGTGCTCCCCCACAGCCCGGTTCAACCTGTGCCTGCACTCAGGAGGGTCCGGGCTAAAGTGGTCATCCAGCCTGGAGGAGTGGTGCCAAGGCTGCGCACCAGAGCTCCAGTGCTCCCCCACAGCCCGGTCCACTCAGGCAGCGCCACGCACCAGGCTGTCTCCGTCTCCTCCCTCCAGGTTCTCCCTCCTGTCCGGAGCTGCCAGAGCCGCCATCCTATCCGGAGCTGCCAGAGCCGCCTGTCTGTCCGGAGCTGCCAGAGCCGCCCGTCACTCCGGCGCTGCCAGAGCCGCCCGTCACTCCGGCGCTGCCTGAGTCGCCCTGACCGTAGATTGCTTTGTATGTTTCTATTTTTTGTTTGGTCAGGGTGTGATGTGGGTGGGTATTCTATGTTGTATGTCTAGGTGTTGTTTTCTATGTTTAGGCCTGGTATGGTTCCCAATCAGAGGCAGCTGTCAATCATTGTCTTTGATTGAGAACCATACTTAGGTAGCCTGTTTTCCCACTTTTGTTTGTGGGTGGTTATTTTCTGTTTAGTGTGTGTTGCACCTGACGGAGCTGTTTCGGTTGTTCTCATTTGTTACTTATGGGTTTTGACTGTCAGCCATTCTGAACTTGAGCACCGCACATGACAAGGAGTTGTCCCCATCCCTCCAGCTAATTAGTCAACTTTTGCAAATGTGTTGTTATCTGAGTAAGGAAAATACTGTTATTAAACATGACTCTACGTGATTTGGAAGATGAAACGTTGAGGATTATAATAAATGCCTCTTTGATGTCACACAAGCAAGTCAAACACCCGTCCAAATGAGTCCAAATGTGCACTTCACATTTCCATATAATACAACTCATGTCACATACAGTGTCAATGTTTGACGTACAGTTACAAGATGACATTGCACCACATCCTGTGTTGTTCTGTACAGAATGAGCCTGTTTGTCTATTGTGAAATTTCCTGCAGAACACGCACCCGAATGCACTCCTGACTCCTTTCTATTCACACCAAACAATACGATCTGTTACTCTGAATTGCCAAGTGAAAGCCCGACACTGTAAGGTCGTATCTATTTGGCAATAGAACAAGCGTTCAAAATGATGCCCACCTGACCCAGATTGCGATTCACAATTGGACGTTCTTGTATTGTGCAAACAACAGAGGTAAGTGTGCTTGCTCTCGTTCCTCAACGGCACCGCTACCGTAGGAGAGCTAAAATAAATATATAGTTAGAGACTTCTTTGAGTCATAAAAGCGCAATGAAATAACTTCGGGAACTGTGCACACTTTGGAAAGGTGTGTGGCCACTTGGAGACACCAGGTAGTCCTCTCACTCAAACCTCTGCTCTTTTCTTAAGCTATTGTCTTAATTTGCACCTCTCCAACATGTCCAGGGATATTCTTATTATGTAATTGAATGTATCCATAGTATTTTCAGATTTCCTTATCAACAAATGTGTCTAAAAGTACAGTAAATGTAAAATGCGCATAAAATCAACAGTAAAGTTTGAATTCAGTCTTGTGTCAGGTGAACTGTTGTGTCCTCAACTTTGGTCTAACGATTTTCCCATAATCTCCAAACGGTTCCCTTTCAATTGCTAACATGCTTTTGCATTTCATATTTCTTCTGTAAGAAACATTTCAATTTATTCCTATCCATATAAGCCAATTCCCACGAGAGTAAAGAGTTAAGTGAAGTCTACAAAGAAGACTATTCTATATTTACAGTTGATGACTGTGATATAAATATATCTTTGGGCTTAATGCTGATGTCCTAGACAAAAAAAGACAATATTCCGTCAGAGATACACCAAGTCAAACAAAACGTGACTTCCTGAAACACCCACACACTCAATTTCGCTAATTCGTTTCCATAGAAACCAAGACTGATCTAAGTTGTTTATAAGGTACCTTATGCAAAAGAGATACCACAAAACATGGACATGTGTAACGTGTGCGCTGGGAGTCGGGAAGCAAGTTCAGGGAGTGAATCATTTAATAAATAAATTAAAATGTAATACAAAACAAGAAACACGAACAACGCACAGACATGAAACAGAAACAATGACGCCTGGGGAGAGGAACTAAAGGGAGTTTTAAAAAAATACAACAAAAAAATATTTTTTATTTCACTTTTATTTAACCAGGTAGGCCAGTTGAGAACAAGTTCTCATTTGCAACTGCGACCTGGCCAAGATAAAGCACAGCAGTGTGAACAGATAACACAGAGTTACACATGGAGTAAACAATTAACAAGTCAATAACACAGTAGAAAAAAAGAGAGTCTATATACATTGTGTGCAAAAGGCATGAGGAGGTAGGCGAATAATTACAATTTTGCAGATTAACACTGGAGTGATAAATTATCATATGGTCATGTACAGGTAGAGATATTGGTGTGCAAAAGAGCAGAAAAGTAAATAAATAAAAACAGTATGGGGATGAGGTAGGTAAAAATGGGTGGGCTATTTACCGATAGACTATGTACAGCTGCAGAGATCGGTTAGCTGCACAGATAGCAGATGTTTGAAGTGGGTGAGGGAGATAAAAGTCAATTCAAGTCTCCAACTTCAGCGATTTTTGCAATTCGTTCCAGTCACAGGCAGCAGAGAACTGGAATGAAAGGTGGCCAAATTAGGTGTTGGCTTTAGGGATGATCAGTGAGATACACCTGCTGGAGCGCGTGCTACGGGTGGGTGTTGCCATCGTGACCAGTGAACTGAGATAAGGCGGAGCTTTACCTAGCATGGACTTGTAGATGACCTGGAGCCAGTGGGTCTGGCGACGAATATGTAGCGAGGGCCAGCCAACTAGAGCATACAGGTCGCAGTGGTGGGTGGTATAAGGTGCTTTAGTGACAAAACGGATGGTACTGTGATAAACTGCATCCAGTTTGCTGAGTAGAGTGTTGTAAGCTATTTTGTAGATGACATCGCCGAAGTCGAGGATCGGTAGGATAGTCAGTTTTGCTAGGGTAAGTTTGGCGGCGTGAGCGACGGAGGCTTTGTTGCGGAATAGAAAGCCGACTAGATTTGATTTTCGATTGGAGATGTTTGATATGAGTCTGGAAGGAGAGTTTACAGTCTAGCCAGACACCTAGGTACTTATAGATGTCCACATATTCAAGGTCGGAACCATCCAGGGTGGTGATGCTAGTCAGTCGTGCGGGTGCAGGCAGCGAACGGTTGAAAAGCATGCATTTGGTTTTACTAGCGTTTAAGAGCAGTTGGAGGCCACGGAAGGAGTGTTGTATGGCATTGAAGCTCGTTTGGAGGTTAGATAGCACAGTATCCAAGGACGGGCCGGAAGTATATAGAATGGTGTCGTCTGCGTAGAGGTGGATCAGGGAATCGCCCGCAGCAAGAGCAACATCATTGATATATACAGAGAAAAGAGTCGGCCTGAGAATTGAACCCTGTGGCACCCCCATAGAGACTGCCAGAGGACCGGACAGCATGCCCTCCGATTTGACACACTGAACTCTGTCTGCAAAGTAGTTGGTGAACCAGGCACGGCAGTCATCAGAAAAACCAAGGCTACTGAGTCTGCCGATAAGAATATGGTGATTCACAGTCGAAAGCCTTGGCAAGGTCGATGAAGACGGCTGCACAGTACTGTCTTTTATTGATGGCGGTTATGATATAGTTTATCGATATCGTTTAGTACCTTGAGTGACATATATATGGAAGGTAATCAGGGAAGTGATGAAGTCTAGGTGAGTCTAATGACGTGCAGGTGTGCTTAATGATGGTGACAGGTGTGCACCATAACGAGCAGCCTGGTGACCTAGAGGCTGGAGAGGGAGCACACATGACAGCATGAAATATTGCGATTACAACCATGATAAAGTTGGAAGTTGTGGGAGCCGTTTTACCCCGGAAGCTAAAAAGGTGGACTCAATCATTGAACCTATACTGGTTGTTTTGTAAGTTCAGTACAAGTGGACATAATATGCTGTGAAGCCTGAGTGCCATTTTCCCACTTTCAGTATAATGGGTAAGATCACTTTACCCAAAATAGTGGAAAGATCATTTTTGAGCTAGGGAGGTTTTTGTTCCTATCACCCCCTCCAAAAGGTCATCAAAGGAAAATATAGGCTACGTAGGTAATGGATATACTCTTATGAAAATGAATGAATATGTATGATTGAGTATACTGGACTGATTGACAGAGATTGCTCCAATAACATGTTATAGATGCATTAATGGGGAGTGGTGTAGTCTGTTATATAATACACCACCCTCTCAAATGAGTGGATTCAGCTAATTCAGCCACTGACGGGTGTATAAAATTGAGCACACAGCCACGCAATCTCCATAGACAAACATTGGCAGTAGAATGGCCCGTCCTGAAGAGCTCGGTGACTTTCAACTTGGCACCGTTATAGTATGCCACCTTTACGATAAGTACATTTCAGAAATTACTACCCTGCTAGAGCTGCCCCAGTTAACTGTAAGTGCTGTTATTGTGAAGTGGAAACATCTAGGAGCAACAATGGCTCAGATGTGAATTGGTAGGCTACACAGCGCACAGAACGGGTCCTCGGTTGCAACACTCACTACCTAGTTCCAAACTGACTCTGAAAGCAATGCCAGCACAATAGCTGTTCATTATGGAGCTATATGTAATGTGTTTTCATGGCCTAGCAGCCACACACAAGCGTACGATCACCATGCGCAATGCCAAGCGTCGGCTGGAGGGGTGTAAAGCTCTGAAGCAGTAGAAACACGTTCTCTGGAGTGATGGATTACTCTTCCATATCTGGCAGTCCGATGGACAAATCTAGGTTTGGCAGATGCCAGGAAATGCTACCTGAGGAGGAATAATGGTATGGGGCTGTTTTTCATGGTTTGGGCTAGTCCCTTTAGTTCCAGTGAAGGGAAATCTTAACTCTACAGCATATAATGACATTCTAGATGATTCTGTGCTTCCAATTTTGTGGCAACAGATTGGGGAAGGCCCTTTCCTGTTTCAGCATGACAATGCCCCCGTGC
The DNA here is from genome assembly GCF_021184085.1 of Oncorhynchus gorbuscha. Taxonomy (NCBI): domain Eukaryota; kingdom Metazoa; phylum Chordata; class Actinopteri; order Salmoniformes; family Salmonidae; genus Oncorhynchus; species Oncorhynchus gorbuscha. The sequence goes on along the minus strand of NC_060181.1, from coordinate 43,680,453 downwards.
AAAAAGCGAGGTCCATACAGAAATGGTTTGTCGAGATCGGTGTGGAAGAACTTGACTGGCCTGCACAGAGCCCTGACCTAAACTCCATCGAACACCTTCGGGATTAATTGGAACTCCGACTGTGAGCCATGGCTAATCTCCCAATATCAGTGCCCGGCCTTACTAATGCTCTTGTGGCTGAATGGAAGCAATTACCCGCAGCAATGTTCCAACATTTAGTGGAAAGTCTTCCCTGAAGAGATTCGAGACATTTATAGCAGCAAAGGGGGGACCAACTCCATATTGATGCCCATGATTGTGGAAATATATGTTTGATGAGCAGGTGCCCACATGTAGTGAATGTGGGACTAGCACCAGAACAACTTTTTCCCCCACCAACTTAGTGCTCTTAGCATTAAGCTACACACTGTAGTTTCACAACCTCGTCCCATGATATTCATCTAATTTCTGCCAATTTATCATGGCTCAGGATAAGACCCAGATGCAGACAGTTCAAATAACAGATGTTTATTTTTAAAACAGGGAGCAGACGACCCAGTGAGAGTGCAAGAACCCTCTCTAGAACCGGGACGAGAACTGAGGATCACGGTCAGAGACCATGTCCAAACCTCCCGGAGGTCCTTGTACTCTGCCGGAATGGCGGAAGAATGGCGAACCCACAGGAAGATGCCCCAAGGCAGGCTGCGCCGACTTCAGGCAATTGGCGTGGAGAACGGGATCCAGCCCATGATAGCACCAGAAGTCCAGTCGGTGAGGGGATTGTGTTGCTCGAGCCAAGATAATCCAAATACCAAGGGAACCAGAGGAGACTTAACCAGCATGAACTGTATAGTCTCGCTGTGGTTCCCTGACACTCGCAGGTTGATGGGAGTGGTATTGTGGGTGAACCTGTCTATAGAGCACCCGTCCTGTGCTCTAACATCCATGGGAATGGAGAGGGGCTGAGTGGGGATGCACAGCTCTGAAACCATGGTAGTGTCCAAAACTCTCATCAGTCCCAGAGTCGATGAGTACCCGGAGAGATTCCGTCTGGTTCCCCAACAGCAGGATGGCATTGAGGGGTGTGAGTAACCGGAGAAGGAAAGTTCTTTGTATGGCCCACCAGAGAACTCGCACCTACTGGTGGGCCTGGTCTTTTAGTGGATAGGTAGACATAAAATGACCAGTAGTCATACAGATATCTCTTTGTAAATGTAAATGTGTTAAGCCTGCGTAAACGTTCGAGCTGTAGACAACCTAGCCTCGGATTCTCTCTGAAACATAGACGTCGGGGACTTCCGGCATGCCTCTGAGGCGAGGTGGAATCCTTGGGCCGGTGAGGGGGACCGGAATCGTTCCTGCACGGATTATTTGAGGAAGTTAAGGACGAGCTAGCAGCCAAGGAAACGGCCATCGATCCGGATGGGCAAGGCAATGAGGGAGTCGAGATCCGTCGGCAGTTCCTGGGCTGAAAGCTCGTCCTTAACTTCCTCTGATAATCCGTGCAGGAACAGGTCAAACAAGGATTCCGGGTTCCAGGCACTCTCGTCAGCCAACGTGTGGAAGTCTCCCGCATAGTCTGCAAATCAAAGTTTGTCACGTGCGTCGAATACAACAGGTGTAGACCTTAAAGTGAAATGCTTAACTACAAGCTCTAACCAACAGTGCCTTTTTTTCCGTAACAAAATAGGTGAACAATAGATAAGTAAGGAAATAAAAAAAAACTGTAAAAAGACAATGAATAATAACAGTAGCGAGGCTATATACAGTAGTGAGACGATAACAGTAGCAAGGCTTGCCGAAGCTGGAGTAACTTCCGGGCAGCCTCTCTCCTGGATAACGGAGAATCGAAAACCTTCTTCACCTCAGCCCTGAACTCCTCCAGACTGAGGCACACGGCAGACTGTTGTTCCCACAATGCCGTAACCCAGGCGAGAGCCTTCCCGGACAGCAGCGTGATGAGGTACGCTATCTTCGAGTGGTCCGTGGGGAAGGAGGAGGGCTGCAGCTCAAAGATGAGGGAACGCCAGACAGGTTTTCGACTCTCCTGCGAAGCATTCCAGGGGAGGTAGGCAGGGTTCTCGTTAAGCAGGGAGAGACTCACTGCTGACAGCTGGGTTACTGAGGGGCTGGGAGTTTACCATCGTGGTAGGCTGCCTAACAGACAATCGGCGGAATTGTTCCAACAATGTATTAAACGCACGGTCATGGCGTTCTGACAAGGCCTGGAAACCTTCCGTAAGACCACGAAGCAACTCCTCGTGCCTCCCAATGGTGGCTCCTTGGGAGGAGACGGCGTTGCGGAGCTGGTCTGAGTCTGCTGGGTCCGTCATGGGCAGTTCGTACTATCACGGCTCAGGATAAGACCCAGATGCAGACAGTTCGAATAACAGACGTTTATTTATAAAACAGGGGGCAGAAAAACGACAGGTCAAGGGCAGGCAGAGGTCGATAGTCCAAGGCAGAGTCTGTAAGGTACAGAATGGCAGGCAGGCTCAGGGAGGGGGGCAGAATGATCAAACTAGAAAACAGGGGTTCAAGAAAACAGGAGTACGAAAAACACACTGGTTGGCTTGGCGAGATGAGCCGAACTGGCAACAGACAAACAGAGAACACAGCTAAAAATGCACAGGGGGTAATGGGGAAGATGGGCTACTCCTGGACTGGGGTGGAAACAAGCACAAAGACAGGTGAAACAGATCAGGTTGTGACATAACTAACTCAAAATATTTGGATATAAATTCTAATATTTTCCACTATAAATTATGCAAGCAGATTGACTTAATACCAGTCTGGCCTATAGAGTTTTAAAAATGTTATTCAGACAAGCTCAGTGTTGGTTCGCTACATGTTTGTCACGATTCCTGTAGGTCAATGGGAGATTACCTGTCCCCCAGCCATCTGGGTCTTTAAGACCAGCATCTGAGGCTGCAGCCGGGAGAGAGCTATGCAGCGTGCACAACTCATAATGACAAACCTCAAAGGCATAGAAACACACACACTCATGCACAGTGTTGTTGCAGTGTTAAACAGTGTACATGTGCATTTATGTTTGAAGTGTACACACATGCAGTACACCAATGTGTTTGTGCACGCCCACAAGCACACATGCACTCACAAACACACTTCCCCCTTGCACAGTCTGCTCCCTATGAGTAACTCCTCACAGGTTGTTTCATGATACAGTCATTCATCCCTGTGAAGAGGCAAAAGTTCAGTTCCATCATGTATCAATCATGTATCTATCTAAATCCAATAGTCTTCACAGTAGAAGTGCAGAAAGCGTGTTTCATGATACAGTTAATCATACCTGTATCATACCTGAACCGATCTGATCTTTCTCAGGAGAATTCACTTTCATGTAGCCTTTTTATCTTACCCCTATTTCTCTCACCTTCATTCATCATTTTGCAGGCCCTCTTGTGTTAACCTCTATTCTAGTACCAATCTAGTGTCCCCCTTCACTCAGCAAAGTAAACAGAAAGTCGGACTAACAACTGATGGCAAATAACTACTCTACAACTATGTGAGACACGCCTACTGTTTATCGCAATGCGAGTTTAAAACATGTAAATTCATGTACAGTATTAGTCATCCTTGAATGTTGGCCCTGTGTCAGTTATGCTTACTTTATCGAAATAAATGCTTGTCACTTTCATATGTATGTGGGAGTCGGATAAAAGAGTCTGAATCAGTAAACAAAGTGAGACTTTGGATGCTGTTTCCAATGGCTAAATGTTATCGACCAAGCGCAGAGAAATGCTGTCCAGAGAGACACACAGAGCACTAGGTAATGAAAGAAAAGCTTGCTGGAGGGCTCTCTGGAATTGCTTTCTTTCTCCACAATCCGGACTCATCCAGGAGTTGAAGCAAGAAAACTCCTGTATGTTTCCAGCGCTAACAGAGTCAGGAGATCCACACTATCTATCTCTCCATCCATCCATCACAACTCATTCATCCATCCATCCCCCCATCAAAACTTCTAATGGGGCGATTTGCAATTAACAGATTTACACATAATGCATTGAGGTGAGAATTGAGGTTTGCATTGAGAATTGCATTGAGGTTCCTAAACCAATCGTGTGGAACAAAAAGGAAAGCCTTGAGAAATCACACAGTTTGTATTGTCGTCTGGGAGACTTCTTCTCAAGAAAGAATGGTGTCACATCCCTCCAATAGAGTTCCAAACACTTGTAGAATCTGTGCCAAGGCGCATTGAAGCTGTTCTGGCGGCTCATGATGGACCAACTCCCTATTAACACACTTTATGTAGGTATTTCCTTTATTTTGTCAGTTACCTCTATGTTTAGTATATGCATGTTTAATATTCCATCACACACATTATATACTGTAAACCCATTACATGACAATACCCACGTATCCTAATCACTCTATGTCATAATTCCATTGTGTGCATTGTGTGTGCACATCATTGATGTCACCAGCCCCGAATGATTTTTGTCTCAACCCAAGTCTTTTGCACTGCTGGGATGGTGTGAAACAAGCTAGGCTACACTGCATTACACACCGCAATGAATACTCCAAACATGAGCCATGGCCTGCCCTGCCTTTTTAGTGCTGCCTAAAAACAGCATTTCTGTGTACGGTGACACTTTAGGCGGAGTCAAAGTGGTTTTCGAAAGTAATTTTTGATTCATCCCCCCCAAAAAATATGTTTCGGCGAGCGGGGGTGACTGTTCATTGTCGGAGGAAGTGAGCGCAAAGATGGGAAGGACACCGGAGATAAATTTTGTTAGCTTGCTATTACTATAGCACAGTTCGTTAGCCCATGATGATGTTATTCACAGCTATTGACCTCACAGTAGCCACATTCTAGTAACTTACATTTCAACATGTTGACTCAAAAGCTGCCCTGACAGATAACATTAAGCTAACTAACTAACGTGAGGGACAACCCAGTCTAGCCAGCAGTGCTGCTTCATTAGCATCCTAGCAAATTTCATGAGCAGGGTTGTGACAGTACAGTTATTGATTAGCTATCTGGACACTGAATCCAACTGCTAGAGCTCTGTTCACCACCCGACAAAGTATCACTAACTAACCAATTACTGTCTAATCAAGTATTGTCCAAATATGCAAAAAAAATGACTATTAAAGATAGCTAGCTAACGTAAGGCTAGCATGGTTAACATGACCGTAGCTACTTTTTGTAACATCAGCTAAGAGTTACACTGTCAGCACTGAGGCGGTGTGCAATAGTAGGAAGACCACTTTATGCAGCTTACCCTGCACTATCAGCTCCAATGTAAATAACGTGAGTAAGTCTACCTCTGATAAGCTTCCCAGCAAAGCATTAAAAACAAGCAACCCAGAAAAGTGCTAAAAATAGCTCATATATGTAGCCTAAGAAACAAGGTCCATGAGGTCAATAACTTGCTTGTAACAGATGACATTTATATTCTGACTCTGAAACTCACTTAGATACTAAATTTGATGATACAGTGGTAGCAATACATGGTTATAACTGTCACGTTCTGACCTTTATTTCCTTTCTTTTGTATTTATTTAGTATGGTCAGGGCGTGAGTTGGGTGGGCAGTCTGTTTGTTTTTCTAGGTTTTGGGTATTTCTATGTTTCGGCCTAGTATGGTTCTCAATCAGAGGCAGGTGTCATTAGTTGTCTCTGATTGAGAATCATACTTAGGTAGCCTGGGTTTCACTGTGTGTTTGTGGGTGATTGTTCCTGTCTCCGCCTCTCTTTCACCAGAAGAAAACCCTTACAATAACATCTACCGAAAAGACAGAAATGCCAACGGAGGTGGTGTTGTGGTCTATATTCAGAACCACATTCCTGTAAAGCTGAAAGACAATCTAATGTTAAATACTGTAGAAGTAATATGGCTACAGGTTCATCTGCCTCAGCTAAAGCCCATTCTTGTGGGAAGCTGCTATAGACCATCAAGTGCCCACAGTCAGTATCTGGATAATATCTCAACAGAGAAGTATATGTTTTGGGTGATTTTAAATATTGACTGGCTATCATCAAGCTGCCCACTCATGAAAAGACGTCAAACTGTAACCAGTGCCTGCAACCTGGATTAGGTTGTCAGTCAACCTACCAGGGTAGTTACAAATAGCACAGGAATTAAATCATGAACATGTATTGATCACATCTTTACTAACGCTGCAGATATTTGTTTTAAAGCCGTATCCAAGTCCATAGGATGTAGTGATCACAATATAATAGCCATATCTAAGAAAACCAAAGTTCCAAAGGCTGTGCCTAATATAGTGTGTAAGAGGTCATACAATAAGTTATGTTGTGATTCATATGTTGATGACGTAAAGAATATTTGCTGGTCTGTGGTGTGTAATGAGGAGCAACCAGATGCTGCACTCGACACATTTATGAAACTACTTATTCCAGCTACTAATAAGCATGCACACATTAACCTGTTGCGACTCTAGGGGCAGTATTTTCATTTTTTTTTTTTTACGTTCCCGTTTTAAAACGGGATATTTTGTCAGGACAAGATGCTAGCATATCCATATAATTGACAGCTTTGGATAGAAAACACGCTAACGTTTCCAAGACGTTGCAGGCGAAAGCCTGAGAAAAATCCAATCCCGGAAGTGCCCCATATTTTGAAAGTGCTGCGTTCCAATGCTGCATCCCTATTGAGCTGTGAATATGCTATCAACCAGCTTACGCTTTCTACGTATTCCCCAAGGACGTAGTTTTACGCATTTATGTTGAAGAATACGCAATGTAAATACAGAGGTAGCCATTACTCTACTGAAAAACTAATTGTCCCGACGGATATATTATTATTATTTGAAAAACACCTTGAGGATTGATTATAAACAACGTTTGCCATGTTTCTGTCGATATTATGGAGCTAATTTGGAATATTTTTCGCCGTCCATATTGTCTAGCCCAGCTGATTTGTAGACTTAGATTTAGCCTTCCCTGACTTACTCACCATACTGATTGATTTATAAAAAGCTGAATATGCGCTTTACCAAAACAACGCTGTGCTCTTTCAGAACATCAGATATCTGGATTTGGGTGAAGGAGAAATGGGGGAAGCTTGGGCAAGTTGCTGTGTGGGGGGGGGCTGTTGACCGGGTTAGGGGTGGCCAGCCGTAGAAAAAAGCTTATTGAAATTCTCGATTATTGTAGATTTATCGGTGGTGACAGTGTTTCCTAGCCTCAGTGCAGTGGGCAGCTGGGAAGAGGTGCTCTTATTCTCCATGGACTTTACAGTGTCCATAGACCTCCACAAATCTGGTTCATCCTTGGGAAAATTTCCAAATGCCTGAAGTTACCACGTTCATCTGTACAAACAATAGTATGCAAGTATAACCACCATGGGACCACGCAGCTGTCATACCACTCAGGAAGGAGACGTTCTGTCTCCTAGAGATTGGTTCGAAAAGGCAAATCAATCCCAGTTCAACAGCAAATGACCTTGTCAAGATGCTGAAGGAAATAAGTACAAAAGTATCTATATCCACACTTAAACGTATCCAATGTCAACTAACCTGAAAGGCTGTTCAGGAAGAAGCCACTGCTCCAAAACCGCCATAAAAAAAGCCAGACTACGTTATGCAACTGCACATGGGGACAGATATCATGGAAAAAATGTCCCCTGGTCTGATGAAAAAAAAATAGAACTGTTTGGCCATAATGACCATCGTTATGTTTGGAGGATAAAGGGGACGCTTGTAAGCCGAAGAACACCATCCCAACCGTGACGCACAGGGTGACAGCATCATGTTGTGGGGGTGCATTGCTGCAGGAAGGACTGGTGCACTTCACAAAATAGATGGCATCATGAGGCAGGAAAAGTATGTGGATATATTGAAGCAACATCTCAAGACATCAGTCAGGAAGTTGAAGCTTGGTCACAAATGGGTCTTTCAAATGGACAATGACCCCAAGCATACTCTCAAAGTTGTGGCAAAATGGCTTACGGACAACAAAGTCAAGGTATTGGAGTGGCCATCACAAAGCCCTGATCTCAATCCTATAGAATATTTGTGGGAAGAACTGAAAAAGCATGTGCGAGCAAACCTGAATAAGTTACACCAGCTCTGTCAGGAGGAATGGGCCAAAATTCATTGTGGATTTATTGTGGGAAGCTTGTGGAAGGCTACCCGAAACTTTTGACCTAAGTTAAACAATTTAAAGGCAATGCTACCAAATACTAATTGAGTGTATGTAAACTTTTGATCCACTGGGAATGTGATGAAAGAAATAAAAGCTGAAATAAATAATTTTCTCTACTATTATGCTGACATTTCACCTTCTTAAAATAAAGTGGTGATTCTAACTGACCTAAGACAGGGAATTTTTTACTAGGATTGATGTCAGGAATTGTGAAAAATGAGTTCAAGTTTATATGTATTTGGCTAAGGTGTATGTAAACTTCTGACTTCAACTGTATGTCTCAAACATTGTTCCCCCCTGCTGCTGTCTTGGTTGGACCAGGTCTCTTTTGCAAAAACAAAAATGTTATCTCAGTGAGACTGACCTTGATAACTAAAGGTTAAATAAATAAATACAATTTGGGACGCAGACAAAGCGTAACATCTATTGTACACAGCTATACTGGACCAAAACACCTTTGTGGTGGTTTGTTTGTGGTTTGTAAAGAAATTGTCCACATTTCCCGTGTAAACACACTTCACATAAACTTAACAGAGCCAAACAAAAATAACAAGATCAGGTACTGTACTTTTCTGCAACCTCCCACAACATGAAGTTCATCATGCTCATTTGCATGATCTCCTCACTCCCTCCTTCCTGTTAAAGCGCCCCATTACTGTGAGACCCGCAATGCTCTCTCCTCGATGGTGGGTATGTGATGTCTCTGGTGTAGATGTGTTCCTGCCAGGGGTGAGATAGACGGAGGAGGGCAGGTCGTCCAGCTCTGCTCCAGTACCAGGCGCCTGGCCTGCCTGTCTGCTAACTGTGGAGGCCAAGAAGCACGTGGGATGTGTTGATGTTCCCACCTAGCTCTCGGTAGAGACTACTGTATAACCACGTGTGGTCTTCTGAGTTCTCCCACTCTGCTATCCCATTCTGTTGTAGGAATTCAATTCCTCTATGTTTTAACACCCAATTAAAATGAAACACTCTGTCAATTCATAAGGATTTGTATGACCCTTATTTTATAGAAATGGACAGAGCCCAGTCATAAAAGTCAAACAGCAGCTTTTATTCACGAGAGTACTACTCCTTACACATTTTACCACAGGTTATAAACTTAAAATTATGTCATTAGTTCCAGTACCAACCCGTGCCATCTCCGTTCTAATACAAAGGCTGCATGGTTCTCACATCGTCTTTCCCTATTAAGATAATATACGACCGAGCCAAGGACATGCTTCTGTAGATAAGCCTTCTGGTGATATAGTTCAACTGTCATACCCCATCAGAGCCCAACATATAAGCTTGTTTAACTCCAATGTTTGTACATTTTAAATGTTAACAAACACTGTATAGCCTTAAACATGGATAAACAACCACAACTTCAATGGATGTTCAGTCCTTGCATCCATTCCTGGAGTCACCATGGCCTCTTGTTGGAAGGGGAGAATTGATCCCTGTGCGACTTAAATTAAGTGCCCCACACTCTTGGCCTCGCACGCTAGCAGTGAAGATTTAATGCTATGTTGCATGTCTCAATGCTTTTTCCATGCTCTGTGATCTCCTGACGCCAAATAATTAACATTTCTTAAAATTAATAGAATGGATTGTGGTCGGTAAACGCATTGAATATGATGTCAATAATATATATTTTTAAATCTATTAGCAAGTACAAATTACAAGTGCATAACAATATCGTAATTTATCATGAAGAAATATTGGTGATTAAAGTATTTATACGTTTGTTGCAGTGTATTCATAAACTATGTCCAATATTTGATTGGTAATTTTTAAAAAGCCTGATGTTGATGTTGGTCACATTACTGTTAACTACTGTGAGCTAGTCATGCTACGCACACTGTGCAGTTCCAAAATAATCCAAATGGTGGCAGACTCAACCACAAATGTATGTTTTGCAAAATAATTATGTAGTTACGTGCAATATAGTAGGATTGGGATTTTAGACTGCCATCCTTTGGATTATGTTGGAACTGCATAAACTCACATCAGCAGTAGGCTTGTACTATAACTGTAGAGTGTGAGGAGGGGGACAACTTTTGCAGATAATATGTAAAAACGCAGGCACCAAACACGCTTGAAAATCATGATTTTATAACATTTGTGGTAATAAATCACAGATTCCAAGGTCAATTAGCTACAGGACAATATTTCGACCTAATGAATTACACAAAAACAAATACATCCTCTCCAACACCCTGTAGTAACAGCACTTCACAATTTTACACACACGTACATACCAGCATACGTCCTTTTCTCCAACTAAATATTCACAATGTTTGCGAGTACTAGGATGTTAGTCCATCCTTAAAAATAAGAATGAAATGAAACTGTAGCTGCAAACCTGTCTATGACTTCACTCTTTCCCAAGCGTGTTAGTATGTATATCTTTTTCAATTGCCATGAGGCATTCTATCTTGGGTCATTGGGCTCCTAAACCAGGTATATAGATGTATTAACTGAAAGATCTCTCACAGCCGCTAACTGGGATGGTCAGTGCGGCCTGTATGATTGCCTTCAGTGATGGGAACATATCAGGATCTAACTAACAATTTATACACACTGGATATGTCAGAAGTGGCAACTTTCTTTTTTGAGAGATTACTTCTTCTAGCATTGAGAGATTACTTCTTCTAGCATTGAGAGATTACTTCTTCTAGCATTGAGAGATTACTTCTTCTAGCATTGAGAGATTACTTCTTCTAGCATTGAGAGATTACTTCTTCTAGCATTGAGAGATTACTTCTTCTAGCATTGAGAGATTACTTCTTCTAGCATTGAGAGATTACTTCTTCTAGCATTGAGAGATTACTTCTTCTAGCATTGAGAGATTACTTCTTCTAGCATTGAGAGGAATATGCCATGTTTGTCTTGTGTGGGCCTCCCCTCTCTCGATGTTCTCCTGTGTTCTCTCTGTCCAGTTCTTCTTTCCTGGATCTCCTATATTAATAGAGATGGCATAGCATCAGTGCCGTAGCAATATGGAGTTTTCTGAACAGATAAACATACTGAATTGAGTTTAAGGTCAAATCTGGGATCATTTCTGGTCTTAATGATATTAGCAATAACATGATGAAACATGCTGAAAGAAACCACTTGATTTATGCCCCGTATGGAAGAGCGCTCATCGTTTTGGTGACTTCGTCAGCCAACCCATCTATGTAGATAGATGCTAAATAATTGTATTGTAAACACGCACACACACTCACGCACACACACACACACACACACTTTCTGTGTTTGCTGAGCTGCATCTTCAGTTCCATAAGGTGTGTCCATCTTTTATACATTGGAAAAAAAGTTAATTAACCAAGATATCCAGCTTTGTTTTTCAACAGCTAATTGTATTTGTATTTATTATGGATCCCCATAAACTCTTCCTGGGGTCCAGCAAAATTAAGGAAGTTAATACAATTTTAAAACATTACAATACATTCACATATTTCACAACACACTGTGTGCCCTCAGGCCCCTATTCCACCACTACCACATATCTACAGTACTAAATGTTATCGTGTGTGTGTTTTTTTAAAAATCTGTTTTTTTAAAATCTAATTTTACTGCTTGCGTCAGTTACTTAATGTGGAACAGAATTCCATCTAGTCATGGCTCTATGTAGTATTGTGTGCCTCCCCATAGTCTGTTCTGGACTTGGGGACTGTGAAGATTCCTCCTGTGGCATGTCTTGTGGAGTATGCATGGGTGTCTGAGCTGTGTGCCAGTAGTTTAGACAGACAGCTCGGTGTATTCAACATGTCACCTCTCGTAAATAAAAGTAGTGACTCAACTTTCAGCCAGGAGAGATTGACCTGCAAATTATTAATATTAGCTCTCTGTGTACATCCATATTGATGCAGAGCATTGCTTTATTATAGACAGACTTCTCTCCATTTAGCTACTACTGCATCAATATGTTTTGACCATGACAGTTTACAATCCAGGGTTACTCCAAGCAGTTTAGTCATCTCAACTTGCTCAATTTCCACATTGTTTATTTCAAGATTTAGTTTAGTGAGTGTTTTGTTCCAAATATAATGCTTTTAGTTTTAGAAATATTTAGGACTTATTCCACCCACTCTGAAACTAACTGCAGCTCTTTGTTGAGTGTTGCAGTCATTTCAGTCACTGTAGTAGCTGAAGTGTACAGTATAGTGTTGAATCATTCGCTTACATAGACACTCTGGCTTTACTCAAATTCAGTGGCATGTCGATAGTAAAGATTGATTAAAGCAAGGGGCCTCAAACAGCTACCCTGGGGAATTCCTGATTCTAACTGGATTATTTTTGAGAGTCTTCCATTAAAGAACACCCTCTGTGTTTTGTTAGACAAGTAACTCTTTATCCACATTATAATAATGTCAAAAGCCACACTGAAGTCAAACAAGACAGTCCCCACAATCATTTTATCATAAATGTCTCAATTCCTCATTTGTGTAAGTGCTGTGCTTGTTGAGTGTCCTTCCCTATAAGCATTCTGAAATTCTGTTGTCACTTTGTTTACTGGCACTATCACATTGCCATCCGTTTTGTCACCAAAGCCCCATATACTACCCACCACTGCGACCTGTATGCTCTCGTCGCCAAACCCACTGGCTCCAGGTCGCCTATAAGTTTTTGCTAGGTAAAGCCCCACCTTATCTCAGCTCAATGGTCACCATTGCAACACCCATCCGTAGCATGCGCTCCAGCAAGTATATTTCACTGGTTATCCCCATAGCCAACACTTTGGCTGCCTTTCCTTCCAGTTCTTTGCTGCCAATGACTGGAACGAATTGCAAAAATCACTGTAGCCAGAGTCTTATATCGCCCTCTCTAAATTGAAGCATCAGCTGTCAGTACTGTACCTGTACTCAGTCAGTCTGTAAATAGCCCACCCAACTACCTACATTTACATTTACATTTAAGTCATTTAGCAGACGCTCTTATCCAGAGCGACTTACAAATTGGTGCATTCACCTTATGACATCCAGTGGGACAGTCACTTAACAATAGTGCATCTAAAACTTAGGGGGGGTGGGGTGAGAGGGATTACTTAACCTATCCTAGGTATTCCTTAAAGAGGTGGGGTTTCAGGTGTCTCCGGAAGGTGGTGATTGACTCCGCTGTCCTGGCGTCGTGAGGGAGTTTGTTCCACCATTGGGGGGCCAGGGCAGCGAACAGTTTTGACTGGGCTGAGCGGGAGCTGTACTTCCTCAGTGGTAGGGAGGCGAGCAGGCCAGAGGTGGATGAACGCAGTGCCCTTGTTTGGGTGTAGGGCCTGATCAGAGCCTGGAGGTACTGAGGTGCCGTTCCCCTCACAGCTCCGTAGGCAAGCACCATGGTCTTGTAGCGGATGCGAGCTTCAACTGGAAGCCAGTGGAGAGAACGGAGGAGCGGGGTGACGTGAGAGAACTTGGGAAGGTTGAACACCAGACGGGCTGCGGCGTTCTGGATGAGTTGAAGGGGTTTAATGGCACAGGCAGGGAGCCCAGCCAACAGCGAGTTGCAGTAATCCAGACGGGAGATGACAAGTGCCTGGATTAGGACCTGCGCCGCTTCCTGTGTGAGGCAGGGTCGTACTCTGCGGATGTTGTAGAGCATGAACCTACAGGAACGGGCCACCGCCTTGATGTTAGTTGAGAACGACAGGGTGTTGTCCAGGATCACGCCAAGGTTCTTGGCGCTCCGGGAGGAGGACACAATGGAGTTGTCAACCGTGATGGCGAGATCATGGAACGGGCAGTCCTTCCCCGGGAGGAAGAGCAGCTCCGTCTTGCCGAGGTTCAGCTTGAGGTGGTGATCCGTCATCCACACAGATATGTCTGCCAGACATGCAGAGATGCGATTCGCCACCTGGTCATCAGAAGGGGGAAAGGAGAAGATTAATTGTGTGTCGTCTGCATAGCAATGATAAGAGAGACCATGTGAGGTTATGACAGAGCCAAGTGACTTGGTGTATAGCGAGAATAGGAGAGGGCCAAGAACAGAGCCCTGGGGGACACCAGTGGTGAGAGCGCGTGGTGAGGAGACAGATTCTCGCCACGCCACCTGGTAGGAGCGACCTGTCAGGTAGGACGCAATCCAAGCGTGGGCCGCGCCGGAGATGCCCAACTCGGAGAGGGTGGAGAGGAGGATCTGATGGTTCACAGTATCGAAGGCAGCCGATAGATCTAGAAGGATGAGAGCAGAGGAGAGAGAGTTAGCTTTAGCAGTGCGGAGCGCCTCCGTGATACAGAGGAGAGCAGTCTCAGTTGAATGACTAGTCTTGAAACCTGACTGATTTGGATCAAGAAGGTCATTCAGAGAGAGATAGCGGGAGAGCTGGCCAAGGACGGCACGTTCAAGAGTTTTGGAGAGAAAAGAAAGAAGGGATACTGGTCTGTAATTGTTGACATCGGAGGGATCGAGTGTAGGTTTTTTCAGAAGGGGTGCAACTCTCGCTCTCTTGAAGACGGAAGGGACGTAGCCAACGGTCAGGGATGAGTTGATGAGCGAGGTGAGGTAAGGGAGAAGGTCTCCGGAAATGGTCTGGAGAAGAGAGGAGGGGATAGGGTCAAGCGGGCAGGTTGTTGGGCGGCCGGCCGTCACAAGACGCGAGATTTCATCTGGAGAGAGAGGGGAGAAAGAGGTCAGAGCACAGGGTAGGGCAGTGTGAGCAGAACCAGCGGTGTCGTTTGACTTAGCAAACGAGGATCGGATGTCGTCGACCTTCTTTTCAAAATGGTTGACGAAGTCATCTGCAGAGAGGGAGGAGGGGGGAGGGGGCGGAGGATTCAGGAGGGAGGAGAAGGTGGCAAAGAGCTTCCTAGGGTTAGAGGCAGATGCTTGGAATTTAGCGTGGTAGAAAGTGGCTTTAGCAGCAGAGACAGAGGAGGAAAATGTAGAGAGGAGGGAGTGAAAGGATGCCAGGTCCGCAGGGAGGCGAGTTTTCCTCCATTTCCGCTCGGCTGCCCGGAGCCCTGTTCTGTGAGCTCGCAATGAGTCGTCGAGCCACGGAGCGGGAGGGGAGGACCGAGCCGGCCTGGAGGATAGGGGACATAGAGAGTCAAGGGATGCAGAGAGGGAGGAGAGGAGGGTTGAGGAGGCAGAATCAGGAGATAGGTGGGAGAAGGTTTGAGCGGAGGGAAGAGATGATAGGATGGAAGAGGAGAGAGTAGCGGGGGAGAGAGAGCGAAGGTTGGGACGGCGCGATACCATCCGAGTAGGGGCAGTGTGGGAGGTGTTGGATGAGAGCGAGAGGGAAAAGGATACAAGGCAGTGGTCGGAGACTTGGAGGGGAGTTGCAATGAGGTTAGTGGAAGAACAGCATCTAGTAAAGATGAGGTCGAGCGTATTGCCTGCCTTGTGAGTAGGGGGAAGGTGAGAGGGTGAGGTCAAAAGAGGAGAGGAGTGGAAAGAAGGAGGCAGAGAGGAAAGAGTCAAAGGTAGACGTGGGGAGGTTAAAGTCGCCCAGAACTGTGAGAGGTGAGCCGTCCTCAGGAAAGGAGCTTATCAAGGCATCAAGCTCATTGATGAACTCTCCGAGGGAACCTGGAGGGCGATAAATGATAAGGATGTTAAGCTTGAAAGGGCTAGTAACTGTGACAGCATGGAATTCAAAGGAGGCGATAGACAGATGGGTAAGGGGAGAAAGAGAGAATGACCACTTGGGAGAGATGAGGATCCCGGTGCCACCACCCCGCTGACCAGACGCTCTCGGGGTGTGCGAGAACACGTGGGCGGACGAAGAGAGAGCAGTAGGAGTAGCAGTGTTGTCTGTGGTGATCCATGTTTCCGTCAGTGCCAAGAAGTCGAGGGACTGGAGGGAGGCATAGGCTGAGATGAACTCTGCCTTGTTGACCGCAGATTGGCAGTTCCAGAGGCTACCGGAGACCTGGAACTCCACGTGGGTCGTGCGCGCTGGGACCACCATATTGGTATTTATCCTCTTGCTCTTTTTCATCCCAGTATCTCTACTTGCACATCATCATCTGCACATCTATCACTCCAGTGTTAATGCTAAATAGTAATTATTTTCACCGCTATGGCCTATAAAGGTGAAATAAATAAAAAATATCTAAAATGTTACATTACATTTAACATTTAAGTCATTTAGCAGACGCTCTTATCCAGAGCGACTTACAAATAGGTGCATTCACCTTATGACATCCAGTGGAACAGCCACTTTACAATAGTGCATCTAAATCTTTTAAGGGGGGGGGTAGAAGGATTGCTTTATCCTATCCTAGGTATTCCTTAAAGAGGTGGGGTTTCAGGTGTCTCCGGAAGGTGGTGATTGACTTCGCTGTCCTGGCGTCGTGAGGGAGTTTGTTCCACCATTGGGGGGCCAGAGCAGCGAACAGTTTTGACTGGGCTGAGCGGGAACTGTACTTCCTCAGTGGTAGGGAGGCGAGCAGGCCAGAGGTGGATGAACGCAGTGCCCTTGTTTGGGTGTAGGGCCTGATCAGAGCCTGGAGGGACTGAGGTGCCGTTCCCCTCACAGCTCCGTAGGCAAGCACCATGGTCTTGTAGCGGATGCGAGCTTCAACTGGAAGCCAGTGGAGAGAGCGGAGGAGCGGGGTGATGTGAGAGAACTTGGGAAGGTTGAACACCAGACGGGCTGCGGCGTTCTGGATGAGTTGTAGGGGTTTAATGGCACAGGCAGGGAGCCCAGCCAACAGCGAGTTGCAGTAATCCAGACGGGAGATGACAAAGTGCCTGCATTAGGACCTGCGCCGCTTCCTGTGTGAGGCAGGGTCGTACTCTGCGGATGTTGTAGAGCATGAACCTACAGGAACGGGCCACCGCCTTGATGTTAGTGAAAAATGTATAGAATAAGGTGCAATTTGGGATGCAGTCATAATGTTAGTGGTGACTAATTGGAAGAGAGGGCCTTGATGATGGGGGTCTGAACAATGAAGAGATCTGGGGGAAATGGATTACATGTCAGCGATTGGGTGCAGAGACGTGGCGGAGCCCGGTGCAGGACACAGGTTTGAGCAACACAGTGGAGTTTACTCCCAAAAGTCAAGCAAGGTTCCAAAATAGATTCCAAAATACACACTAACACCGACAACAACCACTAAGACACCAACAATCACGGACAGAGCAGAAATGTATGCCAGATGGTTAAATAAGGGACATGATATGGGAATTGAAACCAGGTGTGTGTAATACAGACAAAACGAAACGAAACGGAAACATGGGATCGGTGGTGACTAGAAAGCCGGCGACGTCGACCGCCGAACACCACCCGAACAAGGAGAGGGGCCGACTTCGGCGGAAGTCGTGACATTATACTAAGGAATGAGAAGCAGTTTCAAGACTGAATCATCCAATGAAGTATGTTGTTCCTAAAATATATCCAGATGAAAAAGACCCTGAAACCCTATAAAAAAACTTGGGTGTAGTGGCGTAGGTTAGGGATGCTCTGGCTTGTTGAGATCCATTAGACCATAACAACTCTTTGCAGACGGAGCAAAGGGACTATGATCTGGCTCAGGCAATACACATAGGTCTATATTAAAGGCAGGTCTGTGAATGAATAGCCATGCTACATGATAAGAGGAAGAGGTGGGGGGCAACATCACATCAGTATTCAATGTTCCAACTGGGATAAAGCTTTTAAATAGTATTTTGGTATTCACAAGAACAGCCAGCATCAGGGTGGCAATCGTGGCCACGATTCAGCAACTGAACAACTGAAACCGGAAAGCAACCAGGTTGTAATGGGCCATTATAAGTTAGTGCCTTGCGAAAGTATTCGGCCCCCTTGAACTTTGCGACCTTTTGCCACATTTCAGGCTTCAAACATAAAGATATAAAACTGTATTTTTTGTGAAGAATCAAGAACAAGTGGGACACAATCATGAAGTGGAACGACATTTATTGGATATTTCAAACTTTTTTAACAAATCAAAAACTGAAAAATTGGGCGTGCAATATTATTCAGCCCCTTTACTTTCAGTGCAGCAAACTCTCTCCAGAAGTTCAGTGAGGATCTCTGAATGATCCAATGTTGACCTAAATGACTAATGATGATAAATACAATCCACCTGTGTGTAATCAAGTCTCCGTATAAATGCACCTGCACTGTGATAGTCTCAGAGGTCCGTTAAAAGCGCAGAGAGCATCATGAAGAACAAGGCACACACCAGGCAGGTCTGAGATACTGTTGCGAAGAAGTTTAAAGCCGGATTTGGATACAACAAGATTTCCCAAGCTTTAAACATCCCAAGGAGCACTGTGCAAGCGATAATATTGAAATGGAAGGAGTATCAGACCACTGCAACTCTACCAAGACCTGGCCGTCCCTCCAAACTTTCAGCTCATACAAGGAGAAGACTGATCAGAGATGCAGCCAAGAGGCCCATGATCACTCTGGATGAACTGCAGATATCGTGGGAGTGACGTGGGAGACTCTGTCCATAGGACAACAATCGGTCGTATATTGCACAAATCTGTCCTTTATGGAAGAGTGGCAAGAAGAAAGCCATTTCTTAAAGATATCCATAAAAAGTGTCGTTTAAAGTTTGCCACAAGCCACCTGGGAGACACACCAAACATGTGGACGAAGGTGCTCTGGTCAGATGAAACCAAAATTTAACTTTTTGGCAGCAATGCAAAATGTTATGTTTGGCGTAAAAGCAACACAGCTCATCACCCTTTTTTAATTTTTTTATTTATTTAACCTTTATTTAACCAGGCAAGTCAGTTAAGAACACATTATTATTTTCAATGACAGCCTGGGAACAGTGGGCTAACTGCCTGTTCAGCGGCAGAACGACAGATTTGTACCTTGTCAGCTCGGGGGTTTGAACTTGCAACCTTCCAGTTACTAGTCCAACGCTCTAACCACTAGGCTACGCTGCCGCCCCCTGAACACACCATGCCCACTGTCAAACATGGTGGTGGCAGCATCATGGTTTGGGCCTGCTTTTCTTCAGCAGGGACAGGGAAGATGGTTAAAATTGATGGGAAGATGGATGGAGCCAAATACAGGACCATTCTGGAAGAAAACCTGATGGAGTCTGCAAAAGACCTGGGACTGGGACGGAGATTTGTCTTCCAACAAGACAATGATCCAAAACATAAAGCAAAATCTACAATGGAATGGTTCAAAAATAAACATATCCAGGTGTTAGAATGGCCAAGTCAAAGTCCAGACCTGAATCCAATCGGGAATCTGTGGAAAGAACTGAAAACTGCTGTTCACAAATGCTCTCCACCCAACCTCACTGAGCTCGAGCTGTTTTGCAAAGAGGAATGGGAAAAAATGTCAGTCTCTCGATGTGCAAAACTGATAGAGACATACCCCAAGCGACTTACAGCTGTAATCGCAGCAAAAGGTGGCGCTACAAAGTATTAACTTAAGGGGGCTGAATAATTTTGCACGCACAATTTTTCAGTTTTTGATTTGTTAAAAAAGTTTGAAATATCCAATAAATTTCGTTCCACTTCATGATTGTGTCCCACTTGTTGTTGATTCTTCACAAAAAAATACAGTTTTATATCTTTATGTTTGAAGCCTGAAATGTGGCAAAAGGTCGCATTTCAGTTCAAGGGTTCGAGGGGGCCGAATACTTTCGCAAACCACTGTAGCAGATGATGAAAAGCAGACAGTCCAAGTATGGGCTTTTCTGCAAATATATTGACTGAGACTTGATGAATCCATTAACTGAAAGTGATAAAGTATAGATTATTTTCTTTATTCTTTACTAACAATATAGATGACTTCATGTTGACTCAAAGTAAACCCTCCATTACTGACATTTTTCACTAAATGAATAAAACATATTTTGAAGCCCTCATTAAAAAGGGGCAGTCCGTATTATAGTTGCTTTCGGTAATATATGCTTTGGTAATATATACACTTTCAGTGTACACGTACCTCCACTTAGTGGTCTCTGCATTAGTCACAATCCCCCATTCTCTGAATGAATTATTACTGGAGTTAGTAACATAATTATTACACAAGTATAACAGCAACTGTAATGTTAAATGTTGCTGGGGATAGTACAGTGTGTACCAAAGGCTCTGAGCTTTAAAAACGCTTCCAAAGCATTACCAGACACTTAAGGCATAATAAAGAAGACACTTATGTGGAGAATATTTCGTGGCACAAAAGTGGCCATTACTAATCATTCAGATGATAAGAGATATTTCATCATGTTGAATTAAACCTGTAGTATAATGTCATTACATATCAAAACATGTGGCATGGCTGGTCTAGCGGTAATGCTGCAGCCTCCAGCACACATGTCTAAAGTCTCTGCATAGTTTCAAATCCGGCCGACTGCCCTTTGACACAACCTCTATCTTTCCCTACTGTTATCGTCTCTCTCTATCTATTCAATAAATATATATTGTTAATATGTTTTCTTTTTAAACATATACAAATATAAACTATTTCAAATATGCAACACATCATATGTGTTCGGTGATAGGGTAGAGAAAACCTGTGGCCTTGTACATACATGAGAGCGGGGCATTGACGGACAGACGGTGACCTAGAAACCCCTCTGAAGCCAAGGCTCTGGAACCCAGGGGGTTCAGCTGAAGATGAGTGCTCCCTCCACTCCAGCTTCCAGATGCTCCTGATGCCTGCTGAATGTACATGAGATTGTCCGTTCAGTTGCAGAGAGTGAATTCGTCACCAGGCAGCAATGTGCAAACAGCACACAGCCACTCAGGTGTGGGCGGAAAACACAACAAGAGGGCCGGGGACTGAAGTAGGGTGTGCCCGCGGTGTCGGCGCGACAGAAAGATTGAGAGTGAGACAGAGGGAGGGAGGGAGGGAGGGAGGGAGGGAGGGAGGGAGGGAGGGAGGGAGGGAGGGAGGGAGGGAGGGAGGGAGGGAGGGAGGGAGGGAGGGAGGGAGGGAGCGGAAGTTGTGGGCGAAGAGGAGGAGGCAGAGAGACAAAACGTTGCTAGTGAAAGGCTGATAGAAATGTGGTTGACAGAGAGAAAGAGAGAAGGGCTGCAGAGGAGGGAGAATGAGGCATGCCAAGGACGGGAGAGTGGTGGTGGGGAGGTCAGCTGTGTCACAGAGAGAGAGAGAGACTGCACAGCAGGCATTAAAGACTTCGATTAAATGGCATAGAGACAGAAGAGAATGGCCACAACACAGCAGACATTGAGGTTAGAGCAACTGACAGCGTGTCTGTAGATGATTGACTGCTCAATTATTTACGAAACACAGTATATAAGGGATATTATCAAATATAAGGGATATTATGTACTGTATAATACATGACCATATCAATGGAAAGTATGAAATGTGGTCAGAACAAGATAGAGTGATGGAAAGAATGATCTCTGGTTTCATCGGCTACCGGATGTTCACTTCAAAACCGTTTCCCATCTAGGCTAATCGTTTCTTCATCGTTTTCCCCATCAAAATGCTAAACAATGCTCATGTCAGGGTTGAGAATTAATCAAATACAAGCATAAACTGCCCCTAACCCCACTCGACTACACCCCTCGCTCCTTCCATCCAATCCTCAAACGTGAGGAAATTCAAACTAAAAAGAGTGTGAGGAAATTCATACTACTGCACTTTCCTGCTGCATCACCAGATTGCTGTCAGATTGCTACAGATACTGAGTGAGTGGAAATTAATGGAGGTGCCTGTGGGGGTGCTGTCTGCACACCCTCTTCTCTTTCCATGTACACCTTCCACTCTCTTTTACTGTGCTTAATTGATTAGGGGATGCGGGGAATCAAATTACTATGTTAACTGCAGTGGTTCCACTTCCGACAGACAGGTTAATGGCCTCTTTCAGGAAATGGTTCACTCTTGCTGGGCACAGTGGAGGGCTCTTGTCTACACTGAGAGGGGAAAAGTTGGAGTGTTAGCTGGGTCTCACAAATTCCAGCACTGAATTGGCTCCCTATTCACTAGTTTTTACCAGAGCCGTTTGGGTTCAAAAGACACAGGCCATGTGTGGGATCCCCTAGAATGAACTTCCACCACGGGCCCTCAAAGTAATTTTGGTAGGCCACCACCTGCAGGGCTTCTAG
Source organism: Oncorhynchus gorbuscha (assembly GCF_021184085.1). Taxonomy (NCBI): domain Eukaryota; kingdom Metazoa; phylum Chordata; class Actinopteri; order Salmoniformes; family Salmonidae; genus Oncorhynchus; species Oncorhynchus gorbuscha. Next base: position 43,658,361 of record NC_060181.1, on the reverse strand, counting down.
TGTGAATGTATCCCTTGGTGGTGTTGGCAGGTTGGAATGGACTATCAATCGATGTGGCTGTCTTTGACACTTAGTTCATTATCCGTTGTTCTTTTTGACTTCACCTTTTTGAAGCAGTCCGTCATTAACTCACTTTCAATATGTGATTATACCGACAGTAACAACAATATTTAACATTGTTCGTCTGCATCATTTAAGTCGGACATTCGTTTGCTTCAGACAAAGCCCTCTTGATCAATATCTTACGGTGCCACTGGTGCCAATGACATCTATAGTGCCACCAACTGGTCTGGTGCGGCCATCTAAGGTTGCAGTGACTTTACATTCACACAGCTTCTAAGGACATATACATAAGGTTTACATACCAAATGTCATTGCCTCATGTCCATCGGTTCAGTTCTAGTGTCCAGTTGTCGCTGACCATGGTGGAATCATCTACACGGTTTGAGCTTAACTTTTTTAGCCACTTGTCATTCGGACAAGTAGGACAGATTTTTTACTCGTCTGAAGTCACTTGTTCAAAGATGAAAAAAATTATAATAATGGTCTGTAACACCACGGGCCAAAAAGGTGACTGCAAATTGTGTTGTATAATGCGAGGAACCACTTTACAACATGTAAGTCATTGTTATCATTATTATTACCATACAGAGAATCAAAAATGTAGGCTACCCTCTTCCTAGAGCTGGGCGATATGGACAAAAAGTAATATCATGATAAGTATAATGGTGTATATATTTTTTATGCACAGTTACTTTCCATTAGGGAAAGACTGACTTTTCCAGTGCCAAGTAAGACATGAAACAAGTTAGCTATTTCATGTAAAATGTTCAGGGAATGCATGAATCACAGTTGTGATGTGCAACATGTCAAAATAGGATCCATATTGATCCAAATTATTTTTTGCTTTTAAGGTATTCATCTGCCTGCATCGTTTTTGTGCATTTTGGCCGAGGCTATGTGCTCAACAATTCACCAGAGGAAGTGGGAACTCAAAACACGATCACTAGATTGCTAAACCTAAATATGATATTGTTGCTAGATAGCCATGTAATTAATGATCTAATAGGTACATGTTATATGCAACAAAAACTGCCCATTGGTAGGCCTATATAGGCTACTTGATGCATTCACCGCAAATAGCGCACTTTGATCTGTTCATCCAGCGTATCATCTAAATTACATTCTCTGTTTGCAAATTGGTGGTATTTCCTCAATATTTAGTGTTGAGAATATATAGAATTATAGTTTAGAGATGTGCATCTTTCACTTTCAAGATGATTCGAAACCGTATCGAGATACAGTGCCTTCAGAAAGTATTCACACCCCTTGACTTTTTCAAAATGTTGTTGCAATTACAGCCTGAATGTAAAATAAATTAATTGGAGAGAAAAAAGGGTCACTGGCCTACACACAATACCTCATAATGTCAAAGTGGAATTCTGTTTTTTCAGAATTTTTACAAATGATGAAAAAATGAAAAGCTGAAATGTCTTGAGTCATCAACCCCTTTGTTATGCAAGCCTAAATAAGTCCAGGAGTAAAAAAAATTGCTTAACAAGTCACATGATATGTTGCATGGACTCCATCTGTGAGCAATAACAGTGTTCAATCTCTGTACCCCACACACCAAATGATCTATAAGGTCCCTCAGTCGAGCATTGAATGTCAAACACAGAGAAAGAAGAGCACCCATTGGTAGATGTAAAAAGACGACAGCCTAACGGGGGCCCTATTTCCTTGTTCTCACCCTCAAAGGAATACTTTTTAAAAATATGGGTGGTACTAGTTTACAGGTTCAGGGGAGCTATGTTACCGTGCACTGTCTATCCGAGATTGCTAACGAATTACCACGACTGCTTCTTGTGGTTCCTCTTTCCAAGAAGAGCTGGATGATGTAGGAACATACAGCACTATTTATTTGAGCCTGAGGACACTAAAGAAGAGTGGAGAGAGTGGGAAAAATAATTGCGAGACCAACAAATGTGCAAACGTGTCTATACGCCACTCTAGATTTAGATTCCAACCCGCCTGCTCCTGAAGACCCCATGTGATCCCAGGTCTAGAAGAAGGCTTGCTAGCTAAATGCAAATTCTGTTTTAGAAGACAATGGCTAAGATTACTCAAATACTGCACATAGCAAGCCCTCCTCTGCGACAATGTTATTAGGGCACGGAAATCTTAGATTCGTCTGTTCATTTGAATAATAACTGCTATTGAAGTTGGTGGTTACTTCTGGTTTTAGAGTGCGAGAGAAATTGGTGATTTGGTATGGGCTCGAATGATGACACGCACCCAAGAATCCTCAACCAATGACCCAAAGGATATTAATGACTTACAATGTGAGAAATCATTACTGACACTATTTCACTAAGCGTACATGGAATTTCTGCAATGTATGTGTTCATTGGAATTTCAGCGTGAATGGGTGGGTATGAATGGGTGCACTCATGGGTAGAGGGCTCAAATGGGCTCGTAAGTGGCTTACACAAGAATGATGCTTATACAGTACATCTGGATATCAGCTTTCGAGTTAATGGTATTCACAATTTAATTCCATTTACCCCAAAATTTTAGTTCAAACAATCATAGTTGCTGGAACCATAACAGAAAGGAAAACGTGAAAAACAAATATCAGTCAGCAAAGCATGGTTTGGGTTGGTAGTCATCTATGATTCTCCAAATGATATTTTAAAGGAGGAAGCTAATTATTTTAGGTAGATGTTCTCTTTTCCGTCCCATCCTCTCCCACTGAATGAAGATTACGGTAAGGAATTGAAAAATTGAAAATTAAAAAATGTACAGAAAGATCAGTGCGAAGGCCAAATTTCAGAGGAATAACTTTGAGGCTATTGAATCCTTTCAGTCTGGAAAAAGTCCAGGGCTTGATAGCATACCGGTAGAGTGTAGATGTAATGGATACGCCGGAAGATGCAATGGATACATCTTCAGGCGCCAATAGAGATGGCAGCCTCGCTTCGCGTTCTTAGGAAACTATGCAGTATTTTGTTGTTTTCATGTATTATTTCTTACACTGTTACCCCAAGAAATCTTAAGTTTCATTACAGGAACTATTGGATATAAGAGCAACGTCAACTTACCAACATTACGACCAGGAATACGACGGATCCTCTGTTTGGTCCACCACCCAGGACAATGGATCGAATCCCAGCAGTCGACCCAGTCTTCTGGTCAGGCTCCGTAAGAGGGGCACATCGCCCACCTCTCCCGAGTATACTACTCGCCAACGTCCAGTCTCTTGACAACAAGGTAGACGAAATCCGAGCAAGGGTTGCCTTCCAGAGAGACATCAGAGATTGTAATATTCTCTGTTTCACGGAAACATGGCTCACTCGGGATACGTTATCAGAGTTGGTACAGCCACCTGGTTTCTTCAAGCATCACGCCAACAGAAACAAACATCTCTCTGGTAAGAAGAAGGGCAGGATATATGCCTTATGATTAATGAGTCGTGGTGTGATCATAACAACATACAGGAACTCAAGTCCTTTTGTTCACCTGGAATAACATTTCTTACAATCAAATGCCGACCGCATTATCTACTAAGAGAATTCTCTTCGATTATAATCACAGTCGTGAACCTTCCCCAACCAGAAACCGTGGATTGATGGCAGCATTCACGCAAAACTGAAAGCGCAAAACACTGCTTTTAATCAGGGCAAGGCAACTGGAAACATGACCAAATACAAACAGTGTAGCTATTCCCTCCGCAAGGCAATCAAACAAGCTAAGTGCCAGTACAGAGACAAAGTAGAGTCGCAATTCAATGACTCAGACACGAGAGGAATGTGGCAGGCTCTACAGTCAATCACTGACGACAAAAAGAAAACCAGCCCCATCGTGGACCTTGATGTCTGGCTCCCAGACAAACTAAACAACTTCTTTGCTCGCTTTGAGGACAATACAGTGCCTCCGCCACAGCCCGCTACCAAAACCTGCGGACTCCTCCACCGCAGGCAGCGTGAGTAAAACATTTAAACGTGTTAACCCTCGCAGGGCTGCTGGCCCAGACGTCATCCCTAGCCGCATCCTCAAAGCATGCGCAGACCAGCTGGCTGGTGTGTTTACGGGCATATTCAATCAACCCTTATCCCAGTCTGCTGTTCCCACATGCGTCAATAGGACCACTATTGTTCCTGTTCCCAAGAAAGCTAAGGTAACTGAGCTAAATGACTATCGCCCCATAGCACTCACTTCCCTCATAATGAAGTGCTTTGAGAGACTACTCAAGGATCATATCACCTCCACCTCCACCCAAGTTTACGTTATCAGCCCTCTTCTGTACTCCCTGTTCACCCATGACTGCGTGGACATGCACGCTTCCAACTCAATCATCAAGTTTGCAGATGACACTAAAGTGGAAGGCGTGATTACCAACAACGACAAGACGGCCTATAGGGAGGAGGTGAGGGCCCTCGGAGTGTGTTGTCAGGAAAAAAACCTCTCACTCAACGTCAACAAAACAAAGGAGATTATCGTGAACTTCAGGAAACAGCAGAGGGAGCACCCACCTATCCACATCGGTGGGACAGTAGTGGAGAAGGTGAAAAGTTTTAATCACAGACAAACTGAAATGGTCCACCCATACAAACAGCATGGTGAAGAAGGCGCAACAGCGCCTCTTCAACCTCAGGAGGCTGAAGATTTTTTTTCTTGTCACCAAAAACACACAAACTTTTACAGATGCACAATCGAGAGCATTCTGTCGGGCTGTATCACCGCCTGGTACAGCAACTGCTCCGCCCACAACTGCAAGGCTCTCCAGAGGGTAGTGAGGTCTGCACAACGCATCACCGGGGGCAAACTACCTGCCCTCCAAGACACCTACACCACCCGATGTCACAGGCGAGGTCAGTACAGATCCATCAAAGCTGGGACCGAGAGACTGAAAAACAGCTTCTATCTCAAGGTCATCAGACTGTTAAACAGCCATCACCAACATTGAGTGGCTGCTGCCAATATACTGACTCAAATCTCTAGCCACTTAAAAAATTGGATGTAATAAATGTATCACTAGTCACTTTAAACAATGCCACTTTATATAATGTTTACATACCCTGCATTACTCATCTCATGTTGTACTATATACCATCTACTGCATCTTGCCTATGCTGTTCAGCCATCGCTCATCCATATATTTATATGTACATATTCTTATTCCTTTACACTTGTGTGTATAAGGTAGTTGTTGTGAAATTGTTAGATTACTTGTTAGATATTACTGCATGGTCGGAACTAGAAGCACAAGCATTTCACTCGCATTAACATCTGCTAACCATGTGTATGTGACCAATACAATTTGAATTGATTTTGATTTGATTTGATATCAAGCCTTTTTTGATATACTAAAAGCTCCATTGTTAGATTGTTTTAACTACTTCTATAGAAATGGTATTCTGTCAGGTACTCAGCAGGAAGGTCTGATTTCTCTATTATTAAAAGAAGACCCGGATGGCAAATATATAGTCCCAGTTTATCTAAAATACTGGATGCCCCTTACAGGCTGACGATACCACTCACGTTGCGTGCACGAGCGTTGCAAAATAAATGTAGAAATCTATGTTATTCAATTATTTCACCCACACTGCTCGCGCGCGCCAACGAGCATCTGCGTTGCCAAGGGCTAAAATAGAAGTCAGTTCTATTTCTGATGCAGATCGCGCTGCAAGTCCTGCCTCTCCAATCTACTCATTGGTTTATAGAAGCATTTACCACTGTGCCATCTCCTCATTGGTTCATAGAAACAGGTACTCACGTGCCATCTCCTCATTGGTTTATAGAAGCAGGTACCCACATGCCATCTCCTCATTGGTTATACCCACGTGGGTGACTGAAAGACGAATGAAGTCAATGGCGATAATACACCTAATTTATGAAAGTTGCCAATCGCAATATAAAGTCAAGAGAAGAAAAAGCCTGGAAGGAGCAGAGATGACTAGAAACGATTCGGTTGACTGTTTTACGTGTGTATTAATTGGCGGAGTAGAGGATTCTCTCATGGTATTCTCTCAACCAGCTTCATGAAGTAGGGACCTGGAATGCATTTCAATTAAGAGGTGTGCCTTGTCAAAAGATAATTGGTGAAATTTCTTTCCTTAATGCATTTGAGCCAATCAGTTGTGTTGTGACAAAGTGTTGGTGGTATACAGAAGATAGCCCTATTTGGTGAAAGACCAAGTACATATTATGGGAAGAACAGCTCAAATAAGCAAGAGAGAAAGAGAAACGACAGTCCATCATTACTTTAAGACACGATAGTCTGTTAATGCGGAACATTTCAAGAACTTTGACAGTTTCTTCAAGTGCAGTCGCAAAAACCATCAAGCACTATGATGAAACTGGCTGTCACGAGGACTGCCACAGGAAAGGAAGACCCAGAGTTACCTCTGCTACAGAGGATTTTACTGCACCTCAGATTGCAGCCTAAATAAATAGTTCAAAGTAACAGACGTCAACTGTTCAGAGGAGACTGCTTAAATCAGGCCTTCATGGTCGAATTGCTACAAAGCAACCACTATTAAAGGACATCAATAATAAGAAGGGACTTGCTTGCACCAAAAAACATGAGCAATGGCCATTAGACCGGTGGAAATCTGAACTTTGGTCTGATGAGTCCAAATGGGAGATTTTTGGTTCCAACTGTCATGCCTTTGTTAGACAAAGAGTAGGCGAACGAACGGATGATCTCTGCATGTGTGGTTTCCACCGTGTAGCATGGAGGAGGAGGTGTGATGGTGTGGGGATGCTTTGCTGGTGACACTGTCTGTGATTTATTTAGAATTCAAGGCACACTTAACCAGCATGGTAACCACAGAATTCTGCAGCTATACACCATCCCATCTGGTTTGCAAATAGTGGGACTATCATTTGTTTTCAACTGGACAATGACCCAAAACACAACTCCAGGCTGTGTAAGGGCTATTTGACCAAGAAGGAGAGTGATGACGGGCTGCATCAGATGAATTGGCCTCCACAATCACCCTGCCTCAACCCAATTGAGATGGTTTGGGATGGGTTGGACCGCAGAGTGAAGGAAAAGCATCCAACAAGAGCTCAGCATATGTGGGAACTCCTTCAAGGCTGTTGGGAAAGCATTCCTCATGAAGCTGGTTGAGAGAATATCAAGTGCTCAAAGCTGTCATCAAGGCAAAGGGTGTCTACTTTGAAGAGTCTCAAATATAATATATATTTGTATTTGTTTAACACTTTTTTGGTTACTACATGATTCCATATGTGTTATTTCCAGTGGTGGAAAAAGTACCCAATTGTGACAATAAAGGTACCTTAATATAAAGTAACAAAAGTAAAATTGAAAGTCAGACGGTAAATTTGTACGTGACTGAAATTCTAAAAGTGTTTGGTTTTAAATATACTTAAGTATAAAAATTAAATGTAATTGTTAAAATATACTTAACTATCAAAAGCAAAAGTATACATTTAAATTCCTTATATTAAGCAAAGCAGTCGGCACATTTTCTTGTTTTAAAAATGTATGGATAGCCAGGGTCACACTACAATACTCAGACATTATTTACAAAAGATGCATGTGTGTTTAGTGAGTCCGCCATGCCAGACACAGTAGGGATGACCACCTGTTCTTTTGATAAGTCCATGAATTTGACTATTTTCCTGTCCTTCTAAGCATTCAAAATGTAACAAGTACTTTTGGTTGTCAGGGAAAATATATGCAGTAAAAAGTACAATATATTCTTTAGGAATGTAGTGAAGTATAATGAAGGTGAAAAAAATACTAAATAAAAGTAAAAAAAATAAATTAAAATTACAAAATTAAAGCCGAAATGTCATAACCTCTTTGGGCTGAGATCCCGCAAACGGGATCGATATGACAACAGCCAGTGAAAGTGCAGGGCACCAAATTCAAACAGAAATTTCATAATTAAAAGCATTTTAAAGATACACTTCTTGTTAATCCCACCACAGTGTCCGATTTCAAATAGGCTTCACGGTGAAAGCACCACAAACGATTATGTTAGGTGAGTGCCTAGTCACAGAAAACCCAGCCATTTTTCCAGCCAAAGAGAGGAGTCACAAAAAGCAGAAATAGAGATAAATTAATCACTAACCTTTGATGATCTTTATCAGATGACACTCATAGGACTTCATGTTACACAATACATGTATGTTTTGTTCAATCAAGTTCCTATTTATATAAAAAAATCTCAGTATACATTGGTGTGTTATGTTCAGTAGTTCCAAAAACATCCAGTGATTTTGCAGAGAGCCACATCAATTTCCAGAAATACTCATCATAAATGTTGATGAAAATACAAGTGTTATACATGGAACTTTAGATAAACTTCTCCTTAATTAATGCAACCGCTGTGTCAGATTTCAAAAATACTTTACAGAAAAAGCACACCATGCAATAATCTGAGTACAGTGCTCAGAGACCAAAACAAACCAAACAGATATCCGCCATGTTGTGTTGTCAACAGAAGTCAGAAATAGCATTATAAATATTCACTTACCTTTGATGATCTTCATCAGAATGCACTCCCAGGAATCCCGGTTCCACAATAAATGTTTGATTTGTTCCATCATTTATGTCCAAATACCTCCTTTTGTTTCACGCGTTCAGTACAAAATCAAAACTCACGACGCACGGGCATAGAAACATGTCAAACGAAGTATAGAATCAATCTTTAGGATGTTTTTAAGATAAATCTTCAATAATGTTCCAACCAGAGAATTCCTTTGTCTGTAGAAATGCAATGGAACAGAGCTAACTCTCACGTGAGCACTCGAGACTGAGCTCGTGGCACTCTGCCAGACCCCTGACTCATTCCCCTTTAATTCACTCCGCTTCACAATAGAAGTATCAAACAAGGTTCTAAAGACTGTTGGCATCTAGTGGAAGCGTTAGGAAGTGCAGTATGACCAATATCCCACTGTATCTTCGATAGGCAATGATTTGAAAACCTACAAACCTCAGATTTCCCACTTCCTGGTTGTATTTCTTCTCAGATTTTTGCCTATCATATTATTTATCCGTTATTTTACCAGGTAAATTGACTGAGAACACGTTCTCATTGCAGCAACGATCTGGGGAATAGTTACAGGGGAGAGGAGGGGGATGAATGAGCCAATTGTAAACTGGGGATTATTAGGTGACTGTGATGGTTTGAGGGCCAGATTGGGAATTTAGCCAGGACACCAGGGTTAACACCCCTACTCTTACGATAAGTGCCATGGGATCTTTTAATGACCACAGAGTGTCAGGACACCCGTTTAACGTCCCATCCGAAAGACGACACCCTACACAGGGCAGTGTCCCCTGTGAGTTCTGTTATACTCACAGACATCATTCAAACAGTTTTAGAAACTTCAGAGTGTTTTATATCCAAATATACTAATAATATGCATATCTTAGCTTCTGTAACTGAGTAGCAGGCAGTTTACTCTGGGCACCTCTGGGCACCTTATTCATCCAAGCTACTCAATACTGCCCCCAACCATAAGACGTTTTAAAACACAAGTACACTGACATTATGGGGTAAAGTTTTTAGGCCAGTGACAAAATCTCAATGTAATCCATTTTAAATTCAGGCTGTAACACAGCAAAATGTGGAAAAAGTCAAGGGCAGTGAATATTTTCTGAAGGCACTCTGTAGCTAGCTAGGTTTAACATTAGACTAAAGTACATGTTTATATAGCAAACACAGCTAGCTAGCTAAACTTGGCTAGCTTGGCTTGTAGTGGTACTAGCAAGCTCCGTTATGGCTGAATCAATCACAAAATTGTACTATACTGAACAACACTGCCTCATGTAAAAAGACAGCTTATATTGCTAGCTAGCTACCGACAGCAAAACAACTTTTGTCATTATCTCTCCTGAGTCCTCGCCCGGCTGGTTTAGGCTGCCGCCACTGCTTGCTGGTCTATTTTTCTCGCTGTCTCCACTCCTCTTCAATGTATTCAGGCTCAAATAAATAGTGCTGCATGTTCCTACATTGTCCAGCTCTTCTTGGAAAGAGGACTCACCAGAAGCAGCCTTGGTTATTACAGTGCCTTGCGAAAGTATTCGGCCCCCTTGAACTTTGCGACCTTTTGCCACATTTCAGGCTTCAAACATAAAGATATAAAACTGTATTTTTTTGTGAAGAATCAACAAAAGTGGGACACAATCATGAAGTGGAACGACATTTATTGGATATTTCAAACTTTTTTAACAAATCAAAAACTGAAAAATTGGGCGTGCAAAATTATTCAGCCCCCTTAAGTTAATACTTTGTAGCTCCACCTTTTGCTGCGATTACAGCTGTAAGTCACTTGGGGTATGTCTATCAGTTTTGCACATCGAGAGACTGACATTTTTTCCCATTCCTCCTTGCAAAACAGCTCGAGCTCAGTGAGGTTGGATGGAGAGCATTTGTGAACAGCAGTTTTCAGTTCTTTCCACAAATTCCCGATTGGATTCAAGTCTGGACTTTGACTTGGCCATTCTAACACCTGGATATGTTTATTTTTGAACCATTCCATTGTAGAGTTTGCTTTATGTTTTGGATCATTGTCTTGTTGGAAGACAAATCTCCGCCCCAGTCTCAGGTCTTTTGCAGACTCCATCAGGTTTTCTTCAGAATGGTCCTGTATTTGGCTCCATCCATCTTCCCATCAATTTTAACCATCTTCCCTGTCCCTGCTGAAGAAAAGCAGGCCCAAACCATGATTCTGCCACCACCATGTTTGACAGTGGGGATGGTGTGTTCAGGGTGATGAGCTGTGTTGCTTTTACGCCAAACATAACGTTTTGCATTGTTGCCAAAAAGTTAAATTTTGGTTTCATCTGACCAGAGCACCTTCTTCCACATGTTTGGTATGTCTCCCAGGTGGCTTGTGGCAAACTTTAAATGACACTTTTTATGGATATCTTTAAGAAATGGCTTTCTTCTTGCCACTCTTCCATAAAGGCCAGATTTGTGCAATATACGACTGATTGTTGTCCTATGGACAGAGTCTCCCACCTCAGCTGTACATCTCTGCAGTTCATCCAGAGTGATCATGGGCCTCTTGGCTGCATCTCTGATTAGTCTTCTCCTTGTATGAGACCTTTGAACCTTCTCCCTACATTCTCCTCCCTCTGGAATCCGTGTGGATGAGTTGCACCCCCTGAAAAAACCTCTGATCCCCCCTTTTCTCTCCAAAACTCTGAAAGTTTAGAGGGACGGCCAGGTCTTGGTAGATTTGCAGTGGTCTGATACTCCTTCCATTTCAATATTATCGCTTGCACAGTGCTCCTTGGGATGTTTAAAGCTTTGGAAATCTTTTTGTATCCAAATCCGGCTTTAAACTTCTTCACAACAGTATCTCGGACCTGCTTGGTGTGTTCCTTGTTCTTCATGATGCTCTCTGCGCTTTTAACGGACCTCTGAGACTATCACAGTGCAGGTGCATTTATACGGAGACTTGATTACACACAGGTGGATTGTATTTATCATCATTAGTCATTTAGGTCAACATTGGATCATTCAGAGATCCTCACTGAACTTCTGGAGAGAGTTTGCTGCACTGAAAGTAAAGGGGCTGAATAATTTTGAACGCCCAATTTTTCCGTTTTTAATTTGTTAAAAAAGTTTGAAATATCCAATAAATGTCTTTCCACTTCATGATTGTGTCCCACTTGTTGTTGATTCTTCACAAAAAAATGGAACAAACTCCCTCCCACCTTCCGGAGACACCTGAAACCCCACCTCTTTAAGGAATACCTAGGATAGGATAAAGTAATCCTTCTCACCCCCTTAAAATATTTAGATGCACTAAGTGGTTGTTCATGCTGCACCAATCTGTAAGTCTGATAAGACAGTTACAATAAATGTCTTTTCCACTTCATGAGTCCCACTTGATTCTTCACAAAAAAATACAGTTTTATATCTTTATGTTTGAAGCCTGAAATGTGGCAAAAGGTCGCAAAGTTCAAGGGGGCCGAATACTTTCGCAAGGCACTGTATTTAGCCATCTTGGATAGACAGTGCACGGGAACATAGCTCGTGTGAACCTGTAAAGAAGTACCACTCACATTTTGAAAAATCTTCCTTCAAGGGTGGGAACAAGGAAATAGGGCCCCTGTCAGGCTGTAGTCTTTATGAAGTCAGGGAAAATTAGTCAACCTAGATATGCAATGTCCTGGCAGATAGGAACATTCTTAAGTCCAATGCCTCTATTGAACAAGGACAACCATATCTACTCACTGCTAGAAATCGGCAAAACACAAAGGCCAAAATAATTGCTACAAAACATGACATAATTGCTACAAAACATATATATCAGACAGCAGGCTCAATCAACCAATGGCGTCATTGGTTGAACTCTCCCAGCGTGAAAAACGTAAAATATATATTAATTCTGTCTGGAAAAACTCTCTCAGCACTCTCAGAGTTATGGAGGGAGACTGGAAAAACACCACAAATAGTGTCTAAATCAAAATCAAATCCAATTTTATTTGTTACATACACATGGTTAGGAGATGTTAATGCGAGTGTAGCGAAATTCTTGTGCTTCTAGTTCCGACAATGCAGTAATAACCAACAAGTAATCAAGCTAACAATTCCAAAACTACTACCTTATAGACACAAGTGTAAGGGGATAAAGAATATGTACATAAAGATATATGAATGAGTGATGGTACAGAGCGGCATAGGCAAGATACAGTAGATGGTATCGAGTACAGTATATACATATGAGATGAGAATGTAAACAAAGTGGCATAGTTAAAGTGGCTAGTGATACATGTATTACATAAAGATGCAGTAGATGATATAGAGTACAGTATATACGTATACATATGAGATGAATAATGTAGGGTATGTAAACATTATATTAGGTAGCATTGTTTAGAGTGGCTAGTGATATATTTTACATCATTTCACATCAATTCCCATTATTAAAGTGGCTGGAGTTGAGTCAGTGTGTTGGCAGCAGCCACTCAATGTTAGTGGTGGCTGTTTAACAGTCTGATGGCCTTGCAGTGTTTCCCTTTAATCATGTGCTTTCATATCACATCCAATTGCTGTTGTCCCAATGCCACCAGGTCGTACATGCACAGCAGAAGCAGGTTAAGGTTAACTCATTGGGAACCTTCAATGCTTCAGAGCACGCGAAGGGGAGAAACTGTGGAGGTCCGGTTAACCCATACAGTATACATGTCAATAGTTGGGCCAATGCGGTTTCGTCTGAACGTTCCGAGAGCTCCGCTTTCTCCTCCATAGCCGTTACTAAATGATAATTGATGATTTTGAGTTGTGCTGTTTATTTCTGATAGTTTTCAAAACTTATGAAGATGTCCAGTGAAAGCCGATATCGATTTGGTTTGACACCACAACAGCTTAGACTTGGACACATTATCCCCAATGCTTTTCAATAAAAACGTCTGTTAAATTCGCTGCTCTGTTTAGCTTATTTACAGGGGGTCATTTCAAATGTAATTGTTGGAGGCCCTCTCGTATTATTACATCTCCAAAATTTTGAGAATAAAGGGGCTAACATGGCGTCCATTCCAAAACCTGGCAGAACTATCTTAATATATGGTTCTGGGTTAACCTACTGGGAATTTACTTTGAATATTCACAGCACATCTAGAAGAGAAATTGGGGGCAAAGGATTAGCCTCTACAAAACCTCGGGATGGTCACAAAGCAGGGCATATGATTGAGTTGAGAGCAGACCACTGAGCCTTCAAAAGCCTTTGACTTTGCACAGATGCAAGCACTTATGCAAATTCAAATGGAGGGAGCATTATAAGAGCAAATTACTCGACTCTCAACACCAAAGCAGACACCCGGCCACTGTTTTGGTAAATGGCTGAGTGGATAGAACCACTCTCAAATTCATAGGCAGAGTTATGGATGCAAGGACTGACCATACTTTCACAGAGGAAGTTGCAGATATGTTGTGTGTACACATTAACACTGTTGTCTCTGTGTCAGAGTTGATCACTATGGAAGCATTCAGTTCTGCTTGCTTCCTTATCCCATTGTGTATTGTCCTGGACGAAAGGCGTATGAAAAATAGGTTAAGGTTATGTGTGTCCATACAGACAGACTTTGTTACTAGAGTCAAAAGCAATAGCACCATAGCATTGAAGGTGGACAACATCCAATAGAGAATATCTCATGAAGAAAATAAGTAACAGGAGCGCTATTTGTGATCCCCCAGACACAGGAGATCAGACCCAGACACAGGTAGGACAAAAGCTATTTAATTGTCTCTTCACTGTATATCATGATGAAGGCATAAGCCGATAATGTTTTAGCACATACATTAAAAGCTTTTTAACTTTCAAACCCACACGAGTGCCAGGACTTTGTTTTTTTAATGCCCCATAGCACCAATTTGTTGTTATAATTTTAACTTTTGCTTTTCAAAGAGTATCGCATGTCTATGATTCAGAAATTGTTGAGGGAGCATCATTTTGTACAATATAAAAGACATTTAGGTAGTGTGAATGTGTAATGTTATGTCAAAAATATAAACGCAACATGTAAAGTGTTGGTCCCATGTTTCATGAGCTGAAATAAAGATCCTAGAAATTTTCCATACGTACAAAAAGCGTATTTCTCTCAAATGTTGTACACAAATTTGTTTACATCCCTGTTAAGTGAGCATTTCTTCAACAATAATTTCTGGGGACAATAGGAGGAAACTCTAAAATGTGCAGTTGTTTTGTAACATAACACAATGCCACAGATGTCTCAAGCTGAGGGTGCGCGCAATTGGCATGCTGACTACAGGAATGTCCAACAGAGCTGCTGCCAGAGAATTGAATGTTAATTTCTCTACCATAAGCCACCTCCAACATCGTTTTAGAGAATTTGGCAGTACGTTCAACCGGCCTCACAACCGCAAACCACGTGTAACCACGCAGCCCAGAACCTCCACATCTGGCTTCTTCCCCTGCGGGATCGTCTGAGACCAGCCATTCAGACAGCTGATGAAACAGGAGTATTTCTGTCTGTAATAAAGCCTTTTTGTGCGGGAAAACTTATTCTGATTGGCTGGCTCCCAATTGGGTGGGCCTATGCCCTCCCAGGCCCATTCATGGCTGCACCCCTGTCGAATCATGTGAGATCCATAGATTAGGGCCCAATTTATTAATTTCAATTGACTGATTTCCTTATATGAACTGTAACTCAGTAAAATCGTTGAAATTATTGCAATGTTTATTTATATTTCTGTTTAGTATAGCCTGGGTGTTTATTTGCCATCCCATTAGTAAATGTGAATGTGTGTCCATATTTTGCTCAGTTTTTTGGGGGTCAATCGTTTGTCTTTTCTTTTTTTGCAGTTCTTACTCTGATCATTTCTGGGGGTCTGTACTCCCAAAGTGGTTGACTGTTTTTGTGTTTTCCAGTTAGCTAGCAGTCCTCAGTGGTTAGCAGCCAATGGATAGCAGTTTCTTATTGCAGGTAAAAACGGATGATTGACATAATATTTTCAAGCTAGTACTGAATTATTTAATGTAACAAATCAAACATGAAACATTGTAAACCATTCATGGTAGCCTCGTAAACAATTGATTTAGACCCACAATTTTATTTTATATGCTAAAATGGTTTCCGTTTTCCTGCTATTAAAAGGGACAGGAGGCTATTTGATATGCAACATATAATTAAAGTTTCACAGTATCATCATCGTCATTATTATTATTATCATTAAATAGCCTACCTAAAAGATGTTAAGAGTCTTGTTAAACTAGAATTGCAGGAAAACAAAACAACAATATTTTCCTAGGTCCCTGAAATTAAATGAAATCAAGCTGGTTGTGTATTTAATATAGGCTCTCTATAAACACTTTTTCAAATGTGAAAAAGGGGGCCCTGGGGGAAAAAGATTGGGAACACGCAATAGATGACTGACAGGTGGCGCTGTTTTGAAAACCACTGCGCCTCCATCTCGGCACTCCACCACCAATGTCAAACATATGTAATGCATTTTTTTAAATTACATTTAATTGTACTGTATTCAAGTTTACATTAGTTTTTGCCATGTTTATTCTATTACGGACACCTTAATACATACTTTTCAATTATATTATGTGAACTAAACAAAACAACAACAACAACACAAATCTAATGTTACTGTGCCAACCACAACATAACAATACTGTAATTTTGTCCTTCAAACATTTAATTGACATACTGTAGCATTCCATTCATTCCTATGGAGGACTGCTTCTTCTGAGTAGTGCCAATATGGCCGACAGACGAATTCAAAGCCTTTCATTGGCCAATACATAGAGCATCATCAATCCAGGGTTTATGTACATCATTGGCTCTGTGCTTGCTGAGTTTCATTGGCTGTGTTTAGACAGGCAGCCCAATTGGTACTTATATATTTTTTCCACTAATTGGATTTTGACCAATCAGATCACCTCTGAAAAAGCTCTGATGTGATTGGTCAAAAGACCAATTAGTGGAACAAATATCAGAATTGGGCTGCCTGTTTAAAACCAGCCAGTGTGGGCTATAAGAAGCATGGCTTCATGAGTTGGAAAGACCTTTTCACACAAGACTTCAAATAGACTATAACGTATTATACATAAATGTTACCATCTAATCAACATTCAAAACCCTTTTAGTGCAACTATTGCCTTGGCTTAAATAGACTAAAAATATATTCTTAATTTTACAAAACAGGGCTCATGGGAGAGGTTTTAAACTCCTTGGCCCACCAATTACCTGTAAACAAAGCCCTTCTTCTCCGAAAACATTAGTAAATGCCGTAGCTAAATACATATCGCCTTAATTCTGCTTTGATAAACAGACCGACAATTGGTTTCTTGGATTGAGCCACTTATAAAAGCGCTGGACCATCTGCTGTGTGTATTCTGTTTCCATGTAGTGCCCAATAATCACAGCCAAGATAAAAGTAACACAATGGATTCTGCAAATTGAAATTCAAAGTGGTGCCCGTAATTCATGAACTATTTTGACCTGATCTGCAATTTAAAAATGGATTTGAAGAACAACAAGAGTGGATTTGCAGGCAATTTGACGATTTGCCGTGATTTCTTCATGTAGCACTTAATGTAGACATGTTTGTGTCTAGACTACATCTCCTTTATTGATCTATTGTTGTTTTCATACTGAAGTACTAGTATTTTGCTCAGTGATGACTCACCTCAGACTGTAACCTGCTCTTACCTACTTTTAACACTTGCAATGGTCACATACACTATGAACAAAACAAACAAGTTTAGTAATGGCAGCCAGTAGTTGGAGGAAAAGGAATTAGCAAATGTTAGCTCCCAAGCTTTGAGGTTAGCTATGTGATAACTTTACTTCCTTGAAATGTTAGGCCTATTTGTTTCTCTCTCCAGATAAACTTGTATAAACAGTAGATAAACTGCTTGAGGGAACCTATTTATCAGCACACTCATTAGGAACATCGCCACTTCCTGCCCTGCCCAACCTTGTAAAATCTCTGGTCTCTACATGACTAATTGAACACCCCTAGTCTCTGCCACAGTCTGTCATATAGTGCTAATGTCCAGTGGAATCATAAACAGATGATCCTGCCTCAGGTCAAAAAGGACATTAACAGT
Organism: Oncorhynchus gorbuscha; assembly: GCF_021184085.1. Lineage (NCBI taxonomy): Eukaryota > Metazoa > Chordata > Actinopteri > Salmoniformes > Salmonidae > Oncorhynchus > Oncorhynchus gorbuscha. The sequence continues at coordinate 43,640,784 of NC_060181.1, read as the reverse complement.
ATTATATTTTGGGGTTATCCATCAATAAATTACATCAAAGGTTGTAAAGGGGTTTGAGAAGACACTTCCATCGTATCCTATCTGCGGGAGTTGACTATCGTCCTCTAAGATCATATGAACATATGAGTAATCATGCAACATATGGTCAATTAACTTTGTACTTCTGGGACCGTTTTTGATGACATGAACCAGCCAATTTCAACGGCTTTCGTATGACATGAATGTGAAATAGATATTTATGAGATCTTTCCCAAGAAAGACGGCGAGACAGGGATACTACAGTTCCTTCCCTTACTTTGAAGGACACTGAAAAACAGCTCTTCGAAAAAGACGCAAAATCCTCATCGTGACCTTCGTGTCGAATAATTGCCTTTCATAGAAGCACACATTAAAATGATGATTTGCGGTAGTAGTAACTCGGTCTGATTAGCATCTGGGCATCGACTCTATTAATCACACGAAACAGATGTCTCGGAACTTTTCAGCCATCTGTCTCTCTCTATCATATGCGCCCTGTGGAATATCCTAACGCATTCCCTGTCACAGTTTGTAAAGCAGTTCCACTCAAACTGTATCATCCCCCCCCCATGCAGCCATCTGCAGTGGAACTGTATACAAAGTCTACACACTACTGTCCTTGACTTGACGTGACTGGGTGAATTAGTGTTTAATGGCTGTGAAAGTCTTTGACATTGCTATTGAGTATCTGGGTGGTTTGATCAATTAATGATCTCCCATTGATTTTGAGTGATTGATTTTTTATTTCAGTGTCTTTCGTCTTTTAGATGCCCAGCCGATATGGGTGTAAGCCTTCTCATATTTACAGAAATGTCACTATTGTTTCCTTTTCTTGTGCTGGTGAGACACTGGTCGAAAAACAAAACAAAATTGACCTCCACTTCTGTGCACTTTATCTTTGCAAGGACTGATGAAACTCGGGGTTTAGAGTCAGAGGGAAATGTGTCTATTCACAAGCTCTTCACTGCCCCCTCAAGTTCAAATAGTCAGCAACATGCACTTCCGTCTGCCCTTAGCCAGTTCTCTAGCTCTATGAATGGTACCTAGCACTTTCGCTCTCTCTCCCTCTCCGTGTCTGTCTCGCTCTCTCACACACACACACGCTGCCACAAACGGACGCATTGACAACTAGGTCAAAACCGATCTGCAGTTAGATAATTCTACTGGTCTATATGCACCCTATTGTGAGAGAAGATGTTAACCCAGGGACAGAAGAAGAAGAGAAAGAAGAAAGAAAGTGCCATCAAGCGTATCTAAGGAGCACTGATTAGGCCAAAACCACTTTACTTCATCTGGGTACTTTTCACAATCTCTTGAGAATAATTTGTAAAGGAGGCATTGATTATTACTACTAACATAATACACAGCAGAGTATATTTGCTTTGCCAGTTTTGTTTTCTATGTTGGACACTTAATGCCCTTCCATAATAAGTAATTTAGTTTAACAAACAGCTTTCATATTGAACTTCACAATGCAACTAAGGACTTTTTGGGGGGCAAACAGATATTTTCTATCCATCTACTCTAGCCAGTGGTGGAAACAGTACTCAATTGTCATACTTGAGTAAAAGATACCTTAATAGAAAATAACTAAAGTAAATGTGAGTCACCCAGTAAAATACTACTTCAGTAAAAGTCTAAAAGTATTTGGTTTTAAATATACTTACAGTAAGTATCAAATGTGAATGTAATTGCTCAAATATACTTAAATATCAAAAGTAAAAGTATAAATAATTTCAAATCACTTATATTAAGTAAACCAGACGGCACAATTTTCTAGTTTTTTTTAAATGTATGGATAGCCATCGGCACATTCCAACACTCAAATATCATTGACAAACGAAGCAAACGTCTTTAGTGAGTCCACCAGATCAGAGGCAGTAGGGATGACCAGGGATGTTCTCTTGGTATGTGTGTGAATTGGACCATTTCCCTGTCCCGCTGAGCATTCAAAATGTAACGAGTACTTTTGGGTGTCAGGGAAAATGGATTGGGTAAAAAGTACAGTATTTTCTTTAGGAATGTAGTGAAGTAAAAGTAAAACTTGTCACAAATATAAATAGTAAACTAAAGTACAGATACCCCCCAAAACTACTTAAGTAGTACTTTAAAGTACTTTACCCCAATGACTCTAGCTAACTATTATTTTGTACTGCAGCCTATATTGTCTCCGGGAATGGTACAAAAAAGTAAAATGATCATATTTTTATCCACACATGACCAAACCAATTTTTCTCAAGTGGTTGTCCTTGACAAGCAGAGGTTAAAAAAAGGTACTACTATAATATTTTTTCTTTTAACCTCACAGTTGAAGTATGTGTACAGGGTAACTGTAGCTCACCCTCACCTTCAGTGGAACTTGCAATGTGCAGGTGAACAACGTGAACTGTTACTGATGTAGGATCTTAAGTTGATCACTATTTGTGGTTGAGAATTCTTCTGCACGGAAGGAAATGCACATTTGTAGTGTATTTGAGTTTTAAAAAGGCTTCTAAAGTTTGTCATTTCCATGTTGAAATTTCAGATTTGATTTGCCCTAATAAAAAAAATCAATCAACCCCTACAAAAATGTCCATTAATTGTAATCCACATATAATCCACACAATTCAAATTTCCTGTTGTTGTAGGATTATTATCCTGCTGTAGCAAACTGGCTCAAATTACGATCCTATCACTGTATCCTTCTATAATTAACCAGCTGGGACTGGATCATTTTCAGTCAGAGACAGTGGTCAGTGGAAAGTTTGTCTTTCTAAACGGTGTCCTGTTATTTTCTTCAGAAATAAGTATCCTCTGTCTGCAATTTGAATCTTCTCTCTCACTCTTCCTCATGCCAATCAAATAATCAAGCAAAAAGCTGTTTGTTTTAGTCAGTTTGTAAAAGCTCAGGGCCCATGGCTTACACGTTTTATTAATTCATTAGGCATTGGTTCCTTATGTATTTACAAGCACCATTTGGATTATAAATACTTCCACTAGTAAACTATTATGAATTATCAACAGTGATGCCCAATTTAAGTGTGACAATGTTACTAAAGAAATAATGATGGCTAACTGGAATGTAGACAAAAAAATATTATTTTCAAGTAACATTTGCTTGTCTTACAGTCTATTATAAGGTTCTACCATTAGATCATATTCGGCATGTCAGTTTTATGTGTGTTATTAGGTGATGTAATATTTTGTTTAAGTAAACTGTCTCAGTCTTTATGTAATTAAGGTGTTGGATGAGAGTGTCATTAATAAGAGATGTCATCTGAAATGGCTACAATCGCATAGTTATGGATACTTGGTCTGTGTCACACATGGCACCCTATTTCCTATTTAGTGCAGTACTTTTGACCAGGGCCATATGAGTCCTGTCAAAAAATAGTGTGGTACTGTGTGTAGGGAACAGGGTGCCTGCCATTTGGGTGGCAGCTCCTCCACTTTCTCCTCTCTCAAGTTTCCTCCATGTTCTCTAAAAGGATAACCTTACATTCAAAACTGGCAAACTGGAACACGAGTAGAAGTCCAAAGAACCTACAGTAAGTCTCTTCTTCAACATAGAGAAGTCAAAACGCTTTTAAAATAAGATGTTGATAGATAAGCAGACCTACTGGACCAGGGATTTTCCCACTAGCTCATTAGAGGGGAAGAGATGTGATGTGTTGTGTTGTGTTTCTTGGCAACAGTATTTCCTGTACTGTAGGGAAACTGCCATCAAATGCTTCTGGCATAATGTATGAGAAGAAAGTAAAAGAAAAAAAGATAAAGTGGCCAATGATTTCAAGTCTGTATGTAGGCAGCAACATCTCTGTGCTAGTGATGGCCGTTTATCAGTCTGATGGCCTTGAGATAGAGGCTGTTTTTCAGTCTCTCGGTCCCAGCTTTGATGCACCTGTACTGACCACGCCTTCTGGATGGTAGCGGTGTGAACAGGCAGTGGCTCGGGTGGTTGTTGTCCTTGATGATCTTTTTGGCCTTCCTGTGACATCAGGTGCTGTAGGTGTCCTGGAGGGCAGGTAGTTTTGTCCCTGGTGATGCATTGTGCAGACCGCTCCACCCTCTTGGGAGCCCTGCGGTCGTGGGCGGCCCATACCAGGCGGTGATACAGCCCGACAGGATGCTCTCAATTGTGCATCTGTAAAAGTTGGTGAGGGTTTTGGGTGACAAGCCAAATTTCTTCAGCCTCCTGAGGTTGAAGAGACGCTGTTGCGCCTTCTTCACCACACTGTGTGGGTGGCCATTTCAAATTGTCCGTGATATGTACACCGAGGAAGTTAAAACCCTCCACCTTCTCCACTGCTGTCCCATGGATGTGGATAGGGGGGTGCATCCCACTACTATTTCCTGAAGTCCACGATCATCTCCTTTGTTTTGTTGACGTTGAGTGAGAGGTTGTTTTCCTGACACCACACTCCCGAGTTCCCTCACCTCCTCCCTGTAGGCTGTCTCGTCGGTGAACAGGGAGTACAGGAGGGGGCTGATCCCAGTGTTGAGGATCAGCAAAGTGGAGATGTTGTTTCCGACCTTCACCACTTGGGGGCGGCCCGCCAGGAAGTCGAAGACCCAATTGCACAGGGTGGGGTTGAGCTTAATGATGAGCTTGAGGGTAATATGGTGTTGAATGCTGAGCTGTAGTCAATGAACAGTGTTCTTACGTAGGTATTCCTCTTGTCGAGAAGGGATAGGGCAGTGTGATGGCGATTGCATCGTCTGTGGACATATTGGGGTGGTCAATGTCCGGTGGTGATTTTATTAATTGTTCAGCAGCATATGTTTTGTTGTGCCCTCTTTTCACGACAGTCTTGGTATGTTTGGAACATAATAGTTTGTTGGTGACGTGGACACCAAGGAACTTGAAACTCTCGACCTGCTCCACTACAGCCCCGTCGATGTTAATGGGGACCTGTTCGGCCTGCCTTTTCCTGTAGTCCACGATCAGCTCCTTTGTCTTGCTTACATTGAAGGAGAGGTTGTTGTCCGGGCACCACGCTGCCAGTTCTCTGACCTCCTCCCTATAGGCCATCTCATCATTGTCGGTGATCAGGCTTACCTCTGTTGTCGTCAGCAAACTTAATGATGGTGTTGGAGTCGTGTTTGGCCATGCAGTCGTGCATGAACAGGGAATACAGGAGGGGACTAAGTACACACCCCTTAAGGGGCCCCATGGTTAAGGATCAGAGTGACCGATGTATTGTTGTCTACTCTAACCACCTGGGGGTGGCCAGTCAGGAAGTCCAATATCCAGTTGCAGAGGGAGGTGTTAGCTTAGTGATGAGCTTCATGGGCACTATGGTGTTGAACACTGAGCTGTAGTCAATGAACAGCATTCTCACATAGGTAATCCTTTTGTCCAGGTGAGAGTGCGATTGAGGCAGTGTGGAGTGCGATTGAGATTGCATCATCTGGATCTGTTGGGGCGGTATGCAAATTGGAGTAGGTCTAGGGTTTTCGGGAGGACGCTGTTGATGTGAGCCATGACCAGCCTTTCAAAGCACTTCATGGCTACCGACATGAGTGCCATGGGGCACTCATTTAGGCAGGTTACCTTCGCTTCCTTGGGCACAGGGATTATGGTGGTCTGCTTGAAACATGTAGGTATTACAGACTCGGTCGAGGAGAGGTTGAAAATGTCAGTGAAGACACTTCACAGTTGGTGCGCGCATGCTTTGAGTACACGTCCTGGTAATCAGTCTGGCCCAGCGGCTTTGTGAATGTTGACCTGTTTAAAGGTTTGGTTCACATTGACTACCGAGAGCGTTATCCAGAACAGCTGGTGCTCTCGTGCATGTTTCAGTGTTGCTTGCCTCAAAGTGAGCATAAAAGGCATTTAGCTCGTCTGGTAGGCTCGTGTCACTGGGCAGCTCGCGTCTGTGTTTCCCTTTGTAATCCGTAATAGTTTTCAGCCCCTGCCACATCTGACAAGCGTCAGAGCCGGTGTAGTAGGCTTCAATCTTAATCCTGTATTGTATCCCTTTGCCTGTTTGATGGTTCGTCTGAGGGAATAGCGGGATTTCTTATAAGTGTCCGAATTAGTCTCCCGCTCCTTGAAAGCTGCAGCTCTAGCCTTTAGTTAAATGCGGATGTTGCCTGTAATCCATGGCTTCTGGTTGGGATATGTACGTAAACTCATTGTGGGGATGACGTCGTCAATGTACTTACTGATGAAGCCGATGATTGAGGTGGTGTACTCCTCAATGCCATTGGATGAATCCCGGACCATATTCTGGTCTGTGCTAGCAAAACAGTCCTGTAGTGTAGCATCCACGTCATCTGACCACTTCCGTATTGAGCGAGTCACTGGTACTCCCTGCTTTAGTTTTTGCATGTAAGCAGGAATCAGGTGGATAGATTTATGGTCAGATTTGCCAAATGGAGGGTGGGGGAGTGCTTTGTATGCATCTCTGTATGTGGAGTAAAGGTGGTCTATGATTTTTTTCTGGTTGAACATGTGACATGCTGGTAAACTTTTAGTAAAACTGATTTCAATCTGCCTGCATTAAAGTCCCCGGACACTAGGAGTGCCGCTTCTGGGTGAGCATTTTCTTCTTTGCTTATGGCCTTATAGAGTTGGTTGAGAGCGGTCTTAGTGCCAGCTTTGTTCTGTGGTGGTAAATAGACGGCTACGAATAATACAGATGAGAACTCTCTAGGTAGATAGTGTGGTCTACAGCTTATCATAAGGTACTCTACCTCAGTCGAGCATTACCTTGAGACTTCTTTAATATTAGACATCGCACATCAGCTGTTATTGACAAATAAACAAACACACCCACCCCTCGTCTTACCAGAGGTAGCGTCTCTGTTCTGCCGGTCCATGGAAAATCCTGCTAGCTCTATATTGTCCGTATCGTCATTCACCAGGTCTCGGTGAAACAGAAGATGTTACAGTTTTTGATGTCCCGTTGGTAGGATAATCTTAATCGTAGCTCATCCATTTTATTTATGATTGCACATTAGCAAGAAGAACGGATGGCATTGGGAGTTTACTCGCTCGCCTACAGATTCTCAGAAGGCTGCCCGATCTGCGAACCATTTTCCTGCGTCTTTTCTTCACGCAAAAGCGTGGATCTGGGCGTGTTACAGTGAAAGCAGGATATCCTTCTAGTCAGGCTCATTAAAGGAAAAATATTCTTCCAGTCAATAATTGCTGTTCTCATGTCCAGAAGTTCTTTTCGGTCATAAGAGACGGTAAGCAGCAACATTATGTACACAATAAGTTAAAAAATAAGTTACGCAAAAAAAACAAACAAAATAGCACAATTGGTTGGGAGAATGTAAAATGTCAGCCATGTTCTTCGGCGCCATCTTTGCGTCATTCGATTCATGGCATTCTCACACACAAAAGAAAAAGGATATTCATTCCATTCATGGCATTCAAGGCATTCTCACACACAAAAGAAACATTTTACCCTGAGTGGCAAGAAATCTAAATGACTGATGCTGATAATGAAAGCGTGCCCTCTGAAGCACACCTCAGAGGGCATTTTTAGCAGTCGTCTTATCGTCTCATACGATCAGCTGCTTTGCATGTTTATTTGTTTGTCTATTCAACTGCATAATACCAAATAGCCAGACAGAAGTGTATGTGTTGTGTTGAGCCCATGTAAACAGTGTTGTGCCCTTGTAAACAAGTAGGGACCTGCAGCCTAGCTGAAAGTCCATGTCATGGTCAGGAGGGCTACAGTAGTTATGCATAATAGATGCATCCAGTAAGTTAGATTGATATGCTATAGACAGACAATTAAAGGATGTGGGAGCACGTTCAAAGGATATGGGAGCATGTTCAAAGGATATGGGAGCATGTCGCTCTGGATATGGGAGCATGTCGCTCTGGATAAGAGCGTCTGCTAAATTACTTAAATGTTAAATGTTAAATGTTCAGGGTCTCTTATTGCTCTGAAAATGACATGGCCATGATACCTTCAGGGTGTGACAATACTATTCCATCAGAAAGTACATAGCATTGTCAGGAGGACAAGGAAACTATAACGTGTTTTTTTCCTATGTATTATTTCTAGTGGGTAGCCTAGTGGTTAGAGCGTTGGACTAGTAACCGAAAGGTTGCAAGTTCAAATCCCCTGAGCTGACAAGGTACAAATCTGTCATTCTGCCCCTGAACAGGCAGTTAACCCACTGTTCCTAGGCAGTCATTGAAAATAAGAATTTGTTCTTAACTGACTTGCCTAGTAAAATAAAGGTAAAATTTTAAAAAACATTGTTACCCCAGGGAGACAGAGATTGTAATATTATCTGTTTCACGGAAAAATGGCTCACTCGGGATACGTTATCAGAGTTGGTACAGCCACCTGGTTTCTTCACGCATCACGCCAACAGAAACAAACATCTCTCTGATAAGAAGAAGGGCGGGGGTGTATGCTTTATGATAATTGACTCATGGTGTAATCATAACAACATACAGGAACTCAAGTCCTTCTGCTCACCTGATCTAGATTTCAAATGCCGGACATTTTACCTACCAAGATCATTCTCATCAGTTATAGTCACAGCTGTGTACATTCCCCCTCAAGCAGACACCAAGATGGCCATCAAGGAACTTCACTGGACTACTGTCACGCCCTGACCTTAGAGCTTTTTATGTCTTTATTTTGGTTTAGTCAGGGTGTGATTTGGGTGGGCATTCTATGTTATTTTTTTCATTTTTTTTGTATTTCTTTGTTTTGGCCGGGTATGGTTCTCAATCAGGGACAGCTGTCTATCGTTGTCTCTGATTGGGAACCATATTTAGGTAGCTTTTTCCCACAGAGTGTTTGTGGGTAGTTAATTTCTGTCTAGTGTTTTTCACCTTACATGACTGTTTCGGTTGTTCTCTTGTTTCTTTTTGTTATAGTGTTCAGTTTTCAATAAACAAGCATGAACACTTACCACGCTGCGCTTTGGTCCGATGATTCCTCCTCTTCAGACGACGAACACCGTTACAACTATATGCAAACTGGAAACCATACATCCTGAGGCTGCATTTACTGCAGCTGGGGATTTTAAAGCAAATTTGAGACAAGGCTACCTAAATTCTACCATCATATTGATTGCGCTATGCTCATGCGCAATACCCTCGACAACTGCTACTCTACCTTCCGAGATGCATACAAAGCCCCCCCGACCCTCCCTTCAAAAAATCCAACCACGACACATATTGCTCCTTCCGTCTTATAGGCAGAAACTAAAACAGGATGTACCAGTGACAAGAACCATTCAACGCTGGTCCGACCAATCGGAAGCCATGCTTCAAGATTGTTTTGACCACATGGACTGGAATATGTTCCGGTCAGCCTCTGAGAACAACATCGACCAATACGCTGACTTAGTGAGTGCATTTATAAAGAAGTGCATTGGAGATGTTGCACCCAGAGTGACTATTAAACCCTACCCTAATTGGAAACCGTGGATGGATGGCGGCATTCGCGCAAAACTGAAAGCGCAATCCACCACATTTAACCATGGAAAGAGGTCTCGGAATATGTCTGAATATAAACAGTGTAGTTATTTATTGGTCACCGACCAAGGCCAATTCCTCCTTTGGTCACCTTTCCTTCCAGTTCTCTGCTGCCCATGACTGGAATGAATTGCAAAAATCTCTGAGGCTGGAGACTCACATCTCCCTCACTAGCTTAAAGCACCAGCTGTCAGAGCAGTTTACAGATCACTGCACCGGTACTTAGCCTATCTGTAAACAGCCTACCTACCTCATCCCCATATTGGTATTTATTTATTTTGCTCCTTTGCACCCCAGTATCTCTACCTGCACATCCATCTTCTGCCGATCTACCATTCCAGTGTTTAATTGCTATATTGTAATTACTTCGCCACCATGGCCTATTTATTTCCTTATTTCCTCCCATTTGCACTCACTGTATATAGAGTTTGTTTTCTTTTGATCTACTGTATTATTGACTAAGTTTTGTTTATTCCATGTGTAACTCTGTTGTTGTATGTGTCGAATTGCTATGCTTTATCTTGGCCAGGTCGCAGTTGCAAATGAGAACTTGTTCTCAACTAGCTACCTGGTTAAATAAAGGTGAAATAAAATAAATAAAAAATAAAAATTCCCTCTGCAAGGCAATCAAACAAGCAAAATGCCAGTACAGGGACAAGGTGGAGTCGCAATTCAACGGCTCAGACACGAGATGTAAGTGGCAGGGTCTACAGGAAATCACGGGCTACAAAAAGAAATCTGGCCACGTAACAGACACCGACATTATGCTTCCAGACAGACTAAACACCTTTGCCAGCTTTGAGGGTAATACAGTGCCACTGACGCGGCACGCTAACAAGGACTGCATCCCCCGCCCCCTCCTTCTCCGTGGCTGACGTGAGTAAAACATTTAAATGTGTTAACCCTCGCAAGGGTGCTGGCACAAATGGCATCCCTAACCGTGTCCTCAGCGAATACGCAGACCTGCTGGCTGGAGTGTTTACAGGCATATTCAATCACTCCCTATCCCAGTCTGTTGTCCCCCCATGCTTCAAGATGGCTACCATTGTTCCTCAAAAAGGCAAAGATACCCGAACTAAATGACTATCGACCCATTGCACTCACTTGTCATCATGAAGTGCTTTGAGAGACTAGTCAAGGATCATATCACCTCCACCTTACCAGCCACCCTAGACCCACTTCAGTTTGCATACCGCCCCAACAGGTCCACAGACGACACCATCGCTATCATCCCATCTGGACAAAAGAAATAACTATGTAAGAATGCTGTTCATTGACTACAGCTCAGCATTCAACACCATAGTACCCTCCAAGTTCATCATCAAGCTAGAGGTCCTGGATCTCAACCATGTCCTGTGCAATTGGGTCCTGGACTTTCTGATGTGCAGCCCCCAGGTGGTGAGGGTAGGAAACAACATCTCCACTTTGCTGACCCTCAACAATGGAGGCCCACAAGGGTGCCTGCTCAGCTCCCTGCTGTACTCCCTGTTCACCCATGACTGTGTGGCCATGCACGCCTCCAACTCAACCATCAAGTTTGCAGACGACACAACAATGGTGGGCTTGATTACCAACAACGATAAGAGTACAGAGAGGAGGTGAGGGCTCTCGGAGTGTGGTGTCAGGGAAACAACCTCTCACTCAACGTCAATAAAACAAAGGAGATGATCATGGACATCAGGAAACAGGAGAGGGGGCACCCCCCTATCCACATCGAAGGGACAGCAGTGGAGATGGTGGAAAGTTTTAACTTCTTCGGCGTACACATCACAGACTAACTGAAATGGTCCACCCACACAGACAGTGTGGTGAAAAAGGTTCAACAGCACCTCTTCAACCTCAGGAGGCTGAAGAAATTTGGCTTGTCACCCAAAACCCCGTCAAACTTTTACAGATGCTGAATCGAGAGCATAATGTTGGGCTGTATCACAGCCTGGTACCGCAACTGCACCGCCCTCAACCGCAACACTCTCCAGAGGGTGTTGCAGTCTGCACAACACATCACCGGGGGCAAACTACCTGCCCTCCATGACACCTACAACACCTGATGTCACAGGAAGGCCAAAAAGATCATCAAGGACATCAACCACCTGAGCCACTGCCTGTTCACACCGTTACCATCCAGATGACGAGGTCAGTACAGGTGCATCAGACTGCTAAACAGCAATCACTTACTCAGAGAGGTTGCGCCGACATTGAGACCCAATCACTAGTCACTTTAGTAAATGGATCACTAGTCACTTTATACAATGCCACCTAAATAATGCCACATTAATCATGTGTACATAGCTTACATTACTCATATCACACGTATATACTGTATTTTATACCATCTATTGCACCTTGCCTATGCCTCTCGGCTATCGCTCATCCATATACTTACCTGTACTGTCCATATTCTCATTCACCCCTTTAGATTTGTGTGTATTAGGTAGTGTTAGATATTACTGCACTGTCAGAACTAGAAGAACAAGCATTTCGCTACACTCACATTAACATCTGCTAACCATGTGTACGTGACAAATCAAATTTGATTTAATTTGTTGTTAGAGAGAGCCAATTAAAGCATGTGGGAGCATGTTTGGGTTCTCTTTTATTGTTCTCAAAGGATATGGCCATGACACCTACAGCAACAGCCACTTTTGTCACATGATCATTTGGCACACTGTCCCATTCTCTATTCCCTTCGCTCAGGTCGACTATAAGCTCCGCAAGAGTCTACTAGACTAATACTAGATCAGCAACAAGCCCCTGTAGAAATGGGCCACAGTCAGGCCTTAGGGAGGGTTGGTGGTGTGGGTAGCTCCAGAAAAACAGCTCTATTGTCCCTGGGGAGAGGAAGGCACTGCCCATCTGGGGTCTACCCAGCTGCCAAGTTCAGCAGTTGGGTGGAAAATGGAAGGTACAAAATGTTCTGGGTACCATTGACCTAAACTGGGCTCTAGTGGCACTCCAGGTTGTACTATGCAGTTCCTGTATGTGCTCATGAGTCATGAAGGGCAGAAGAGTGCTTCAATAAGGGCTCACAAGAGGTAACTAAGAAACAGCGCATTGTGTGTGAGTGTCTGTGTCTGTCGGAGGTTTAGTTAGATTAAATATTGAATGTAATTGATTAGTAATTTTATTTGTTCTCTAAAAAAATGTCCTTAAAATGATGCCACCATTAATATGTTTGAAAGCTTTGTGATAATATAAAAAGGAAGCAATTAAAGTAGCCAATAGCTAGACTCAAGAACTGCATTTATTGTAAGACATGTAAGACATGTGCAATATAAATATACGTTGATTGATTGATTGACGCCACAGAAACACTGCATTCGTTAACAACGTTAACGTTAACAACGTTCAGACCAACTCCATAACACACTTTCTCATCTGCTGCCACCAGAAATCTAGAGAATCGTGGATACGAATAATTCAATGCGATGTCATGGATGATTTAGAGTGGATAATGGATATAATAACCTACCCACATACACACTCAACTTCTCTGATGGAACTCACACCCTTCACATTAACCAGGCGGTGTCTTCAGAAGCCTGTGTCTGTCTGTGACGTCCCTGACCCCTGTTAACACCCAAAGAGAGCGTCATTCACTCCCCTTTTGACCATGACCTGAATTTCACCTTGAAATCTACGATTCAGTCGTTAAAGAGAGACTATGAAGAGGCTACGGTAGTGTAGTAAACTGTGGGAGGTGTGCGCTAAACAGATGCTTGAAGCTTTAACGGATGCAGTATGAGTAGAGTACGAGTGGAAGTTTGAGATGCGGCGAAATGTATTTGTTGCCGTTTAAAATGAATTAAAAGTGAATATACAGTGTATTCGGAAAGTATTCAGACCCCTTGTCTTTTCCCCCATTTTGTTTCGTTACAGCCCAATTCTAAAATGAATCAAATAAAACAAATTCCTCAGCAATTTACACACAATACCTCAATCACAAAACAAAAGCAGGTTTTTAGATTGTTTGCAAATGTATTAAAAATATAAAACAGAAATACCTTATTTACAGAAGTATTCAGACCCTTTGCTATGAGACTCAAAATCAATTGATCATCCTTGAGAAGTTTCTACAACTTGATTGTAGTCCACCTGTGGTAAATTCAATTGATTGGACATTATTTGGAAAGGCAAAAACCGATCTATGTAAGGTCCCACAGTTGACGTCAGAACAAAAACCAAGCCATGAGGACAAAGGAATTGTCTGTAGAGCTCCGAGAAAGGATTGTGTCGAGACACAGATCTGGGTAAGGGTACCAAAAATGTCTGGAGCATTGAAGGTTCCCAAGATCACAGTGGCCTCCATAATTTTTAATGGAAGAAGTTTGGAACCACCAAGAATCTTCCTAAAGCTGTCTGCCCGGTCAAACTGAGCAATTGGGGGAGAAGGGCCTTGGTCAGGGAGCTTACCAAGATCCTGATAAGAGCTCTGTCAGAGTGACTGAGTTCCTCTGAGGAGATGGGAGAATCTTTTACAAGTACAACTATCTCTGCAGCACTCCACCAATCAGACCTATGGTAGAGTGGCCAGATAGATGGCACTCCTCAGTAAAAGGCACGACAGCCTGCTTGGAGTTTGCCAAAAGGCACCTAAAGACTCTCAGACCATGAGAAACAAGATTGAAATCTTTGGCCTAAATGCCAAGCGTCATGTCTGGAGGAAACCTGGCATGGTGGTTGCAGCATCATGCTGTGGGGATGTTTCTCAGCAGCAGGGACTTGGAGACTAGTCAGGATTGAGGCATAGATGAACGGAGCAAAGTACAGAGAGATCCTTGATGAAAACCTGCTCCAGGGAGCTTTAGGACCTGATTGGGGAAAAGGTTTACCTTCCAACAAAACAACGACCCTAAGCACACAGCCAAGACAACACAGGAGTGGCTTTGGGACAAGAGACCTGAAAATAACTGTGCAGCAAAGCTCCCCATCCAACCTGACAGAGCTTGAAAGGATCTGCAGAGAAGAATGGGAGAAACTCCCCAAATACAAGTGTGCCAAGCTTGTAGCGTCAAACATAAGGTAAAACAAAAACACACAAGAAATGAAAGAAATAAGAACACAAGAAAGTATACTACTGTATATACACAGAGTCAGTCAGTTCCAGTAATATCCAGGGGATAATTAGTGTATGGATGGGGCGGCAGGTAGCCTAGTGGTGAGAGCGTTGGGCCAGTAACTGAAAGGTTGCTAGATTGAATCCCTGAGCTGACAAGGTAAAGATTTGTCGTTCTGCCCCTGAACAAGGCAGTTAACCCACTGTTCCTAGGCAGTCATTGTAAATAAGAATTTGTTCTTAACTGACTTGCCTAGTTAAATAAAGGTTAAATCAATTAAAATATTAGTACCGTATTCCTAGCGGAATAAACTATTTGTTTGCTGAAATTAACACATTTTAAATAACCATTAATCAAATACCACCACCTGTAATGTCCAAACATGTGCAAACGCATGCAACAAGCAAAGACAAGATCCCACAACTGAAGGTGGGAAAAAGGGCTGCCTAAGTATGATCTCCAATCAGAGACAACGATAGACAGCTGTCTCCTATTGGGAACCACACTCGGCCAACAAAGGAATATAAACATCGATTTCCCACCCTAGTCACACCCTGTGTGTGACATCACCGACTGTTTCCTTGTTGAGATTCAATGTGCACATGTGCATTTGCGCTGTTGCCATCTTCGAGCAACAGCAATGAGCAAACAGTTGGTGGTTGTATTTGATTAATGTTTATTGAAAAAGTATAGATTTCAGAAAACAAAGGCACGCAACTACAGAGGAAAATACATACAAGGTTTGAGGCATTGACCTTGGGAGAATCGATGTCGTCGGAGCTAGATTCCACAAAGCCTGGTCTCTGCTCCATGCAGTTGGTGAAGTTCATCAGAAAAGTCCTTTACCATGGAGTGGAGTTTAGTCCTTTAACTGCATTCCTAACTATTCACTATTTATATGCATTTGTATTTTGAATGTGTTTTCTAATATTTAATTTATTCTGTCTTTTACAGTTTTACAAATTGCTTTCACTTAAGATTCCAAATTGTACTCCTGCCTCTGGGGTCTTTTGGAAGTTGTTAGCTATCTGCCAAGCATTGTACCTCACACACATTGTGAGTATCAGAACTCGGGATAAGACCCAGATGCAGACAGCTAGAGTCAGATGTTTATTGACCCAAACAGGGGGCAGGAAAAAGACATGTCAAAGGCAGGCAGAGGTCCGTAATCCAGGGCAGAGTCAATAAGGTACAGAACAGCAGGCAGGCTCGGGGTCAGGACAGGCAGAATGGTCAGAACCGGGGAAACTAGGAAACAGAACTTGAGAAAGCAGAGAGACGGGAAAACACGCAGATGGGAAAACACACGGGTGAGACCTGACAAGACAAGATGAACTGGCAACAGACAAAACACAGAAAAGAAAGCACACAGGTATAAATACACTGGGAATAATGAGGATGGGCGACACCTGGAGCACAAAGTTGAAACAGATCAGTGTGTGACAGTGCGAGCAGAACCATGTACACTACTGTTCAAAAGTTTGGGGTCACTTAGAAATGTCCTTGTTTTTGAAAGAAAAGCTCATTTTTTGTACATTAAAATAACATCAAATTGATCAGAAATACAATGTAGACATAGTTAATGTTGTAAATGACTATTGTAGCTGGAAACGGCTGATTTTTAATGAAATATCTAAGTTGTCACGCTGGTATAAAGGGATTGGGAGACAGGCGCAGGAATG
The DNA here is from genome assembly GCF_021184085.1 of Oncorhynchus gorbuscha. Taxonomy (NCBI): domain Eukaryota; kingdom Metazoa; phylum Chordata; class Actinopteri; order Salmoniformes; family Salmonidae; genus Oncorhynchus; species Oncorhynchus gorbuscha. Next base: position 43,624,591 of record NC_060181.1, on the reverse strand, counting down.
CGTAATAGGGGTTTTAATTGACCCAAATTACAGCGTGCCAGGTAAAAGGCATATGGGGACGAAGACCAAACAAACATGTATACAAAACACAGGGTGAGACCCAAACAAAAGGAGCGAGGAGTACCTCGAATAAATAATACAAGTGCACAATGATACCACACGGGACGAGACTCGTAATCATCTGCGCAATACATGCATCACGAAAGCCAAAACAACACAGCACAGGTACTCACACGACCAACGGAACAATTGGAACAATCGACCGGACAATGGTAAACCAAGGGCACAATTATACAATTGCTAATCAAAGGGAATAGGGACCAGGTGTGAGTAGTGACAGTTCCGGAGGGATCGGTAACATACGTAGGCGTGCAGAGGCCCATTATCAGCAACCATCACTCCTGTGTTCCAATAACACGTTGTGTTAGCTAATCCACGTTTATCCTTTTAAAAGGCTAATTGGTCATTAGAAAACCTACATTTTGAACGGTAGTGTATATTGTGCAATAGTATTAAAGTGAAAGAGCAGAACCAAGAAAAGCTTTCATGTGTTGTGTCCATTGGGAAGCAAAATGCTGCAATTATTTCAAAGTAAACTCAAACTGTTCTGTTTGTTGGGGTTCTTCTTTTGTGTTGAGTGTGTGAAAAATCAATGTTCAGTATGTCTGTGATAACTCAACTTACACTGACATTAAAGAAAATCCTGACAATTTTAATTTTAAAACGGGTGTGGGTGGACAAAAGAGAACCATTATTTCATTAATTAATTTTTATTTTATTTAACTAGGCAAGTCCGTTAAGAACAAATTCTTATTTTCAATGACGGCCTGGGAACAGTGGGTTAACTGCCTGTTCAGGGGCAGAATGACAGATTTGTACCTTGTCAGCTCGGGGGTTTGAACTTGCAATCTTCCAGTTACTAGTCTAACGCTCTAACCACTAGGCTACCTTATAAGAAAAAACCCAGCCTCATTCACTTGTCTTCTACAAATAATTGATTGATTGGTTCACAATGTCTCCACCGAATGAAGTATGATTCATAGCCGGGCTATTTAAGGAAGCGTGAACTAGTATGATTGGCAGTTGTCCTTAAACTCCAATAACGGTATGGTAACACAAATAGTTGCTAATTATGAAGAATAAGAAGAGGTTATTGGACGGATCTTTGGCCCCAGGGCCAAAGACCAACAGGAGGGATGACTTGTTTTGGTTCTGCTATAGCTGTGGTATTTATTCATGATTATATATTTCAATCACATACTCACACACCCAAACTACTAGTCCTATTTTTTTTAGAAACGTTTTAGTAATGCCACAGGGGTATTTTCAATTAAATTGCTGAAGTTGTTGTTTTTCTGTGTCTGGGAAACTGGCCTTGATAAAAGCACTAACATAATTACATTAGGTAAAAGGCTGCCTATGAAGGGTCCAAATCCACACTGAGCACTCTATTGAGTTCATCAAACCATTCAGTTCAAGTCTCAGCCTGAGGGAGTGTGGAGAACTTCCAAAATCAACCATTCCTTCGGGCCTCGATCAATATAAACACATAAATAAATGATCCAGTAGACACATTTATTGCACCCCTGGGGCCTGTCTTTTGTATAGTGATTCAGAGTCACAATTATTATTCCCAAGTGCACAAACAAGATATCATGTAATGAGAAAATAATAAATGAGAGACAAGTGGCATGGAGTTAACGTGGGTAATTTCGGTGTGACTCGTCTTCTTGCACTTTCAAGGCTTTGAGGCAATTGAATATTTGACAGAAATATGTTTTTTTTGTCAGCTCTGTGAATTGTATTTGGTAAGTGGTTGTCATTTTCCTTCCATTTGGCATTTCTGCTACCTTGCCGGGGACTTTTTCCACATTTTCCACCCCTTAACTTTTTCCAAACTTTATTCTGTTACAAGGTGGGATTAAAATTGATTTAATTGTCTTTTTTTGTCAACGATCTACACAAATACCTTGTAATGTCAAAGTGGAAGAAAAATTTTAATGTGTAAAAAATAACAATAATTAAAAAACAATAATATATCTGGATTATATAATTATTCTTCCCCCTAAGGCAATACACGTTAGAATCACATTTGGCAGCAATTACAGCTGTGAGTCTTTCTCTAAGAGCTTTGCACACCTGGATTGGACAATATTTGGACATTATTCTTTTTTAAATTCTTCAAGCTCTGTCAAGTTGGTTGTTAGACAGCCATTAGCTAGTCTTGTCATAGATTTTCAAGCCAATTTAAGTAAAAACTTCAATGTCATCTTGGTAAGCAACTCCAGTGTAGATTTGGCCTTGTGTTTTAGGTTACTGTTCTGCTGAAAGGTGAATTTGTCTCCCAGTGTGTCACGACTTCTACCGAAGTCGGTGCCTCTCCTTGTTCGGGCGGTGTTCGGCGGTCAACGTCACCGGTCTTCTAGCCATCGCTGATCCATTTTTCATTTTCCATTTATTTTGTCTTGTTTTCCCCCACACCTGGTTTTCATTCCCTCATTAAGTGTTGTGTATTTAACCCTCTGTCCCCCCCCCATGTATTTGTGCGGTATTGTTTGTTGTAAGTGCTTGTGCACATTAATTTGACTGGTGGGCGTCGGGTTATTGTGCCAATATTTTGTATTTCTTATGTCGTTGGTTTTACTCTTAAACTACTCAGGCTATTATCTAGTTCTGCTCTCCTGCGTCTGACTTCCCTGCCACCAGTTACACACTCCTTACACAGTGTCTGTTGGAAAGTAACCTGATACAGGTTTAATTCTAGGATTTTGCCTTTGCTTAGCTCTATCCAAAAATAAAAACTTACTAGTCCTTGCCGGTGACAAGCATACCCATAACATGATGCAGCCACCACCATACTTGAAAATATGAAGTGTGACAGTCAGTGACGTGTTGCGTTGGATTTTACCCAAACATAACGCTTTGTATTCAGGACATGAAGTTAATTTCTTTGCCACGTTTTTTGTAGTTTTACTTTAGTGCCTTTATTGCAAACAGGATGCATGTTTTGGAATATTTTTATCCTGTACAGTGTTCCTTCTTTTCACTCTAATTTAGGTTCATATTGTGGTGAAACTACAATGTTTTGATCCATCTTCAGTTTTCTCGTATCATAGCCATTAAACTCTATAACTGTTTTATAGTCACCATTGGCCTCATAGTGAAATCCCTGAGCAGTTGCCTTCCTCTCTGGCAAATGAGTTAGGAAGGATGCATGTATCTTTGTAGAGACTGGGTGTATTGATACAGCATCCAAAGTGTAATTAATAACTTCCCCATGCTCAAAGTGATATTCAATGTCTGATCTCCACCCGGGACTGGCCACCCCACATATGCTCTCTAAAATTCTCTCTTTCTTTCTCTCTCTCGGAGGACCTGAGCCCTAGGACCATGCCCCAGGACTACCTGACATGATGACTCCTTGCTGTCCCCAGTCCACCTGACTGTGCTGCTGCTCCAGTTTCAACTGTTCTGCCTTATTATTATTTCGACCATGCTGGTCATTTATGAACATTTGAACATCTTGGCCATGTTCTGTTATAATTGTCAGGATTTGGCCAGTGTTGTTCCGGTTTTTGGTCACTAGATGCCCCCATTGTGCCTTTTGACCTTTTGTTTTCCCTTGATCCCCATTATTATTTGCACCTGTGCCTTGTTTCCCCTGATTGTATTTAAACCCTTTGTTTTACTCAGTTCTTTGCTCTGTGTTTGTATGTTAGCACCCAGCCCTAGTACTCTGTGAGCTCTTGTTGATCCCGGTGGACTCTCTTGTGGAGTTCTGTTTTTTGTTCTTGTTTTTTTTTTTGAGTATCTTTTGAGGCTTTTTGTGCTGTGCCTTCCACCTTGTGGATTTGCCTTTTTGTCTTGGAGGATTGCCTTTGTTCTTGTGGAATTCCTTTTGAGGTTGTGGAGTGCTGTGTCTGCCTCATCTTCTGGGTTCTGCTGACTGTTCGTGGCTCAGTTGGTTTAGTGACTGTTTCTCACTCCGGCGACCCGGGTTCGTAACCGGGTCCTGACAATAATCTCCACCCGGCACAGCCAGAAGAGGACTGGCCACCCCACATAGCCTGGTTCCTCTCGAGGTTTCTTCCTAGGTTTTGGCCTTTCTAGGGAGTTTTTCCTAGCCACCGTGCTTCTACACCTGCATTGCTTGCTGTTTGGGGTTTTAGGCTGGGTTTCTGTACCGCACTTTGAGATATCAGCTGATGTACGAAGGGCTATATAAATACATTTGATTTGATTCAATTTGTTATACCCATTTACCAAAAGGTGCCCTTCTTTGGTAAACCTCCCTGGTCTTTGTAGTTGAAACTGTGTTTAAAAATCACTGCTCGACTGAGGGACCTTATAGATAATGAATTGTATCTGTGGGGTACAGAGATGAGAGTGAATCAAAAATTGTGTTAAACACTATCATTGCACAAAGAGTGAGCCCGTGCAACTTATTATGTGACCTGTTAAGCACATTTATATTCCTGAACTTATTTATGCTTGCCATAACAAAGGGGTTGAATACTTCTTGACTCAACACGTTTCAGCTTTTAATTTGGTATTTATTTGTAAAAACGACAAATCTAAAAACCTATTCCACTTTGACATGGAGTATAATGTAGGTCTATAGTGAGTATGATTGAGCAGAGTGCCGTCAGACATGGTGGAAGCACAGCTAGGCCTGATTAGCAAGTCCTTTTAATAGACTCTTACTGAGTACTGGTATTCAGAGGAGAGCATGGACCAGGAAACCACCAACCTCAACCATTCACTTCTATAACAATTACACTTTAAATTGATAAAGCCTGCTGAGCGTTAGCTTGTGAGTTTCTTTTTTTACTGCTGCAGTACTGAGAGGAAGAGGCAGGAGTCGTTCGTAAAAGCTCACACTATAGTTTGCATTTCCTAACCTTTGACTCAGATGGGCATAAACTAGTACAGAGGATAAGACCACAATTGGACCATCATGGCTGATTTCTCAGTTAAATGAAGGGTGGTCAAAAGTCTCAAGCATTATTACTGTCCTTTTATTAAGCACGCTTAGGGCTAAATCCTAATCTGAAGCCTGCACTCTCAACTCTCATTGATGTAATTGCATAATATTTATGCCAAATTTCAAGTTTACTCACCCGTGTCCCAAGTTGGTATCTGTTCCTAAGTGATTTATCTGCCTAAATACACTCAAGGATTCCACCAAAAGGCATGAGGCCCTTAGGAGCATCCCTCAAACGGATCTCTATGAGCCCCAGGTCCAACGTGGGCAAGCATCAACCAACATGGATACAAAGACACATTTACATAACCCACGCTGGAGCTAAGGCAACAACAACAACAACAAATCCCCTGAGAAGGATGGTGAGGGTTTGAGGCTGAACACTGCATTAACCAGGGCATCTTCGACAACACAAACGAGGACGGAGGTCCTCCCACCTCACACCTCACACAACCCTCTCCTCCTCACCTCGCCTATGTCAGTGCGGACACCCTGGATCAGCTGAAGGGCTCTTCCTCGCAGTCTGACGTTTTCAATAACAGATTTTTTAAGGAACTGCAGCCAGAAGTGTTCTCGCGCACAGGATAGAGGTCAGGGGTCACAGTGATTCATTGCTTCCCCAGGTGGCCATCCAATTTGGCCCCAGCCACCCAAAGGTAGCAGGAAAGAGCATGATTGCTTTTTATCAACACAAACTAAGTTGCGGAAGCACCACTTGCCTTGTCATCATGCCCATTTCTATGGCTTACTAGCCTACATCTCTACCCTTTCAAGTCAGGTGACTGTCAATACTTTCCGAATGCACTGTATATATACACTTTATATATATTTGTCACTTTTTTAAAGCACCCTGCAGAGCGGTCTTTAAGTTTTATTGTCACGTGCACAAGTAGAGTGAAATGCCTTTCTTGCTAGCTCTTTCCCAACAATGCAGATAAAGTAAAGTAGAACCAAAACACACATGAAATGGAAAGACGAAGAACACGAGAAAGTAAGCTAGCTACATACAAGGTCAGTTCCAGGGTAGGTGCACATACCATAATTACAATGTGCAACTTGATGATGGTGTTGGAGTCGTGCGTGGCTTGGGGAACAAGGGAGTACCCCTGTGAGCCCCCTGTGTCGCGTCCGACTCGTTAAAGATAACTTTTCGTCCAGTTGGAGGTGAGTAATTACTGTTCTGATATCCAGAAGCTATTTTCATAAGATAAGGTGGCATAAACATTATGTACAAAATAAGTTTCAAACATTGCAAAACAAACACACAAAATTGGTTAGGAGCCCGTAAAACGGCAGCCATCTCCTCCAGCACCATTGTATCTTTATGGTATTTGTGATTAACTGAAGGCTTAAATAAAAAAGTAGATACATTTGATCTTAAATCTAACCCAATTTCCATTCCATAAGTGCTCCATAAATAGTTACATATGTGAGCACGCCTTTGATTAGGGTGGATGCATTATCTTTTACATCTCTTAGCGGTTTTTAGTTACATTTACATTACAGTTACATTGTAATATGATAATAGAGCACAATATTCACTTGGCTATGATTAACCCTCCAATTTACTGATTGTTCAAGGAGCAGTATTCATTCTGCTTTTCTGAATTAGAAAGTTAGAACTGCTGCCCCAGGGAATGTGTGGTACACCTGCTCAATTGACTTAATTCAGTATCCCCCCCCCCAATAATACCTAAGTCAACACCCTGTAAAAGCACCTTTGGCACCTAGATTTGAGTCATCTTGGGTATGTCTGCATCAGCTTTGCACATCTGGGTTTTTTGGAATTTTCTCACAGTCTTCTCAAGCTCTGTTAAGTTAGATAGGGAGTGGTGAAGACCAATCTTCAAGTCTTTCCACAGATTTGTAATGGGATTCAAGTGTAGTATTTAGCTGGGCCTTTCACATTCTTGTTCTGAAACCATTCCAGCATTGATTTGGCTGTATGCGTGGGGTCATTGTCCTGTTGGAACGTACATCTTCATCCCAGTCCCAGTTTGCACTCTGAAGCAGGTTCTCATAGGGCTAGCGGAACCCCTCCAAAATATTCTGCTGAAAAGGCAGCGCGCGAAATTCAAAATTATTTTTCCGAAATATGTAACTTTCACACATTAACAAGTCCAATACAGCAAATGAAAGATACACCTCTTGTTAATCTACCCACCGTGTCCAATTTCAAAAATGCTTTACAGCGAAAGCACAACATATGCTTTCGTTAGGTCGTAGCCAAGTCCAAAAACCAAAGAGCCAAAGAGAGGAGTCACAAAAAGCAGAAATATACATAAATTGAATCACTAACATTTGATGATCTTCATCAGACGACACTCATAGGACATCATGTTACACAATACATGTATGTTTTGCTCGAATCTCAGGTTACATTGGCGCCTTACGTGCAGTAATGTTTTGATTCCAAAACATTTGGTGATTTTGCAGAAATACTCATAACAAACATTGATAAAAGATGCAAGTGTTATTCACAGAATTAAAGATAGACTTATCCTCTATGCAACCGCTGTGTCAGATTTAAAAAAACTTTACAGAAAAAGCATAATCTGAGAACGACGTTCAGAACCCAAACCTGTTATGCAGGTGAATGAGGACCCAAAAGCGACTTGGCGAAAACAGAGTCTTTAATCCAGTAAAGTAACTTTACAATCAAAAGGCATAATTCTACTCGTAATGACGAGAACAGACTGGAGACTTGATCAAGAACTGCAGGTTGCCTCGGGAAGGCACTTGAACGTAGCAGACTCAGACACCTGCTCACCACGCAGCATCTGAGGGAAACACGACACGACAGGGCGATACATAGACACAGCACGGTGAACAATAGACAAGGATCCGACAGGACAGGAACGGAAAACAAGGGAAGAAATAGGGACTCTAATCAGGGGAAAAGATAAGGAACAGGTGTGGGAAGACTAAATGATTGATTAGGGGAATAGGAACAGCTGGGAGCAGGAACGGAACGATAGAGAGAAGAGAGAGAGGAAGGGAGAGAGAAAAAGGGGAACGAACCTAAAAAGACCAGCAGGGGGAAAACGAACAGAAGGAAAAGCAAAATGACAAGATGATATAAGACAAAAACATGACAGTACCCCCCCACTCACCGAGCGCCTCCTGGCGCTCTCGAGGAGGAACACTGGCGGCAACGGAGGAAATCATAGATCACAAACGGTCCAGCACGTCCCGAGAAAGAACCCAACTCCTCTCCTCAGGACCGTAACGAAAAACGATAAAAAGGGAAACTAGGGTACTACTCTAAAAAAAAAAAAAAAAATGAGACACGGGTAGAGAACTGAAAACTTTAGAGCAAACAGGACCAAACAGGCCAGGAGAGTAACAACTAGGGACAGACTGAGACACAGCAAGGGCAGGAACAAGAACAGGAGAGATGCGATGGCAGGGAACAGACTGAGACCCAGCAAGACCAGGAGCAGAAGCAGAAAAAAAATTACCAGACTTTTTCTGCGCGCAGTCTGAACACGCAGCCACGAAACGGCGCGTGTCACGCTCCTGAGTAGGCCACCAAAACCGCTGGCGAATAGAAGCAAGCGTACCCCGAACGCCGGGATGGCCAGCTAACTTGGCAGAGTGAGCCCACTGAAGAACAGCCAGACGAGTAGAAACAGGAACGAAAAGAAGGTTACTAGGACAAGCGCGCGGCGACGCAGTGTGCGTGAGTGCTTGCTTAACCTGTCTCTCAATTCCCCAGACAGTCAACCCGACAACACGCCCAACAGGAAGGATCCCCTCGGGATCGGTAGAAGCCACAGAAGAACTAAAGAGACGGGATAAAGCATGAGGCTTGGTGTTCTTAGTACCCGGGCAATAAGAAATAACGAACTCGAAACGAGCGAAAAACAACGCCCAACGAGCATGACGCGCATTCAGTCGTTTGGCAGAACGGATGTACTCAAGGTTCCTTTGGTCAGTCCAAACGACAAAAGGAACGGTCGCCCCTCCAACCACTGTCGCCATTTGCCTAGGGCTAAACGGATGGCGAGCAGTTCGCGGTTAGCCACATCATAGTTACGTTCCGACGGTGACAGGCGATGAGAAAAATACGCACAAGGGTGGACCCCATCGTCAGTATCGGAGCGCTGGGACAGAATGGCTCCCACGCCCACCCCCGACGCGTCAACCTCAACAATAAACTGTTTAGTGACGTCAGGTGCAACAAGGATAGGAGCGGATGCAAAACGCTTCTTAAAGAGATCAGAACAACAATCATACGACCGGTGAGGAGGAAGGGAGTTGGTTCTGGACCGACTGAAGACCGTGCGCAGACCATGATATTCCTCCGGCACTCCTGTCAAATCACCAGGCTCCTCCTGAGAAGAGGGGACAGAACAAACAGGAGAAATAGCAGACATTAAACACTTCACATGACAAGAAACGTTCCAGGAAAGGATAGAATTACTAGACCAATCAAAAGATGGATTATGACACACTAGCCAGGGATGACCCAAAACAACAGGTGTAAAAGGTGAACAAAAAATCAAAAAAGAAATGGTCTCACTATGGTTACCAGATACAGTGAGGGTTAAAGGTAGTGTTTCACATAATATACTGGGGAGAGGACTACCATCCAAGGCAAACATGACCGTGGGCTCCCTAACTGTCTGAGAGGAATGTCATGTTCCCGCGCCCAGGCTTCGTCCATAAAACAGCCCTCTGCCCCAGAGTCTATTAATGCACTGCAGGAAGCTGCCGATCCGGTCCAGCGTAGATGGACCGGTAAAGTTGTACATGTACTTGACGGAGAGGACCGTCTAGTAGCGCTTATCAGTCGCCCTCCGCTTACTGATGAGCTCTGGCCTTTAACTGGACATGAAATGACAAAATGACCAGCGGAACCGCAATAGAGACAGAGGCGGTTGGTGATTCTCCGTTCCCTCTCCTTAGTCGAGATGCGAATACCCCCCAGCTGCATGGGCTCAACACCTGAGTCAGTGGGGAAAGACGGTAGTGTCGGAGAGAGGGGAGACACAGTTAACGCGAGCTCTCTTCTATGAGCTCGGTGACGAAGATCTACCCGTCGTTCAATGCGAATAGCGAGTTCAATCAAAGAATCCACGCTGGATGGAACCTCCCGAGAGAGAATCTCATCCTTAACCTTAGCGTGGAGTCCCTCCAGAAAACGAGCGAGCAACGCCTGCTCGTTCCAGTTACTGGAGGCAGCAAGAGTGCGAAACTCTATAGAGTAATCCGTTATGGATCGATTACCTTGACATAGGGAAGACAGGGACCAGGAAGCTTCTTTCCCAAAAACTGAGCGATCAAAACCCTTATCATCTCCTCTTTAAAGTTCAGATAATTGTTAGTACACTCAGCGCTTGCCTCCCAGATAGCTGTGCCCCACTGCCGAGCCCGACCAGTAAGGAGTGATATGACGTAGGCAATCCGAGCTCTCTCTTGAGTATGTGTTGGGTTGGAGAGAGAACACGATATCACACTGGGTGAGAAAGGAGCGGCACTCAGTGGGCTGCCCAGAATAACATGGTGGGTTATTAACCCTAGGTTCCGGAGGCTCGGAAGAACCGGAAGTAGCTGGTGACACGAGACGAAGACTCTGATACTGTCCTGAGAGGTCGGAGACCTGAGCGGCCAGGGTCTCAACGGCATGCCGAGCAGCAGACAATTCCTGCTCGTGTCTGCCGAGCATCGCTCCCTGGAACTCGAGAGTAGAGTAGAGAGAATCCATAGTCGCTGGGTCCATTCTTGGTCGGATCCTTCTGTTATGCAGGTGAATGAGGACCCAAAAGCGACTTGGCGAAAACAGAGTCTTTAATCCAGTAAAGTAACTTTACAATCAAAAGGCATAATTCTACTCGTAATGACGAGAACAGACTGGAGACTTGATCAAGAACTGCAGGTTGCCTCGGGAAGGCACTTGAACGTAGCAGACTCAGACACCTGCTCACCACGCAGCATCTGAGGGAAACACGACACGACAGGGCGATACATAGACACAGCACGGTGAACAATAGACAAGGATCCGACAGGACAGGAACGGAAAACAAGGGAAGAAATAGGGACTCTAATCAGGGGAAAAGATAAGGAACAGGTGTGGGAAGACTAAATGATTGATTAGGGGAATAGGAACAGCTGGGAGCAGGAACGGAACGATAGAGAGAAGAGAGAGAGGAAGGGAGAGAGAAAAAGGGGAACGAACCTAAAAAGACCAGCAGGGGGAAAACGAACAGAAGGAAAAGCAAAATGACAAGATGATATAAGACAAAACATGACAAAACCAGCCAGAAAACTTTACAGAAAAAGCATAATCTGAGAATGACGCTCAGAACCCAAACCAGCCAGAGGAATATCCGCCATTTTGGAATCAACAGAAGTTGATTACACCATAAATATTCACTTACCTTTGATGTTTTTCATCAGAAGGCACTCCCAGGAATCGCAGTTCGACAATAAATTACTGATTTGTTCCATAGAGTTCCATAAAGTCCACCATGTATGTCCAAATAGCCACTTGTTGTTAGTGTGTTCAACCCAGTAATCCATCTTCATGAGGCGCGAGCATTTCGTCCAGACAAAAACTCAAAAAGTTCCGTTATAGGTCGTAGAAATAAGCCAAATGATGTATGGAATCAATCTTTAGGATATTTTTAACATAAAACATCAATAATGTTCTGACCGGAGAATTCCTTTGTCTTCAGAAAAGCACTGGAATGAGAGGTACTCTGCCAGACCACTGACTCAAAGAGCTCTTATGAGCCCCTCCTTTATAGTAGAATCCTCAAACCAGTTTCTAAAGACGGTTGACATCTAGTGGAAGCCATAGGAAGTGCAACTTTATCCATATCTCAAAAAACGACACCTCAGATGTCCTACTTCCGGGTTGGATTTTACTCAGGTTTTCGACTGCCATATGAGCTCTGTTATACTCACAGACATCATTCACACAGTTTTGGAAACTTCATAGTGCTTTCTATCCAATACTAATAATAATATGCATATATTAGTATCTGGGACAGAGTAGGAGGCAGTTCACTCTGGGCATGCTATTCATCCAAAAGTGAAAATGCTGCCCCCTATCCCAAAAAGGTTAAGGATTTGCCTATATTTGGCTCCATTCAATGTTCCCTTTATCCTTACTAGTCTCTCATTCCCTGCCGCTGAAAAGCATTCCCATAGCATGATGCTGCCACCATCGTGCTTCATGGTAGGGACGGTGTTAGACGGGTGATGAGCTGTGCCTGGTTTTCTCCAGAAATAGCGCTTTGCATTCAGGCCAAAGAGTACAATGTTTATCTCATCAGACAACAGAATATTTTGCAAACTCCAGGCATGCCGTCATGTGCCTTTTTCTCAGGAGTGTAGTTCTGTCAGAGTGGTCATTGGGTTCTTGGTCACCTCCCTCACCAAGGTCCTTCTTGCCCGGTTGCTCAGATTGGACAGATGGCCAGCTCTAGGCAGAGTCCATTTCCCAATGATTGAGACCACTGTGCTCTTGGAAAATATCAACACTCTATATAATATATGCCATTTAGCAGACACTTTATCCAAAGCGACTTACAGTCATGCATGCATACATTTTATGTAAAACAATATGTATATTTTTTATTTAACCTTTAACTAGGCAAGTCAGTTAAGAACAAATTCTTATTTACAATGACAACGTACACTATGGGACTCCCAATAACGGCCGGGTTGTGATACAGCCTGGATGTATGGGTGTTCCCTGGGGCCTTATATAAGCAGGTATGTTTCATTCAGGTATGTTTCATTCATTTGGAGTCTGACAGCAAATGGGGTGTAAATACTTATGTAAATGAGATATTTCAGTATTTCAATTTCAATAAATTTGTGAGATTTTTTGTTGTTGATTTAATACATTTTGAATTCAGGCTGTAACACAACAAATGTGGAATAAGTCAAGAAGTATTAATACTTTCTGAAGGCACTGTACTTTACCTGGTAAGTTCACCTTCAGGTGTAGGATCTTCTTTTGATCACTTAGAATTTTTCAGCACAACAGGAAATGCAAACTTGTAATGTATTTGAGGTTTAAAAAGGCTTGTCAAGTTTCACTTGTCAGACTTGGTTTGCCCTTATAAAAAAACATATCAACCCCCACAAAACATTTCTATTAATTATAATCCACATATTAATCCGCTATCTCTCTCAGAATGACCTTCTTGATCCAAATCAGTCAGGTTTCAAGACTAGTCATTCAACTGAGACTGCTCTTCTCTGTATCACGGAGGCGCTCCGCACCGCTAAAGCTAACTCTCTCTCCTCTGCTCTCATCCTTCTAGACCTATCGGCTGCCTTCGATACTGTGAACCATCAGATCCTCCTCTCCACCCTCTCCGAGTTGGGCATCTCTGGCGCGGCCCACGCTTGGATTGCGTCCTACCTGACAGGTCGCTCCTACCAGGTGGCGTGGCGAGAATCTGTCTCCTCACCACGCGCTCTCACCACTGGTGTCCCCCAGGGCTCTGTTCTAGGCCCTCTCCTATTCTCGCTATACACCAAGTCACTTGGCTCTGTCATAACCTCACATGGTCTCTCCTATCATTGCTATGCAGACGACACACAATTAATCTTCTCCTTTCCCCCTTCTGATGACCAGGTGGCGAATCGCATCTCTGCATGTCTGGCAGACATATCAGTGTGGATGACGGATCACCACCTCAAGCTGAACTTCGGCAAGACGGAGCTGCTCTTCATCCCGGGGAAGGACTGCCCGTTCCATGATCTCGCCATCACGGTTGACAACTCCATTGTGTCCTCCTCCCAGAGCGCTAAGAACCTTGGCGTGATCCTGGACAACACCCTGTCGTTCTCAACTAACATCAAGGCGGTGGCCCGTTCCTGTAGGTTCATGCTCTACAACATCCGCAGAGTACGACCCTGCCTCACACAGGAAGCGGCGCAGGTCCTAATCCAGGCACTTGTCATCTCCCGTCTGGATTACTGCAACTCGCTGTTGGCTGGGCTCCCTGCCTGTGCCATTAAACCCCTACAACTCATCCAGAACGCCGCAGCCCGTCTAGTGTTCAACCTTCCCAAGTTCTCTCACGTCACCCCGCTCCTCCGCTCTCTCCACTGGCTTCCAGTTGAAGCTCGCATCCGCTACAAGACCATGGTGCTTGCCTACGGAGCTGTGAGGGGAACGGCACCTCAGTACCTCCAGGCTCTGATCAGGCCCTACACTCAAATAAGGGCACTGCGTTCATCCACCTCTGGCCTGCTCGCCTCCCTACCACTGAGGAAGTACAGTTCCCGCTCAGCCCAGTCAAAACTGTTCGCTGCTCTGGCTCCCCAATGGTGGAACAAACTCCCTCACGACGCCAGGACAGCGGAGTCAATCACCACCTTCCGGAGACACCTGAAACCCCATCTCTTTAAGGAATACTTAGGATAGGATAAAGTAATCCTTCTCACCCCCCCTCCCCTCCTTAAAATATTTAGATGCACTATTGTAAAGTGGCTGTTCCACTGGATGTCATAAGGTGAATGCACCAATTTGTAAGTCGCTCTGGATAAGAGCGTCTGCTAAATGACTTAAATGTAAAAATGTAATGTAAATGTAATTTGCATTTCCTGTTGCTTCAAGATTATTTTCCTGATGCAGTAAACTGTCTCAAATTAAGATCCTACATCTGTTAGAACACATCCTCATTTACAAAAATGAGGTAGTGAAGAGTTGCAAGGGGAGAAAAGAGGGGTCTAATGAGCAATGGAGATTGATTTAATGGTGTTTGAAGCAGCTTGTCATTACAGAACTGTACATTGAGACAGGATGTTTGTCTCGCTCAAGAGCCCTGAATTCATTTATTCAGCAGAAAGAGCTTCCAAAAAATGATATCCTAATGTATGCTATTATGTTGGTATTGGATTGTACTGTAGTTCTGGCTGCAATTGACCTCACCTATGCAGCACAGACAGTTGTCCCTCCTCTTCTACCTCCTGCACTAGGCTACCTGCTCGGTCTTGTGCAAAAGTAGTGTTAGTTGCATCAAATGAAGAACACACTGATCTACAAAAGCTTGTGCTTTTGGAATACTGTTTCTTATCTGTCAGATATCTTGCAACATTGAGAAAAATGTGTCTCTGAAGTAGCCAGAGGGCTACATGACACACACACACACACACACACACACACACACACACACACACACACACACACACACACACACACACACACACACACACACACACACACACACACACACACACACACACACACACACACACACACACACACACACACACACAGATAAACAACAAATGAATAACCCAAGTCACACCCTTAGAAATACAACTCCTCTGGGAATATTCAGCTGGCGACCGGAAATGCACTTATTTCTTAAACATATTCTAATCGAGCTGCATAAATGAACATGCTAATTTCACTCACTCATTCACTCTTTTGCATGCAGTCAGAAGATCACTGCTGTTGAATATGCGGCAGAGGGTGTTGGGGAAAGCCTGTGCGTCATGCTCTCACTGTAGACTGAACCCTTGGGGGTTGAGGTGGGGAGGGTTGAATGGTGGGCCGGCAGGTTGCCTATCTATCATCATCTTCGTCACCATGACTACCACCTACTGATTCACTCTCTACACACAGGTAAACATTTCACAGTTTTAAATGTTACACGCAATAGATTTAGTAGGATAGGAGGCCTCCTACAGATGGTGATTACTGTTTGTTATTTTGCAGACACAATTATCTCCCCATTATGATCATGATCCTCCAATGTCCATTCCTCAGCAGAGTACAAAATTACTCTTCTGATAATTGATTTATACCATGATATTGTTGAATACTCGTTTATAATTGCCTTTAAGGGATTCTAGAGCATGCATTATTTCCCTATAACGCACGGTATATCAGCACGGTAGAATTCAATGGCTAATTCTTACACGTTCTATGTTCGAGCTGCTTTTGAAAGCAAACGTTGAAGTGAAAACATTATTGGCATTGTTGAATTTGATTTTCATAATAGCAAGCTAGGACTGTTGGTTTGGTTAGCTAAACTAGGAAATCTGTTTATTTGGTTACCAAGGCAAGTACTATACCATTTATTGCCATGGTATAAAAGGGATAATCAACTCGGGGCTCTATAAGTTCTCTGGACAATAATGCAACTCTGTGGAAGGTTAGTTCCCCTGCTAGCGCGTCATGGAAGCAACAACGGCCCAGCCATGAAGTGGTAGGCCACACTGGACAGCCGAGTGCTGAAGCGTGTGTAGTGCATAAAAATAGTCTGCAACACTCACTACCGAGTTCCAAACTGCCTCTAGAAGCAACATCAGCACAAAAACTGTTCGTCAGGACCTTCCTGAAATGGGTTTTCCATGGCCAAGCAGCCACACACAAGCCTAAGATCACCATACAAAATGCCCAGCTTTGGCTGGAGTGGTGTAAAGCTCACTGCCATTAGACTCTCAAGCAGTGCAACTGCGTTCTCTGGAGTGATGAATCACACTACCCCATCTGGTAGTCCGACGGACTAATCTGGGTTTGGCGTATTCAACGAGAACGCTACCTGCCCCAATGCATAGTGTCAGCTGTAAAGTTTGGTGGAGGAGGAATAATGGTCTGGGGCTGTTTTTCATGGTTCGGGCTATGCCCCTTAGTTCCAGTGAAGGGAAATGCTATAGCAAACAATGATATTCTAGACGATTCTGTGCTTGGCAACAGTTTGGGGAAGGCCCTTTCCTGTTTCAGCATGATAATTCCCCCGTACACAAAGCGAGGTTCATACAGAAATTGTTTGTTCAGATCGGTGTGGAAGAACTTAACTGGTCTGCACAGAGCCCTGACCTCAACCCCATCGAACAGCATAGGGATGAATTGGAATGCCAACTGCGAGCCAGGCCTAATTGCCCAACATCAGTGCCCGACCTCACTAATGCTCTTGTGGCTGAATGGAAGCAAGTTCCTGCAGCAATGTTGCAACATCTAGAGGAAAGCCTTCCCAGAAGAGTGGAGGCTGTTATATCAGCAAAGGGGGGACCAACTCCATATTAATGCCCATGATCTTAGAATTCTATATTTGACAAGCATGTGTCCACATTCCTTTGGCTATGTAGTATACCTGCCCAACTAAGTACACGGTTCGCTAATTAAAGCTATTTTTATCTCATCTATTAAGTAGGTAGTTGTGGTTAGTAGTTGAGTGGTTGTGTTGCTGGTTCTTTGGGCCCTACAGTATGGACATGGTCAGTAGTTGTGGTCAGTAGATGTGGTCAGTAGTTGTGGTTAGTAGTTGTGTTGCTGGGTATTGGGGCCCTAAAGTATGGATGTGGTCAGTAGTTCTGATCAGTAGTTGTTGTCAGTAGTTGTGTGGTTCAGTAGTTGTGTAGTCAGTAGTAGTGATCAGTAGTTGTGGACGGTAGTTGTGGTCAGTAGCTGTGGTCAGTAGTTGTGTTGCTGGGTATTGTGGCCCTAAAGTATGGATGTGGTCAGTAGTTGCGGTCAGTAGATATGGTCATTAGTAGTGGTCAGTAGTTCTGGTCAGTAGTTCTGGTCAGTAGTTGTGTGGTTATGGTCAGTATTTATGTGGTTGTGGTCAGTAGTGGTGTGGGCAGTAGTTATGTGGTTAGTAGTTGTGTTACGGTGGTCAGTAGTTGTGGTCAGTAGTTGTTGTCAGTAGTATGATCAGTAGTTGTGGTCAGTAGTTGTGTGGTTCAGTAGTAGTGTAGTCAGTAGTAGTGATCAGTAGTTGTGGCCGGTAGTTGTGGGCAGTAGTTGTGTGGTCAGTAGTTGTGTTACGGTGGTCAGTAGTTGTGTTACGGTGGTCAGTAGTTGTGGTCAGTAGTATGATCAGTAGTTGTGGTCAGTAGTTGTGTGGTTATGGTTGGTAGTTATAGTCAGTGGTTGTGGTCAGTAGTAGTGGTCAGTAGTTTTTTTGTTGTGGCCAGCACTTGTGTGGTCAGTCGTTGGGGGATTTCAGTTAGTAGTGTGGTCAGTATGTGGGTGGTTGTGGTCAGTAGTTATAGTTGTAGTCAGTAGTTGTGTGGTTCTGGTCGGTACTCAAGCACACTATTCCAGACCAGTCTGCACATTTAAAGTTTGAATGGTGTTTTAAGCAACAGTACCAGTGCCAGTCTTGTTTTGGTGTTGGTAACTTTAACAGTTCAAGAACAGTGACATATCCAAATGTTTGGGGTTATCCCAATCAGATTGTATGAACATTTAGAACTGTTATAGTTCAGAAATGATTAATGGTATCAAAAAGCAGTATACGGGTCTTTCTAAAAAATAGGGTACTAGTGAGCATTTCTTGTAGGAGCTATTACAAAGTCATTCATAATAATGTGTCTTCATGTGAATACATTAAGATATAAAGAGGTAACATAGATACATTCAATCTAATGTATGAATTAAATCAATCTTATCTCCCTATGCTACAGTTTGAAAACAATGTAATGGGCACACACATCCACAATAATGTATGTGATTGCAAAATCCAATGATTCAAACAGAAAGAGTAACTTTAGTATGATTAATAAAAACAAATTGATATTGTCATTAACAGGGCTTTTCATTACATTTAACTTTTCATTACATTTCATTACATTTCATTATAGTACAACGGTTTGATTTGTCTAATCTTAGCAATTTCTTCTTAGCTAGCTACATAGCCGTCTTTGTATCAAAGATAATTGCGTAATTATCGTATTTCGTCGTCCTAACGTAGTCTACACTGCTATCTGCCCGGCAGCTAGCCAGCTAGCTTACGTCCACCGTCTACCGTCTACCGAATAACAGCACTGTAGAAACTATTACACTCAACTGAACGACTTGATTAGTGTAGTGTTAGCTAGCTACATAGTTGTCTTTGCTGTCTTCGTATCCAAGATAATTGTGTAGTTTAGAGTGTGTAGTCTTAGAGTGATTATCTTAATTTACTGAGGTTAGCTAGCCAGCTATTTGTCGTCCTTAACGTAGGAGACACTGCTAGCTAGCCAACAGCTAGCCAACGTCTTCCGAATAGAACTTCCCCACTCAACAACCCGGTCGCATTCCGCTTCGCTCCACAGGTAGTATCACATTTTCACTTCATCTCATTACAGTACAACGGTTTGATTTGTTTGATCGTAGCTAGCTACATAGCTAGCTACATAGCCGTCTTTGTATCGAAGATAATTGTGTAGTCTAGAGCGATTTTCTAGGTTAGCTAGCCAGCTATTGTCGTTCTTTTAACGCAACGTAACGTAATCAACACTGCTAGTTAGCCAGCTAGCCCCCGAATAGCAGCACTGTAGAAACTATTACACTCAACGGAACGACTTGATAAGTGTAGTGTCAACAACGCAGCCACTGCCAGCTAGCCTACAAAGTCAACAACGCAGCCACTGCCAGCTAGCTTACTTCAGCAGTACTGTATCATTTTAATCATTTTAGTCAATAAGATTCTTGCTACGTAAGCTTAACTTTCTGAACATTCGAGACGTGTAGTCCACTTGTCATTCCAATCTCCTTTGCATTAGCGTAGCCTCTTCTGTAGCCTGTCACCTATGTGTCTGTCTATCCCTGTTCTCTCCTCTCTGCACAGACCATACAAACGCTCCACACCGCGTGGTCGCGGCCACCCTAATCTGGTGGTCCCAGCGCGCACGACCCACGTGGAGTTCCAGGTCTCCGGTAGCCTCTGGAACTGCCGATCTGCGGCCAACAAGGCAGAGTTCATCTCAGCCTATGCCTCCCTCCAGTCCCTCGACTTCTTGGCACTGACGGAAACATGGATCACCACAGATAACACTGCTACTACCACTGCTCTCTCTTCGTCCGCCCACGTGTTCTCGCAAACCCCGAGAGCTTCTGGTCAGCGGGGTGGTGGCACCGGGATCCTCATCTCTCCCAAGTGGTCATTCTCTCTTTCTCCCCTTACCCATCTGTCTATCGCCTCCTTTGAATTCCATGCTGTCACAGTTACCAGCCCTTTCAAGCTTAACATCCTTATCATTTATCGCCCTCCAGGTTCCCTCGGAGAGTTCATCAATGAGCTTGATGCCTTGATAAGCTCCTTTCCTGAGGACGGCTCACCTCTCACAGTTCTGGGCGACTTTAACCTCCCCACGTCTACCTTTGACTCATTCCTCTCTGCCTCCTTCTTTCCACTCCTCTCCTCTTTTGACCTCACCCTCTCACCTTCCCCCTACTCACAAGGCAGGCAATACGCTCGACCTCATCTTTACTAGATGCTGTTCTTCCACTAACCTCATTGCAACTCCCCTCCAAGTCTCCGACCACTACCTTGTATCCTTTTCCCTCTCGCTCTCATCCAACACTTCCCACACTGCCCCTACTCGGATGGTATCGCGCCGTCCCAACCTTCGCTCTCTCTCCCCCGCTACTCTCTCCTCTTCCATCCTATCATCTCTTCCCTCTGCTCAAACCTTCTCCAACCTATCTCCTGATTCTGCCTCCTCAACCCTCCTCTCCTCCCTTTCTGCATCCTTTGACTCTCTATGTCCCCTATCCTCCAGGCCGGCTCGGTCCTCCCCTCCCGCTCCGTGGCTCGACGACTCATTGCGAGCTCACAGAACAGGGCTCCGGGCAGCCGAGCGGAAATGGAGGAAAACTCGCCTCCCTGCGGACCTGGCATCCTTTCACTCCCTCCTCTCTACATTTTCCTCCTCTGTCTCTGCTGCGAAAGCCACTTTCTACCACTCTAAATTCCAAGCATCTGCCTCTAACCCTAGGAAGCTCTTTGCCACCTTCTCCTCCCTCCTGAATCCTCCTCCCCCTCCCCTCCTCCCTCTCTGCAGATGACTTCGTCAACCATTTTGAAAAGAAGGTCGACGACATCCGATCCTCGTTTGCTAAGTCAAACGACACCGCTGGTTCTGCTCACACTGCCCTACCCTGTGCTCTGACCTCTTTCTCCCCTCTCTCTCCAGATTAAATCTCGCGTCTTGTGACGGCCGGCCGCCCAACAACCTGCCCGCTTGACCCTATCCCCTCCTCTCTTCTCCAGACCATTTCCGGAGACCTTCTCCCTTACCTCACCTCGCTCATCAACTCTTCCCTGACCGCTGGCTACGTCCCTTCCGTCTTCAAGAGAGCGAGAGTTGCACCCCTTCTGAAAAAACCTACACTCGATCCCTCCAATGTCAACAACTACAGACCAGTACCCCTTCTTTCTTTTCTCTCCAAAACTCTTGAACGTGCCGTCCTTGGCCAGCTCTCCCTCTATCTCTCTCAGAATGACCTTCTTGATCCAAATCAGTCAGGTTTCAAGACTAGTCATTCAACTGAGACTGCTCTTCTCTGTATCACGGAGGCGCTCCGCACTGCTAAAGCTAACTCTCTCTCCTCTGCTCTCATCCTTCTAGACCTATCGGCTGCCTTCGATACTGTGAACCATCAGATCCTCCTCTCCACCCTCTCCGAGTTGGGCATCTCCGGCGCAGCTCACGCTTGGATTGCGTCCTACCTGACAGGTCGCTCCTACCAGGTGGCGTGGCGAGAATCTGTCTCCTCACCACGCGCTCTCACCACTGGTGTCCCCCAGGGCTCTGTTCTAGGCCCTCTCCTATTCTCGCTATACACCAAGTCACTTGGCTCTGTCATAACCTCACATGATCTCTCCTATCATTGCTATGCAGACGACACACAATTAATCTTCTCCTTTCCCCCTTCTGATGACCAGGTGGCGAATCGCATCTCTGCATGTCTGGCAGACATATCAGTGTGGATGACGGATCACCACCTCAAGCTGAACCTCGGCAAGACGGAGCTGCTCTTCCTCCCGGGGAAGGACTGCCCGTTCCATGATCTCGCCATCACGGTTGACAACTCCATTGTGTCCTCCTCCCAGAGCGCTAAGAACCTTGGCGTGATCCTGGACAACACCCATTCGTTCTCAACTAACATCAAGGCGGTGGCCCGTTCCTGTAGGTTCATGCTCTACAACATCCGCAGAGTACGACCCTGCCTCACACAGGAAGCGGCGCAGGTCCTAATCCAGGCACTTGTCATCTCCTGTCTGGATTACTGCAACTCGCTGTTGGCTGGGCTCCCTGCCTGTGCCATTAAACTCATCCAGAACGCCGCAGCCCGTCTGGTGTTCAACCTTCCCATGTTCTCTCACGTCACCCCGCTCCTCCGCTCTCTCCATTGGCTTCCAGTTGAAGCTCGCATCCGCTACAAGACCATGGTGCTTGCCTACGGAGCTGTGAGGGGAACGGCACCTCAGTACCTCCAGGCTCTGATCAGGCCCTACACCCAAACAAGGGCACTGCGTTCATCCACCTCTGGCCTGCTCGCCTCCCTACCACTGAGGAAGTACAGTTCCCGCTCAGCCCAGTCTAAACTGTTCGCTACTCTGGCCCCCCCAATGGTGGAACAAACTCCCTCACGACGCCAGGACAGCGGAGTCAATCACCACCTTCCGGAGACACCTGAAACCCCACCTCTTTAAGGAATACCTAGGATAGGATAAAGTAAAGTAAGTAAAGTAATTCTCACCCCCCCCCCCCTTAAAAGATTTAGATGCACTATTGTAAAGTGGCTGCTCCACTGGATGTCATAAGGTGAACGCATCAATTTGTAAGTCGCTCTGGATAAGAGTGTCTGCTAAATGACTTAAATGTAATGTAAATGTTTTCAATAATTACGCATAATAGTTGTTTAATGTTTTTCTGTCCAGCTGTTTAGTTATGTGGGGACATTATCACACAACATCAGCTGATTCAAGAAAGGACTTTCTGAATGACAGTCAAGTGATAAAGAGCTTGTGTGATACTGCACACGATTTAACAACGGCCAACTTGATATTTTGATGTCCAAATGTGGGTGAGGTTAAATGTGGAATGCCTGGTCAAGTGCACAGCCAACACTTCCTGTCCTTTCAAAGTAGGAGGTTACCCTTCTAACGCCATTCTAGTAATCTCTTATCTCTAAATAAATGTATTAATATCGTGCCACAGTGCCAAGATGAGGTACGATTTCCACATTTCTGCATAAGATTTAGTGTGTATTGACTTATTAATGAACTGCTGTTACTGTAAACGGTTAGCTGACTGTTATAGCGTAGCTACCCAGTTAACCATTGGTAATCTTATTCAATTATGCTATATAGAAAAAAACAACCTTATCTATTGTTAAACTAAAGATATGCCCTGGCTATAGTTAGTCAGTGGTTGCACATCTAACTAGCTGAAATGAAGCAAGTGTGTGAATAGTAAATGTGTGAAATGTAAATATATATTTCACTGTTTACAGCAGGTCTCCAGCTACCCAGACCTGTCTGATCAACCTGCTAGGGCGCCGTGGTTGTGTCCAGCTTACACCTGTTCAAATCTGTGTGTGTATAGCAAAGGAATGAATAAACATCTAACCAGTGCCTCAAGTGTCGTTCTGTCCAGAAACAAACCCTAGCCCCTTCCCCTAGACACTTGTGGAGATCTGAGAGAATTGGGAAATACCACCAACATTCAACCAAGTCTATCAGAGGGTAAGGTGGAGTGTCATGTTTTGTCTTATATTGTCTTGTCATTATGCTTTCCCTTCTGTTCGTTTCCCCCTGCTGGTCTTATTAGGTTCGTTCCCTTTTTCTATCCCTCTCTCTCCCCCTCCCTCTCTCTCCTCTCTCTATCGTTCCGTTCCTGCTCCCAGCTGTTCCTCATTCTCCTAACTCACTCATTTAGTCTTTTCACACCTGTCCCCTATTTTGTCGTCTGATTAGAGTCCCTATTTCTCCCCTTGTTTTCCGCTTCTGTCCTTGTCGGATCCTTATATGATGTTCGCTGTGCTGTGTCATTGTCGCGCCCTATCGTGTCTTGTCTCCTTCAGATGCTGCGTGTGAGCAGGTGTCTAAGTCTGCTACGGTCGGTGCCTTCCCGAGGCAACCTGCAGTCAATGGTCGAGTCTCCAGTCTGTCCTCGTCACTACGAGTGGATTTTAGTTTTTTCATGTTTTGTTTTCTTCTTATATTGTCCAGGAGTATACTTTTGCCAGTTACTGGAATAAAGACTCTGTTTTCGCTAAGTCGCTTTTGGGTCCTCATTCTCCTGCATAACAGAAGGATCCGACCAAGAATGGACCCAGCGACTACGGATTCTCGTAACACTGCCGTTGAGATCCAGGGAGCTATGCTCGGCAGACACGAGCAGGAATTGTCTGCTGCTCGTCATGCCGTTGAGACCCTGGCCGCTCAGGTTTCCGACCTCTCTGGACAGTTCCAGAGTCTTCGTCTCGTGCCACCAGCTACTTCCTGGTCTGCCGAGTCTCCGGAACCTAGGGTTAATAACCCACCTTGTTACTCCGGGCAGCCCACTGAGTGCCGCTCCTTTCTCACCCAGTGTGATATTGTGTTCTCTCTCCAACCCAACACATACTCAAGAGAGAGAGAGCTCGGGTTGCTTACGTCATATCACTCCTTACTGGCCGGGCTCGAGAGTGGGGCACAGCTATCTGGGAGGCAAGGGCTGATTGTTCTAACAATTACCTGAACTTTAAAGAGGAGATGATACGGGTTTTTGATCGTTCAGTTTTTGGTAGGGAGGCTTCTAGGGCCCTGGCTTCCCTATGTCAAGGTGATCGATCCATAACGGATTACTCTATAGAGTTTCGCACTCTTGCTGCCTCTAGTGACTGGAACGAGCCGGCGCTGCTCGCTCGTTTTCTGGAGGGACTCCACGCAGAGGTTAAGGATGAGATTCTCTCCCGGGAGGTTCCTTCCAGTGTGGACTCTTTGATTGCACTCGCCATCCGCATAGAACGACGGGTAGATCTTCGTCACCGAGCTCGTGGAAGAGAGCTCGCGTTAACGGTGTTTCCCTCTCCGCATCGCAACCATCTCCTTCCTCCGGCTCAGAGACTGAGCCCATGCAGCTGGGAGGTATTCGCATCTCGACTAAGGAGAGGGAACGGAGGATCACCAACCGCCTGTGCCTCTATTGCGGTATTGCTGGACATTTTGTCAATTCATGTCCAGTAAAAGAGAGCTCATCAGTAAGCGGAGGGCTACTGGTGAGCGCTACTACTCAGGTCTCTCCATCAAGATCCTGTACTACTATGTCGGTCCATCTACGCTGGACCGGTTCGGCTGCTTCATGCAGTGCCTTGATAGACTCTGGGGCTGAGGGTTGTTTTATGGACGAAGCATGGGCTCGGAAACATGACATTCCTCTCAGACAGTTAGGGAAGCCCATGCCTATGTTTGCCTTAGATGGTAGTCATCTCCCCAGTATCAGATATGAGACACTATCTTTAACCCTCACAGTATCTGGTAACCACAGTGAGACTATTTCCTTTTTGATTTTTCGTTCACCTTTTACACCTGTTGTTTTGGGTCATCCCTGGCTAGTATGTCATAATCCTTCTATTAATTGGTCTAGTAATTCTATCCTATCCTGGAACGTTTCTTGTCATGTGAAGTGTTTAATGTCTGCTATCCCTCCTGTTTCTTCTGTCCCCTCTTCTCAGGAGGAACCTGGTGATTTGACAGGAGTGCCGGAGGAATATCATGATCTGCGCACGGTCTTCAGTCGGTCCAGAGCCATCTCCCTTCCTCCTCACCGGTCGTATGATTGTAGTATTGATCTCCTTCCGGGGACCACTCCCCCTCGGGGTAGACTATACTCTCTGTCGGCTCCCGAACGTAAGGCTCTCGAGGATTATTTGTCTGTTTCTCTTGACGCCGGCACCGTAGTGCCTTCTTCCTCTCCTGCCGGGGCGGGGTTTTTTTTTGTTAAGAAGAAAGACGGTACTCTGCGCCCCTGCGTGGATTATCGAGGGCTGAATGACATAACGGTTAAGAATCGTTATCCGCTTCCCCTTATGTCATCAGCCTTCGAGATTCTGCAGGGAGCCAGGTTCTTTACTAAGTTGGACCTTCGTAATGCTTACCATCTCGTGCGCATCAGAGAGGGGGACGAGTGGAAAACGGCGTTTAACACTCCGTTAGGGCATTTTGAGTACCGGGTTCTGCCGTTTGGTCTCGCTAATGCTCCAGCTGTTTTTCAGGCATTAGTTAATGATGTACTGAGAGACATGCTGAACATCTTTGTTTTTGTCTACCTTGACGATATCCTGATTTTTTCACCGTCACTCGAGATTCATGTTCAGCACGTTCGACGTGTACTCCAGCGCCTTTTAGAGAATTGTCTCTACGTGAAGGCTGAGAAGTGCGCCTTTCATGTCTCCTCCGTCACTTTTCTCGGTTCTGTTATTTCCGCTGAATGCATTCAGATGGATCCCGCTAAGGTCCAGGCTGTCAGTGATTGGCCCGTTCCAAGGTCACGTGTCGAGTTGCAGCGCTTTCTAGGTTTCGCTAATTTCTATCGGCATTTCATTCGTAATTTCGGTCAAGTTGCTGCCCCTCTCACAGCTCTTACTTCTGTCAAGACGTGCTTTAAGTGGTCCGGTTCCGCCCAGGGAGCTTTTGATCTCCTCAAGAAGCGTTTTACGTCCGCTCCTATCCTCGTTACTCCTGACGTCACTAAACAATTCATTGTCGAGGTTGACGCTTCAGAGGTGGGCGTGGGAGCCATTCTATCCCAGCGCTTCCAGTCTGACGATAAGGTTCATCCTTGCTCTTATTTTTCTCATCGCCTGTCGCCATCGGAACGCAACTATGATGTGGGTAACCGCGAACTGCTCGCCATCCGCTTAGCCCTAGGCGAATGGCGACAGTGGTTGGAGGGGGCGACCGTTCCTTTTGTCGTTTGGACTGACCATAAGAACCTTGAGTACATCCGTTCTGCCAAACGACTTAATGCACGTCAAGCTCGTTGGGCGTTGTTTTTCGCTCGTTTCGAGTTTGTGATTTCTTATCGCCCGGGTAATAAGAACACCAAGCCTGATGCCTTATCCGTCTCTTTAGTTCTTCTGTGGCTTCTACTGATCCCGAGGGGATTCTTCCTTATGGGCGTGTTGTCGGGTTGACAGTCTGGGGAATTGAGAGACAGGTTAAGCAAGCACTCACTCACACTGCGTCGCCGCGCGCTTGTCCTAGTAACCTTCTTTTCGTTCCTGTTTCTACTCGTCTGGCTGTTCTTCAGTGGGCTCACTCTGCCAAGTTAGCTGGCCATCCCGGCGTTCGAGGTACTCTTGCTTCTATTCGCCAGCGCTTTTGGTGGCCTACTCAGGAGCGTGACACGCGCTGTTTCGTGGCTGCTTGTTCGGACTGCGCGCAGACTAAGTCAGGTAACTCTCCTCCTGCCGGTCGTCTCAGACCGCTTCCCATTCCTTCTCGACCATGGTCTCACATCGCCTTAGACTTCATTACCGGTCTGCCTTCGTCTGCGGGGAAGACTGTGATTCTTACGGTTGTCGATAGGTTCTCTAAGGCGGCACATTTCATTCCCCTCGCTAAGCTTCCTTCCGCTAAGGAGACGGCACAAATCATCATCGAGAATGTGTTCAGAATTCATGGCCTCCCGTTAGACGCCGTTTCAGACAGAGGTCCGCAATTCACGTCACAGTTTTGGAGGGAGTTCTGTCGTTTGATTGGTGCTTCCGTCAGTCTCTCTTCCAGTTTTCATCCCCAGTCTAACGGTCAAGCAGAAAGGGCCAATCAGACGATTGGTCGCATACTACGCAGCCTTTCTTTTAGAAACCCTGCGTCTTGGGCAGAACAGCTCCCCTGGGCAGAATACTCTCACAACTCGCTTCCTTCGTCTGCTACCGGGCTATCTCCGTTTCAGAGTAGTCTGGGTTACCAGCCTCCTCTGTTCTCGTCCCAGCTCGCCGAGTCCAGCGTTCCCTCCGCTCAGGCGTTTGTCCAATGTTGTGAGCGCACCTCGAGGAGGGTGAGGTCTGCACTTTGCCGTTACAGGGCGCAGACTGTGAGAGCCGCCAATAAACGTAGGATTAAGAGTCCTAGGTATTGTCGCGGCCAGAGAGTGTGGCTTTCCACTCGTAACCTTCCCCTTACGACAGCTTCTCGTAAGTTGACTCTGCGGTTCATTGGTCCGTTCCGTGTCTCCCAGGTCGTCAATCCTGTCGCTGTGCGACTGCTTCTTCCGCGACATCTTCGTCGCGTCCATCCTGTCTTCCATGTCTCCTGTGTCAAGCCCTTTCTTCGCACCCCGTTCGTCTCCCCCCGTCCTTGTCGAGGGCGCACCTATTTACAAGTTACGTAGGATCATGGACATGCGTTCTCGGGGACGTGGTCACCAGTACTTAGTGGATTGGGAGGGTTACGGTCCTGAGGAGAGGAGTTGGGTTCCATCTCGGGACGTGCTGGACCGTTCGCTGATTGATGATTTCCTCCGTTGCCGCCAGGATTCCTCCTCGAGTGCGCCAGGAGGCGCTCGGTGAGTGGGGGGGTACTGTCATGTTTTGTCTTATATTGTCTTGTCATTATGCTTTCCCTTCTGTTCGTTTCCCCCTGCTGGTCTTATTAGGTTCGTTCCCTTTTTCTATCCCTCTCTCTCCCCCTCCCTCTCTCTCCTCTCTCTATCGTTCCGTTCCTGCTCCCAGCTGTTCCTCATTCTCCTAACTCACTCATTTAGTCTTTTCACACCTGTCCCCTATTTTGTCGTCTGATTAGAGTCCCTATTTCTCCCCTTGTTTTCCGCTTCTGTCCTTGTCGGATCCTTATATGATGTTCGCTGTGCTGTGTCATTGTCGCGCCCTGTCGTGTCTTGTCTCCTTCAGATGCTGCGTGTGAGCAGGTGTCTAAGTCTGCTACGGTCGGTGCCTTCCCGAGGCAACCTGCAGTCAATGGTCGAGTCTCCAGTCTGTCCTCGTCACTACGAGTGGATTTTAGTTTTTTCATGTTTTGTTTTCTTCTTATATTGTCCAGGAGTATACTTTTGCCAGTTACTGGAATAAAGACTCTGTTTTCGCTAAGTCGCTTTTGGGTCCTCATTCATCTGCATAACATGGAGATCTCACAATGTCACCACCCATCAATTCCTCTCCGATTTCTACAAATGTCAAGACTCTGAGCAAGTAGGGGCTAGGAGTTGTTTCTGGACAGGCCATGACTACTATGGTAGCTCAGTCAGTCTGCCACTGTCAAAATAAAAATAAAAGTGGTCAAATACTTGCTTCCTCTGTCCTTGGGAAAATCTCAATTGCATTTTCTTAATTCGTTGCATCCTCTCTCCTCATTTCCTTCTCAAAACCGATTGGCTGAGAAGGTCAGATTCTCCCCTGGTTTCCTCCACTGTTTTGCAAGGAGGAATGGGAAAAAAATTCAGTCTCTCGATGTGCAAAACTGATAGAGACATACCCCAAGCGACTTACAGCTGTAATCGCAGCAAAAGGTGGCGCTACAAAGTATTAACTTAAGGGGGTTGAATAATTTTGCACGCCCAATTTTTCAGTTTTTCATTTGTTAAAAAAGTTTGAAATATCCAATAAATGTCGTTCCACTTCATGATTGTGTCCCACTTGTTGTTGATTCTTCACAAAAAAATACAGTTTTATATCTTTATGTTTGAAGCCTGAAATGTGGCAAAAGGTCGCAAAGTTCAAGGGGGCCGAATACTTTCGCAAGGCACTGTATGCATAGCAAGTTCTCAGTTCTGGAGCCTGGACCTGTGAAGGGTTTGCACCAGATGGAAAGTTATGAAACAGTTATAAGAGATTGCATATATAACAAACAAAAGGTTGAAACTTGGCATCATGGTGTAAACATTGGTACAAGCAATAGTTACATATACAGAGCCATGGTAAGTCCTAATGTGCCCTATGAGTGTCAGGATTTGGCCAGGATTGTTCCGGTTTTTGGTCACTAGATGCCCCCATTGTGCCTTTTGACCTTTTGTTTTCCCTTGATCCCCATTATTATTTGCACCTGTGCCTCGTTTCCCCTGATTGTATTTAAACCCTTTGTTTTCCTCAGTTCTGTGCTCTGTGTTTGTATGTTAGCACCCAGCCCTAGTACTCTGTGTACTCTTGTTGATCCCGGTGGACTCTCTTGAGGAATCCTGTTTTTTTGTTCTTGTTTGTTTTTTTTGTGTTTTTTTGAGTATCTTTTGAGGCTTTTTGTGCTATACCTTCCACCTTGTGGATTTACCTTTTTGTTTTGGAGGATTACCTTTGTTCTTATGGAATTCCTTTTGAGGTTGTGGAGTTACATGTTTTCCTGAAGAACTTCACTTTTTACTTAATTAAATACACAGTCTCAAGTACTGCTGTGTCTGCCTCATCTTCTGGGTTCTGCCGACTATTCGTGGCTCAGTTGGTTAAGTGACTGTTTCTCACTCTGGAGACCCGGGTTTGTAACCGGGTCCTGACAATGAGGGCCATCTCATTTAAAGACTGATGGGTGAAGTGGCTTCCACTAAATCAAATCAAGTCACATTTTATTTGTCACGTACACATGGTTAGCAGATGTTAATGCGAGTGTAGCGAAATGCTTGTGCTTCTTGTTCCGACAATGCAGTAATAACCAACAAGTAATCTAACTAACCATTCCAAAACTACTGTCTTATACACACAAGTGTAAGGGGATAAAGAATATGTACATAAAGATATATGAATGAGTGATGGTACAGAGCGGCATTGTTATGCAGGTGAATGAGGACCCAAAAGCGACTTGGCGAAAACAGAGTCTTTAATCCAGTAAAGATACTTTACAAAACAAAAGGCATAATACTACTCGTAAAGACGAGAACAGACTGGAGACTTGATCAAGAACTGCAGGTTGCCTCGGGAAGGCACTTGAACCTAGCAGACTCAGACACCTGCTCACCACGCAGCATCTGAGGGAAACACGACACGACAGGGCAATACATAGACACAGCACGGTGAATTATAGACAAGGATCCGACAGGGCAGGAACGGAAAACAAGGAGAGAAATAGGGACTCTAATCAGGGAAAAGGATCGGGAACAGGTGTGGGAAGACTAAATGATTGATTAGGGGAATAGGAACAGCTGGGAGCAGGAACGGAACGATAGAGAGAAGAGAGAGCGAGAGAGTGAGAGAGGGAGGGGGAGAGAGAGGGATAGAAAGAGGGAAAGAACCTAATAAGACCAGCAGAGGGAAACGAATAGAAGGGGAAGCACAGGGACAAGACATGATAATCAATGACAAAACATGACAGTACCCCCCACTCACCGAGCGCCTCCTGGCGCACTCGAGGAGGAACCCTGGCGGCAACGGAGGAAATCATCAATAAGCGAACGGTCCAGCACGTCCCGAGACGGAACCCAACTCCTCTCCTCAGGACCGTAACCCTCCCAATCCACTAAGTATTGGTGACCCCGTCCCCGAGAACGCATGTCCATGATCTTACGTACCTTGTAAATAGGTGCGCTCTCGACAAGGACGGGAGGGGGAGGGAAGACGAACGGGGGTGCGAAGAAAGGGCTTGACACAGGAGACATGGAAGACAGGATGGACGCGACGAAGATGTCGCGGAAGAAGCAGTCGCACAGCGACAGGATTGACGACCTGGGAGACACGGAACGGACCAATGAACCGCGGAGTCAACTTACGAGAAGCTGTCGTAAGAGGAAGGTTGCGAGTGGAAAGCCACACTCTCTGGCCGCAACAATACCTTGGACTCTTAATCCTGCGTTTATTGGCGGCTCTCACAGTCTGTGCCCTGTAACGGCAAAGTGCAGACCTCACCCTCCTCCAGGTGCGCTCACAACGTTGGACAAACGCTTGAGCGGAGGGAACGCTGGACTCGGCAAGCTGGGATGAGAACAGAGGAGGCTGGTAACCCAGACTACTCTGAAACGGAGATAACCCGGTAGCAGACGAAGGAAGCGAGTTGTGAGCGTATTCTGCCCAGGGGAGCTGTTCTGCCCAAGACGCAGGGTTTCTGAAAGAAAGGCTGCGTAGTATGCGACCAATCGTCTGATTGGCCCTCTCTGCTTGACCGTTAGACTGGGGATGAAACCCGGAAGAGAGACTGACGGACGCACCAATCAAACGACAGAACTCCCTCCAAAACTGTGACGTGAATTGCGGGCCTCTGTCTGAAACGGCGTCTAACGGGAGGCCATGAATTCTGAACACATTCTCGATGATGATTTGTGCCGTCTCCTTAGCGGAAGGAAGTTTAGCGAGGGGAATGAAATGTGCCGCCTTAGAGAACCTATCGACAACCGTAAGAATCACAGTCTTCCCCGCAGACAAAGGCAGACCGGTAATGAAGTCTAGGGCGATGTGAGACCATGGTCGAGAAGGAATGGGGAGCGGTCTGAGACGACCGGCAGGAGGAGAGTTACCCGACTTAGTCTGCGCGCAGTCCGAACAAGCAGCCACGAAACGGCGCGTGTCACGCTCCTGAGTCGGCCACCAAAAGCGCTGGCGAATAGACGCAAGAGTGCCTCGAACACCGGGATGACCAGCTAACTTGGCAGAGTGAGCCCACTGAAGAACAGCCAGACGAGTGGAAACAGGAACGAAAAGGAGGTTACTAGGACAAGCGCGCGGCGACGCAGTGTGCGTGAGTGCTTGCTTAACCTGTCTTTCAATTCCCCAGACTGTTAACCCGACAACACGCCCATAAGGAAGAATCCCCTCGGGATCAGTAGAAGCCACAGAAGAACTAAACAGACGGGATAAGGCATCAGGCTTGGTGTTTTTGCTACCCGGACGGTAAGAAATCACAAACTCGAAACGAGCGAAAAACAACGCCCAACGAGCTTGACGGGCATTAAGTCGTTTGGCAGAACGGATGTACTCAAGGTTCTTATGGTCTGTCCAAACGACAAAAGGAACGGTCGCCCCCTCCAACCACTGTCGCCATTCGCCTAGGGCTAAGCGGATGGCGAGCAGTTCACGGTTACCCACATCATAGTTGCGCTCAGATGGCGACAGGCGATGAGAAAAATAAGCGCAAGGATGAACCTTATCGTCAGACTGGAAGCGCTGGGATAGAATGGCTCCCACGCCTACCTCTGAAGCGTCAACCTCGACAATGAATTGTCTAGTGACGTCAGGAGTAACGAGGATAGGAGCGGACGTAAAACGTTCTTTTAGAAGATCAAAAGCTCCCTGGGCGGAACCGGACCACTTAAAACACGTCTTGACAGAAGTAAGAGCTGTGAGAGGGGCAGCAACTTGACCGAAATTACGAATGAAACGCCGATAGAAATTAGCGAAACCTAAAAAGCGCTGCAACTCGACACGTGACCTTGGAACGGGCCAATCACTGACAGCTTGGACCTTAGCGGAATCCATCTGAATGCCTTCAGCGGAAATAACGGAACCGAGAAAAGTAACGGAGGAGACATGAAAAGAGCACTTCTCAGCCTTTACGTAGAGACAATTCTCTAAAAGGCGCTGTAGAACACGTCGAACGTGCTGAACATGAATCTCGAGTGACGGTGAAAAAATCAGGATATCGTCAAGATAGACAAAAACAAAGATGTTCAGCATGTCTCTCAGAACATCATTAACTAATGCCTGAAAAACAGCTGGCGCATTGGCGAGACCAAACGGCAGAACCCGGTACTCAAAATGCCCTAACGGAGTGTTAAACACCGTTTTCCACTCGTCCCCCTCTCTGATGCGCACGAGATGGTAAGCGTTACGAAGGTCCAACTTAGTAAAGCACCTGGCTCCCTGCAGAATCTCGAAGGCTGATGACATACGGAGAAGCGGATAACGATTCTTAACCGTTATGTCATTCAGCCCTCGATAATCCACGCAGGGGCGCAGAGTACCGTCCTTCTTCTTAACAAAAAAGAACCCCGCCCCGGCCGGAGAGGAAGAAGGCACTATGGTACCGGCGTCAAGAGACACAGATAAATAATCCTCGAGAGCCTTACGTTCGGGAGCCGACAGAGAGTATAGTCTACCCCGAGGAGGAGTGGTCCCCGGAAGGAGATCAATACTACAATCATACGACCGGTGAGGAGGAAGGGAGTTGGCTCGGGACCGACTGAAGACCGTGCGCAGATCATGATATTCCTCCGGCACTCCTGTCAAATCGCCAGGTTCCTCCTGAGAAGTGGGGACAGAAGAAATGGGAGGGATGGCAGACATTAAACACTTCACATGACAAGAAACGTTCCAGGATAGGATAGAATTACTAGACCAATTAATAGAAGGATTATGACATACTAGCCAGGGATGACCCAAAACAACAGGTGTAAAAGGTGAACGAAAAATCAAAAAAGAAATAGTCTCACTGTGGTTACCAGATACTGTGAGAGTTAAAGGTAGTGTCTCAAATCTGATACTGGGAAGATGACTACCATCTAAGGCAAACATGGGCGTAGGCTTGTCTAACTGTCTGAAAGGAATGTCATGTTTCCGAGCCCATGCTTCGTCCATGAAACAACCCTCAGCCCCAGAGTCAATCAAGGCACTGCATGTAGCACCCGAACCGGTCCAGCGTAGATGGACCGACATAGTAGTACAGGATCTAGATGAAGAGACCTGAGTAGTAGCGCTCACCAGTAGCCCTCCGCTTACTGATGAGCTCTGGCCTTTACTGGACATGAATTGACAAAATGTCCATCAAATCCGCAATAGAGGCACAGGCGGTTGGTGATCCTCCGTTCCCTCTCCTTGGTCGAGATGCGAATACCTCCCAGCTGCATGGGCTCAGTCTCTGAGCCAGAGGAGGGAGATGGTTGCGATGCGGAGCAGGGAAACACCGTTGACGCGAGCTCTCTTCCACGAGCTTGGTGACGAAGATCTACCCGTCGTTCTATGCGGATGGCGAGAGCAATCAAAGAGTCCACACTGGAAGGAACCTCCCGAGAGAGAATCTCATCTTTGACCACTGCGTGGAGTCCCTCCAGAAAACGAGCGAGCAGCGCCGGCTCGTTCCAGTCACTAGAGGCAGCAAGAGTGCGAAACTCTATAGAGTAATCCGTTATGGATCGATCACCTTGGCATAGGGAAGCCAGGACCCTAGAAGCCTCCCCACCAAAAACTGAACGGTCAAAAACCCGAATCATCTCCTCTTTAAAGTTCTGGTAATTGTTAGAACAATCAGCCCTTGCCTCCCAGATAGCTGTGCCCCACTCTCGAGCCCGGCCAGTAAGGAGTGAAATGACGTAAGCAACCCGAGCTCTCTCGCTAGAGTATGTGTTGGGTTGGAGAGAGAACACAATATCACACTGGGTGAGAAAGGAGCGGCACTCCGTGGGCTGCCCGGAGTAGCAAGGTGGGTTATTAACCCTAGGTTCCGGAGGCTCGGCAGGCCAGGAAGTAACAGGTGGCACGAGACGAAGACTCTGGAACTGTCCAGAGAGGTCGGAAACCTGAGCGGCCAGGTTCTCCACGGCATGGCGAGCAGCAGAATTCCTGCTCGTGTCTGCCGAGCATGGCTCCTTGGATCTCGACGGCAGTGTTACGAGCATCTGTAGTCGCTGGGTCCATTCCTTGGTCGGATCCTTCTGTTATGCAGGTGAATGAGGACCCAAAAGCGACTTGGCGAAAACAGAGTCTTTAATCCAGTAAAGATACTTTACAAAACAAAAGGCATAATACTACTCGTAAAGACGAGAACAGACTGGAGACTTGATCAAGAACTGCAGGTTGCCTCGGGAAGGCACTTGAACCTAGCAGACTCAGACACCTGCTCACCATGCAGCATCTGAGGGAAACACGACACGACAGGGCAATACATAGACACAGCACGGTGAATTATAGACAAGGATCCGACAGGGCAGGAACGGAAAACAAGGAGAGAAATAGGGACTCTAATCAGGGAAAAGGATCGGGAACAGGTGTGGGAAGACTAAATGATTGATTAGGGGAATAGGAACAGCTGGGAGCAGGAACGGAACGATAGAGAGAAGAGAGAGCGAGAGAGTGAGAGAGGGAGGGGGAGAGAGAGGGATAGAAAGAGGGAAAGAACCTAATAAGACCAGCAGAGGGAAACGAATAGAAGGGGAAGCACAGGGACAAGACATGATAATCAATGACAAAACATGACAGGCATAGGCAAGATGCAGTAGATGGTATCGAGTACAGTATATACATATGAGATGAGTAGGTAAAGAGATGAGTATGTAAACTATCGGCCTCCCACATGGCAACCTAGTTCCTATATAGTACACTATAGTACACTACTTTTGGCCAGAGTCCATAGGCGACCAAAATAGGGCTCTGTTCAAAAGTAGTGCACTTTGTAGTGCATAGGGTGCCATTTGGGATGCAGACCCCTGTTTAATTTAATAACCAACATAATTAAAAGCCCCTCCACAGATAGTGAATGCATAATTTCCCTTATGGAAAATATTACACTGGGTTAACATGACTTCGCTGCATAAAAGCCTGTCCTTGGTGGTGGTGTACCTGGTTAATATTCCAGACACGGAAGAACAGACACTCACCGTCTGCTCTTTCAAACACAATGGTAACGCTCTGCCCTAATGGGTGCATTAGCAATTTCATTGACCTGAATTGCTCCCTAGTTCTATGCATACAGGATAGAGAAAGTAGCATCTTAAAGTGAAGGGGGCACTGGTCAATTGATTGGCTGATGATCAATACATCAAGCGTATAGTCCCATTGGTAATCCATGTAAAGAGTGATGATTGATTCAAAAAGGGGTGAGGAGCATTGACTCAAGAATAGGTAAGAATTTAATCAAAAAGGGCTGGGAATTGACTCAAAGGGTGATGATTGACTCAACAAAGGGTGAGGGTTGACTCAAGAAGGGGTGAGGTATGAGGCTGAGGATGTCCTACAATGAACACCACACACTCTGTCCTTGACTACTGTACTGTCGTCCTTCTGCACGTGTTGTCCTTTTGCACTCCTTAACAGCCAGGGGTTGGAATTGTTAATTTCTCTCTGTGACATATGGTGGCAGTGGTGGGATGGCGCACCGCAAATCAGTGAATTCCAACAAGAGAGGTAAAGGAATGCGTAGAGGATTGCGTTCTCAGCAGCAGCATCAACTTGTCAGAAAAGGTACCTCAAGTTGAAACGGGCTGGAATACCATGGAATTGTCTGGTGAAGAAGAGGTCAAGTATGAGAAACTAGGAACCCGACCAAGGGGCCAAACACAACCAGAACCGTTTGAGCTACCAGTTGAACCAGCAGATACAGCCATAAAAGACCAGCTGACTGAAGGAGCAGTTGGGGGACCAGAACCACACCCAACCATGGTAGCCCTTTTCCAGCAACCTTTCACCTGCCTTGAGAGGAGGGACGAAGACCTCAAGCAGGAGTTCCGGGGCCTACGCCAATCTATCCTCATAGCTCCTTACCAAGCGGAACTTGTCAGTGAGAGCCCAAGATTGGGTCAGTCAACACCAAGACGACAAAGGCTCGACGCAGCAGGGACTTCAACTCAACAGCAGGCTCCCCAAGCAGTAATGAGGCCAGCCCCAGCACCAGGAGACCAGTCCAGCAGTGTTAACGTCCATCTTCCAGCATTCCTGAGGAAGGAGCCAAAGATGCCCTCATACCAGCAGGGGGAGGACATTGAAAACTACCTGCTGAGGTTTGAGCGCATGGCCAAGACGTGGCAGTGGCCGGAGGTAGAGTGGGCCAGCAGGCTTGTCCCATTGCTCTCGGGCAACGCTTCAGAGCTGCATCAACGCCATCGGGTGAGTCGCAGACAGAGACCTACCAACGCCTCAAGGGTCTCTACTGACGATGGGTTCGACCGGAGGAGAAGACACAGGACGAGATCTGTGAGGTCATCATCCTCGAGCATCTTCTACAAGTTCTACCACACGACATTCGAACCTGGGTGTGAGAGCACGAGCAACAAGGACGGGCTTATGGCGGCCAAGCTTGCACTGCAGTACCTTAATGCACATAAAGAGGGCCCACCACGACCCGCTCCATGGAGTCTCAGAGACACAAGGGACATCAGAGACGCCAGAGATGGTGGAGGCAACTCTGGGGGTTATGTGTCTGGGAGGAGGGAGGTAAGGGATCATACAGTTCGCTCTGATGGGAGGGGTCTGACCTGTTTTTACTGCCGGCAGCAGGGGCACAAAGCTTCAATGTGTCCGCTACGTAAATCTAAGCTCTCAGGTTACTGTTATGTTCCAAGAGAGGGAGAAGGGTTCAGAATAGACAGTGGGGAAGGGTCAGGCTTGGTACCTGTAAAAGTGAATGGTAAAAGTCTTACTGCAATGATTGACACCGGCAGTTCCCTGTCGTTGATCAGAAAAGGTAATGTACCTGTTAATGACATTGATTACGCTCACCAGACACTGATCCAATGTGTCCATGGTGACCAGTCACTGCAGCCCACAGCTGAGCATACAGTTGAGATTCAGGGTCAGAAATACCTCCTCAAAGTTGGGGTAATGGAGAAGCTACCTTTTGAGATGATTTTGGAGAGGGATGTGCCTGTACTCTCTGATCTGTTGGGAAGTGTGGGGGGTCAGCTATATGATCAGTCAGTTTGCCAGTCTGATGTTCAGGTGTCATGTACAGTTGTCACTCGTGCCCAGGCCAAAGTCAAATCAAATCAAATCAAATGTATTTATATAGCCCTTCGTACATCAGCTGATATCTCAAAGTGCTGTACAGAAACCCAGCCTAAAACCCCAAACAGCAAGCAATGCAGGTGTAGAAGCACGGTGGCTAGGAAAAACTCCCTAGAAAGGCCAAAACCTAGGAAGAACCAGGCTATGAGGGGTGGCCAGTCCTCTTCTGGCTGTGCCGGGTGGAGATTGTAACAGAACATGGCCAAGATGTTCAAATGTTCATAAATGACCAGTATGGTCAAATAATAATAATCACAGGCAGAACAGCTGAAACTGGAGCAGCAGCACGGCCAGGTGGACTGGGGACAGCAAGGAGTCATCATGCCAGGTAGTCCTGAGGCATGGTCCTAGGGCTCAGGTCCTCAGAGAGAGAGAAAGAAAGAGAGAAAGAGAGAATTAGAGAGAGCATACTTAAATTCTCACAGGACACTGGATAGGACAGGAGAAGTATTCCAGATATAACAAACTGACCCTAGCCCCCAACACATAAACTACTGCAGCATAAATACTGGAAGCTGAGACAGGAGGGGTCAGGAGACACTGTGGCCCCTTCCGATGATACCCCCGGACAGGGCCAAACAAGAAGGATATAAACCCACACACTTTGCCAAAGCACAGCCCCCACACCACTAGAGGGATATCTTCAACCACCAACTTACCATCCTGAGACAAGGCCGAGTATAGCCCACAAAGATCTCCGCCACGGCACAACCCAAGGGGGCGCCAACCCAGACAGGAAGATCACATCAGTGACTCAACCCACTCAAGTGACACACCCCTCCCAGGGATGGCATGAAAGAGCACCAGTAAGCCAGTGACTCAGCCCCTGTAATAGGCTTAAAGGCAGAGAATCCCGAGGGAAAGAGGGGAACCGGCCAGGCAGAGACAGCAAGGGTGGTTCGTTGCTCCATAGCCTTTCCGTTCACCTTCACACTCCACACATTAGGAGGCCTGCGTCTTGTGACCATAGCGTACGTGCAGGTATGTACGGCAGGACCAAATCAGAGAGATAGGTAGGAGCAAGCCCATGTAATGCTTTGTAGGTTAGCAGTAAAACTTTGAAATCAGCTCTTGCCTTGACAGGAAGCCAGTGTAGGGAGGCTAGCACTGGAGTAATATGATTTTAAAAAATGTGTTCTAGTCAGGATTCTAGCAGCCGTATTTAGCACTAACTGAAGTTTATTTAGTGCTTTATCCGGGTAGCCGGAAAGTAGAGCATTGCAGTAGTCTAACCTAGAAGTAACAAAAGCATGTATTCATTTTTCTGCATCATTTTTGGACAGAAAGGTTCTGATTTTTGCAATGTTACGTAGATGGAAAAAAGCTGTCCTTGAAACAGTCTTGATATGTTCGTCAAAAGAGAGATCAGGGTCCAGAGTAACGCCGAGGTCCTTCACAGTTTTATTTGAGACAACTGTACAACCATTAAGATTAATTGTCAGATTCAACAGAAGATCTCTTTGTTTCTTGGGACCTAGAACAAGCATCTCTGTTTTGTCTGAGTTTTAAAGTAGAAAGTTTGCAGCCATCCACTTCCTTATGTCTGAAACATAGGCTTCTAGCGAGGGCAATTTTGGGGCTTCACCATGTTCCATCGAAATGTACAGCTGTGTGTCATCCACATAGCAGTGAAAGTTAACATTATGTTTTCGAATGACATCCCCAAGAGGTAAAATATATAGTGAAAACAATAGTGGTCCTAAAACGAAACCTTGAGCAACACCGAAATGTACAGTTCATTGTCAGAGGACAAACCATTCACAGAGAAAAACTGATACCTTTCCGACAGATAAGATCTAAACCAGGCCAGAACTTGTCCGTGTAGACCAATTTGGGTTTCCAATCTCTCCAAAAGAATGTGGTGATCGATGGTATCAAAAGCAGCACTAAGGTCTAGGAGCACACGGACAGATACAGAGCCTCGGTCTGATGCCATTAAAAGGTCATTTACCACCTTTACAAGTGCAGTCTCAGTGCTATGATGGGGTCTAAAACCAGACTGAAGCATTTCGTATACATTGTTTGTCTTCATGGAGGCTGTCACGTTCTGACCATCGTTCTTGTGTGTTTTCCTTGTTTTAGTGTTGGTCAGGACGTGAGCTGGGTGGGCATTCTATGTTGTGTGTCTGGTTGTCTCTTGTGTCAGTGTTTGTACCACACGGGACTGTTTCGGGTTTCCATGTTTCTTCTTTTGTAGTCTATTTCATGTATAGTTTTGTCATTAAAAGAACCATGAATGATAACTACGCTGCGTCTTGGTCCGATCCCTACTACACCTCTTCTTCAGAGGAAGAGGAAGAAGAGAACCGTTACAGAACCACCCACCACAACAGGACCAAGCAGCCAGCATCAAAAGACTCAT
The DNA here is from genome assembly GCF_021184085.1 of Oncorhynchus gorbuscha. Classification (NCBI taxonomy): domain Eukaryota; kingdom Metazoa; phylum Chordata; class Actinopteri; order Salmoniformes; family Salmonidae; genus Oncorhynchus; species Oncorhynchus gorbuscha. The sequence goes on along the minus strand of NC_060181.1, from coordinate 43,583,923 downwards.
AGACTTGGGTACAGATATTGAACGGAGAGGGACTCTGGGCACAGGCTGGGGAATATCGCCGCCCCAAAGCAGAGCTGGAGGCAGCGAAAACAGAGAGGCGGCATTACGAGGAGCAGGAGAGGCAGCGATGTCAGGATTTCGGGACATGGGAGCAGAATCTGGACTACACAGCTTGGGAAGAGATAGACAGGTGGTCGGTCGACCCAGGGATTGTGCCGGAGCCCGCCTGGGATTCGATGGAGCAGTGTGAGGAAGGTTACAGGAGAATGAGGTTGGCGAAGCGAGCGAGCACGGAAGCCCGAGAGTCAGCCCCCCAAAAATTATTGTGGGGGGGGGGGGGGGGGGTACACAGGGAGTATGGCGAAGCCAGGTAGGAGACCTGCGCCAACTTCCTGTGCTTACCTGAGAGCGAGACAGACCGGGCAGGCACCATGTTATGCTGTGGAGCGCACGGTGTCTCCATTGTGGGTGCATAGCCCGGTGCGGTACATACCAGCTCCTCTTATCGGCCGGGCTAGAGTGGGCATCGAGCCAGGTAAGGTTGGACAGGCTCGATGCTCAAAAGCTCCAGTGCACCTGCACGGTCCGGTCTATCCAGTGCCACCTACACGCACCAGCCCTCCGGTGGCAGCCCCCCCGCACCAGGCTTCCTATGCGTGTCCAGAGCCCAGTACTCCCTGTTTCTCCTCCCTGCACTCACCCTGAGGTGCGTGTCCTTGGCCTAGTACCACCAGTGCCGGCACCACGCATCAGGCCCATAGTGCACCTCGCCTGTCCAGCGCTGCTAGAGCCTTCCTCCTCTCCAGCACAGCCGGAGTCTCCCGCCTGTCCGGCGCTGCCAGAGATCCGGCCCCTCAGTCCAGAGGCGCCAGAGCCCCTCATTCCAGAGGCGCCAGAGCTCCTCAGTCCAGCGCTGCCAGAGCCTTCCTCTCCAGCGTTGCCAGAGCTTCCCGTCTGCCCAGCACCATTAGAGTCGCCAGTCTGCCCAGCGCCGCCTGAGCCACCCGTCTGCCCAGCACCGCCTGTGCCGCCAGTCTGCCCAGCGCCGCCAGTGCCGCCAGTCTGCAAGGAGCCGCCAGTGCCGCCAGTGCCGCCAGTCTGCAAGGAGCCGCCAGTGCCGCCAGTCAGCCAGGAGCCGGCAGTGCCGCCAGTCAGCCAGGAGCCGCCAGTGCCGCCAGTCAACCAGGATCCCCCAGAGCCACCAGTCTGCCAGGATCCATCAGATCCGCCATTCAGCCAGGATCCGCCATTCAGCCAGGATCCGCCAGTAAGCCAGGATCTGCCAGAACTGCCAGTCAGCCAGGATCTGCCAGAACTGCCAGTCGGCCAGGATCTGCCAGAGCCGTCAGTCTGCCAGGATCCGCCAGTCTGCCAGGATCCGCCAGTCATCCAGGATCTTCCAGATCCGCCAGTCAGCCAGGATCCGCCATTCAGCCAGGATCTGCCATTCAGCCAGGATCTGCCAGTCAGCCAGGATCTGCCAGAACTGCCAGTCAGACAGGATCTGCCAGAACTGCCAGCCAGGATCTGCCAGATCCATCAACCTGCCTGAGCTTCCTCTCAGTCCTGAGCTTCCTCTCAGTCCTGAGCTTCCCCTCAGTCCCGAGCTTCCCATCAGTCCCGAGCTTCCCCTCAGTCCCGAGCTACCCCTCAGTCCCGAGCTACCCCTCAGTCCTGAGCTACCTCAGTCCCGAGCTTCCCCTCAGTCCGGAGCTGCCCCTCAGTCCAGTGGGGCCCGTTGTTAGGGTTCCTAGGCCAAGGTCAGCGGTGAGGGTCGCCACTCAAGGGACGCTAAGGAGGTGGACTAAGACAATTATGGAGTGGGGTCCACGTCCAGCGCCAGAGCCGCCACCGCGGACAGGGGGGGGGGTACTGTCACGTTCTGACCATCGTTCTTGTGTGTTTTCCTTGTTTTAGTTTTGGTCAGGACGTGAGCTCGGTGGGCATTCTATGTTGTGTGTCTGGTTTGTCTATTTCTATGTTTGGCCTGATATGGTTCTCAATCAGAGGCAGGTGTTAGTCATTGTCTCTGATTGGGAACCATATTTAGGTAGCCTGTTTTGTGTTGGGTTTTGTGGGTGGTTGTCGGGTTTTCATTTTTTTTTGTAGTCTATTTCATGTATAGTTTTCGTCATTAAACGAACCATGAATGATAACTACGCTGCGTCTTGGTCCGATCCCTACTACACCTCTTCTTCAGAGCAAGAGGAAGAAGAGAACCGTTACAGAGGCAGTGAGTTGCTGCGCAACAGCCTTTTCAAACATTTTTGAGAGGAATGGAAGATTCGACATAGGCCGATAGTTTTTAAAATATTTTCTGGGTCAAGGTTTGGCTTTTTCAAGAGAGGCTTTCTTACTTCCACTTTTAGTGAATTTGGTACACATCCGGTGGATAGAAAGCCATTTATTGTGTTCAACTTAGGAGGGCCAAGCACAGGAAGCAGCTCTTTCAGTAGTTTAGTTGGAATAGGGTCCAGTATGCAGCTTGAAGGTTTAGAGGCCATGATTATGTTTATCATTGTGTCAAGAGATATAGTACTAAACACTTGAGTGTCTCTCTTGATCCTAGGTCCTGGCAGAGTTGTGCACACTCAGGACAACTGAGCTTTGAAGGAATACGCAGATTTAAAGAGGAGTCCGTAATTTGCTTTCAAATAATCATGATCTTTTCCTCAAAGAAGTTCATGAATGTATTACTGCTGAAGTGAAAGTCATCCATTTCTTGGGGAATGCTGCTTTTTAGTTAGCTTTGCAACAGTATCAAAAAGGAATTTTGGATTGTTCTTATTTTCCTCAATTAAGTTGGAAAAATAGGATGATCGAGCAGCAGTAAGGGCTCTTCGATATTGCACGGTGCTGTCTTCCCAAGCTAGTCGGAAGACTTCCAGTTTGGTGTGGCACCATTTCCGTTCCAATTTTCTGGAAGCTTGCTTCAGAGCTCGGGTATTTTCTATATACCAGGGAGCTAGTTTCTTATGAGAAATATTTTTGGTTTTTAGGGGTGCAACTGCATCTAGGGTATTGCGCAAGGTTAAATTGAGTTCCTCAGTTAGGTGGTTAACTGATTTTTGTCCTCTGACGTCCTTGGGTAGACAGAGGGAGTCTGGAAGGACATCAAGGAATCTTTGTGTTGTCTGTGAATTTATAGCTTTTGATGTTCCTTGGTTGGGGCCTGTAAACAGTAGCTATAAAAAGTGATTGAGTAGGCTGCATAGATTTCATGACTAGAAGCTCAAAAGACAAAAACGTCACTTTGTTTGTAAATTGAAATTTGCTATTGTAAATGTTAGCAACACCTCCGCCTCTGCCCAACCTAGGTCGAGGCATCTCAATGGGGATAGCTGAGCTGACTACACTGACTGTGCTAGTGGCAGACTCCACTATGCTGGCAGGCTTGGCTAACAGCCTGCTGCCTGGCCTGCATCCTATTTCATTATGGAGCTAGAGGAGTTAGAGCCCTGTCTATGTTGGTAGATAAGATGAGAGCACCGCTCCAGATAGGATGGAGTCCGTCACTCTTCAGCAGGTCAGGCTTGGTCCTGTTTGTGGGTGAGTCCCAGAAAGAGGGCTAATTATCTACAAATTATATATTTTGTGAGGGGCAGAAAACAGTCTTCAACCAGCGATTGCGTTGTGAAACTCTGCTGTAGAACTCATCACTCCCCCTAACTGGGAGGGGGCCAGAGACAATTACTCGATGCCGACACATCTTTCTAGCTGATTTACACGCTGAAGCTATGTTGCGCTTAGTGATCTCTGACTGTTTCATCCTAACATCGGTGGTGCCGACGTGGATAACAATATCTCTATACTCTCTACACTCGCCAGTTTTAGCTTTAGCCAGCACCATCTTCAGATTAGCCTTAACGTCGGTAGCCCTGCCCCCTGGTAAACAGTGTATGATCGCTGGATGATTCGTTTTAAGTCTAATACTGCGGGTAATGGAGTCGCCAATGACTAGAGTTTTCAATTTGTCAGAGCTAATGGTGGGAGGCTTCTGCGTCTCAGATCCCATAACGGGAGGAGTAGAGACAAGCTCGGCCTCTAAATCCGACTCATTGTTTAATGGGGAAAACCGGTTGAAAGTTTCTGTCGGCTGAATGAGCGACACCGATTGAGTATTCCTACAGCATTTCCCTCCAGAAACCGTGTGAAAGTTGACTGGCTGTGGGGAACGTGCGAGGTGATTTATACTAACGTTACTATCTGTACTTACTGGTGGCACAAACGCTGTTTCATCCTTTCCTACACTGAAATTACCCTTGCCTAACGATTGCGTCTGAAGCTGGGCTTGTAGCACAGCTATCCTCGCCGTAAGGCGGTCGTTCTCCTGTATATTATGAGTACAGCAACTGCAATTAGAAGGCATCATGTTAATGTTACTACTTACCTTCGGCTGTTGGAGGTCCTGACGAACCATGTCCAGATAAAATGTCTGGAGTGAAAAAGTTGAATGAAAAAGAAAAGTTGAGTGAGGGGAAAACCAAAAATATAAATGGTAATTAAAAAGTAAAAACCGTAAAGTTGTCAGGTAGCAAAGTAAGGTTGGCAACAAGAGCAACACGTAAACAAGTCTGCAAGTTGTGACTGGAAATGGCGTCGTTATCCTCCAACAAAAATGTACATTCTTGCTAACATTAACACACAAAGCTGGTTTACAACCTCTGCCTGACTTGTGTGATAGTCTGTGCGAGGGGGGAACCAAAGGGCCCAGAAAGTCACGCCACCAGCGCCGTCTTGAGAAGTATGTGGGAACCCCTGTACCTGTTGCTGATGTGTCTGGGTTAGAGGAGCAATGGGATGTTCCGCAAAATTTTGCTACACTGCAGAAGTCTGACACAACCTTGAAATGTCAAACAAACAAGGCCTTACCTGGGGACAGTCAATCTTCATGTGGGGGTATTTACACGGTAGACAACCACATACTCTACCTTGGGCAGATAGCAGGAAGTTGGTGGTGCCATCTACCTGTAGACCACTTGTTCTCAACCTTGCACATACAGTTCCATGGGCAGGTCATCTAGGGCAACATAAGACCTATCTTAGGCTCCCGTTTCTTTTGGCCCTCCATGTATACTGATGTACAAACATACTGAAAATTATGCCCCACGTGCCAGAAAATCAGTGCTGTCCATAGGTCTGACTGGGCTCCTCTATGTTCACTGCCAGTTATCTCTACCCCATTCAAGAGAATTGCAATGGACATTGTTGGACCCTTGGAGAAGAGTAGCGCAGGTATATATTGGTGATCTGTGACTATGCCACCCAGTTCCCAGAAGCCTTCCCACTCCGTTCCATAACCACTCCAAAAATAATCAGTGCTATTGTTCAGCTCTTCTCTCATGTAGGAATCCCAGATTAAATTCTGACGGACCAAGGGACAAACTTCACCTCACGACTGATGGTTCAACTCCACCGACAGCTGAGCATTAAAGGCTTGATGACCTCTCCCTACCATCCCCAAACGGATGGGCTCGTGCTGTACCTGAGTCGGAAGCTGTTGCCCAGGGAAACCAGGTATTCGACAATCGAGAAGGAGTGGCTGGCTATAAAGTGGGCCCTAGATAGCCTCCGTTACTACCTTCTTGGGAGGGAATTTGACCTGCACACGGACTACAGAGCACTGACCTGGATCCAGACCATGAAGGACCGGAATTCTCGTGTGACCAGGTGGTATCTGGAGCTCCAGCCCTTCAGGTTCTGTGTCCGTCACAAGGCAGGAAAAGAAAACGTCACGGCGGACTACCTATCAAGGCTCCCGAACCTGGTCGCTTCAGGAGAGGAGGAAGGTAATGTGACGTAGAAGTCCGTCACTGGCCGCAGGCAGCATTTGGTACTTTAACGCACGCACACATTCATCACTCCTCCCTGCTCCGTTATCAGATAAGTTAACAATGTGGGTCGACACACAAGTTAACTTCTAAATCTTAGTACATACATTTCACTCTTACGTCAGTAACCGGTTGTGAGATAAAGAAATAAACAGACAAGTGTTCAAATTTAATATAAGCAATATTTATTATACTTATCGATGTTGTGGATGAGCGCGTTGTTTGTTTGTTTGTTCTGTTCCTCTCTCTCTCCATCTCTGTAGCTTCCGGGTCTGCTGGATAAGGACCCGAGCTAAGGGAGCAGGGCTGACTTTGTAGTGCCTGTCCCGAATGGTTCATTAATGTAAATGGGCATATTGAAAGACACTGTCAGTAGTGATGTAATTGTGTAAATGTTATATTGTGATATTGTTTCATAAAAAACATGTTGCAATCTATATACTTTAGTATGTTTAGTTAAATGGAAAATGTAGGTCTGACTAGGTAATTGCTTAATTAATTTGTGTTAATTGTTCTGAGGGGAGGGGCTAGCCCTACAAAAGGAGCCTCTCTTTCAGTTCATGGAGAGGCATTTTGGATTGAGCTGTGGATGGGGCAGCATTGTTTTTAGCTGTCCCATAAGGTATACGTTTGATGGCAGTACTGTTGTTTTTGTTCTGGAATCACTATGTAAATAAACACCCTGAAGCACAGAAGAACCTTTGTGGCTCCGCCATCTTTTTTATATTTTGATAGAGGTTAGGTTTTCCAGTTTAGCCTTCTGGCCTACTCTACGTGACACTCCAGTTTTCGGTTCAACCAATAACATTACCCTGAGAGGGAGGAAGTCACAGGCATGGGAGGCACACAGGCACAGGCTTACAGCTCTCCATGAAATTGTCATATTTCTTCATGTGCTTTGCGCGGATGTTCTGTCTTCACAAAATTGCCAAGACAAAAGGGTAAAACCAAGGGGCTTAACATTCCTTTTGTTACATGCAGTGCAAGGTCTCTGTTATGTCAGCAAAGACTCAAGGTCCTACTTCCTGCACCATCTGCACTGAATATCTCAGACCTTGTGCTGTGGCACCTGAACAGTCCAAGTGACTCAGCATTTCCCTTAAGCCTCTTTGGTCATTTCCGCTTCCAGGAAAGAAAGATGAGCTAGGATTACACTTTAACCTCTTACCTCCACCCGACACGCTGTCGTCCCATCTAGACATCTGGAAATGCAAATATGCTACGCTAAATGCTAATAGCACTCGTTAACCTCTTAGTCCGCCCCATCCCGGATCCGGGATCGTGACTACAACCTCAAGCTCATTACCATAACGCAAAATTAGCGATTTCTGAAAATTGCAAATTAAATGAAATAAATATGCCTATCCTCAAGCTTATCCTTTTCTTAACAATCCTGTCGTCTCAGATTTTCAAAATATGCTTTAGAACCAGAGAAAATCAATAATTTGTGTAAGAGTGGTGATAGCTAGCTTAGCATTTAGCGTTAGCATTTAGCACGCAACATTCACAAAAACCAGCAAAGGGATCAAATAAAATAATTTACCTTTGAAGAACTTCAGATGTTTCAATGAGGAGACTCTCAGTTACATAGCAGATGTCCAGTTGTTCCTGAAAGATGCTTGTGTAGGACACAACGTTCCGTTTTGTTACTATGCATTTGGCTACCGAAACTAACCGAAAATTCAGTCACCTAAACGTCAAACTTTTTTCCGAATTAACTCCATAATATCGACTGAAACATGGAAAACGTTGTTTGAATCAATCCTCAAGGTGTTTTGTCATATATCTCTTCATTGAAATCCCTTCCCTGGAAGCGTGCATTCTTCTCTGATTCGGATGGAAAAATACTGGTACCTGACTTTTGCGCACCAATTTCCACGCAGACACCGTGCGGGACACTTGGTAATTGTAGGCTCTTATGGTCAATCTTCCAATGATATGCCTACAAATACATCACAATGCTGCAGACACCTGGGGGAAACGATAGGAAGTGTCCGTTCATTCCTGTCGCATTCACAGCCATATAAGGAGATCATGGAAAACGTGCCTCCAGAAATCCTGTTGATTTCCTGGTCACTCAAACATCTTGGTTTTGCCTGTAGATTCTGTTCTATGGCACTCACAGTGAAAATCTTTACAGTTCTGGAAACGTCAGAGTGTCTTCTTTCCAAAACCATCAATTCCAAGCATAGTCGAGCATCTTTTCGTGACAAAATATTGCGCTTAAAACAGGCATGTCTTTTTATCCAAAAATGAAATACTGCCCCTAGAGTCTTAACAGGTTAAAACTCAAACGTTCTGTCTGAATGGCATGCATTATATTGACTGGCTTTGCATGTGGACTATGTAGACAAGGAGGCAAGGGAATGCTTTTAAGAGACAAAAGAAGAGAGAACCAATTCATGTGCCTGTGGAGACTGCAGATGGTGGGGGGGGGGGGGGGAAGAGACTCTGAGACTGTGCAGACTGCAGAAGCAGACACCCAGTAGGTGAGGAAGCCTTACATAGTCAGGGTGTCATAAAGGTGCAGGTTTCCGGAGGAACCTCCAGGAGATTAGAATGGGGGAAAAAAGTTACCTTTGGAGAGGTCCTGGCACTCAACTCTTCACTTTAATTGCCTGCACAGTAAGCTGGTGCTTAAGATATTCCCGTAGGTGTTAATTTTCTCCTATATTCTCTGCAGCTTCCTCCTCCATTAACGTTTCATTGACGTCATTGGGAGAGAAAAAAAACAGAGAGCTAGCCTCTCCGATTTCGCAGAGAACCGATTCCATTCCAACACACACACACACACACACACACACACACACACACACACACACACACACACACACACACACACACACACACACACACACACACACACACACACACACACACACACACACACACACACACACACACAGAAAAACCCTGCGTGGGCTGATTGCAGTTATTGAGCACTGCGTCTGTCTGAATGACAGCACATTAACAGACAGAACAAAAACAGACGTCAATGACCAGATAGAGTGAGAGAGAGGGTCGAGGATGCATAGAGAGTGAAGGGAGAGAGAGAATGAATGACTGATAGACAAATAAAGCCTACTGATCTTGACAGTGTGTGAGAGATGATAGGAGCAGGGAGAAAGTGAGGCTGGATCAGAAGGTGTCGACACACAGGGTCTACAGAGATGGAAGGGTGGAAGTAAACCGAAAATCTAGGATTTAATAAGAAGCTGAAATTCTATAAAATAGCAGCCATGTCTGCAGCCATTGCAGCTGTCGGTTTTCATCTAAAACAAGAGATCGTCACTTGGCTTCTCAAATGCATATGCATGATATTACCAGACAGGATTGATGTCAACACAGAGACAAACCTGTCTTACAATATATTTTCATGCAGGTGTCTCATGGATCGATAGTTGCATAAGAGGTTATCTGGTAGAGGCATGGGTGAGGGTAAGAGAATCTAATATAATAATAATAATCTATGCCATTTAGCAGACATTTTTATCCAGAACGACTTATAGTCCATAAGTCCCAGCGGGAATCAAACCCAAGATATCCTGAATGAAGTGATTGTGTAAGACCCAACGCTGGAGTAGAGAAGCAGGTACAGATAGTGAACATTTAATAGTGCCAGGGAGGGAGAGCGGGAGCAGTTGTGACAGTACCCCCCCCCCCCTCTAGGGGTGCCACCGGCGTCCCACCTGGACTAGCCTGACGGGCCGGCCGAGCAGGGGCGCTGGAAGCCCTACGAACCGGCAGAGGCGTAGGAGCCCGACGAACCGGCAGAGGAGTAGAAGCCCGGCGAACCGGCAGAGGAGTAGGAGCCCGGCTAACCGGCAGAGGAGTAGGAGCCCGGCTAACCGGCAGAGGAGTAGGAGCCCGGCTAACCGGCAGAGGCATGACAGTTTGGAGCGGGAGCAGGCATGACAGTTTGAGCCGTGAGTCGAGGACCAATCAAATTAGATTCCCTCCCTCTCGCAAAGAGACCTCATTCCTTAATTCTCCGGACCATGTTTGAGGAAGAATATTGAATAAATATTTTATTAATTTTGTGTGTTAAAAATAGTCACATTCAAATACATATTACACATCAAATTTAGTAATGTTACAGGATTTATTTGAAACTTCCCATGCAGTGAAACTTTCGTATGACTTAATACTATTTTATCGATAGGAGTGGGGGGAAGCAATGGTATGCGTAAGAAAGATGTCACGAGCTAGTTATAGAAAAGCTTGAGTAAATCTAGCTAGACTCTTAGTATAGAATGTTTGTCAGTAGACAAAAACAAGACGAAACAACGAAAATGGCCTTTAGGTGGGAAGAACTGAATTGAGGGACAAAACAAAACAAGGCTTCACTTCAAGTGGCCTATGTTATGCAGGTGAATGAGGACCCAAAAGCGACTTGGCGAAAACAGAGTCTTTAATCCAGTAAAGTAAATATACAATCATAAAGCACAATTCCACTCGTAATGACGAGAACAGACTGGAGACTCGATCATGTACTGCAGGTTGCCTCGGGAAGGCACTTGACCGTAGCAGACTCAGACACCTGCTCACCACGCAGCATCTGAGGGAAACACGACACGACAGGGCGATACACAGACACAGCACGGTGAACAATAGACAAGGATCCGACAGGGCAGAAACGGAAAACAAGGGGAGAAATAGGGACTCTAATCAGGGAAAAAGATAGGGAACAGGTGTGGGAAGACTAAATGATTGATTAGGGGAATAGGAACAGCTGGGAGCAGGAACGGAACGATAGAGAGAAGAGAGAGAGGAAGGGAGAGAGAAAAAGGGGAACGAACCTAAAAAGACCAGCAGGGGGAAAACGAACAGAGGGAAAAGCAAAATGACAAGACAATATAAGACAAAACATGACAGTACCCCCACTCACCGAGCGCCTCCTGGCGCACTCGAGGAGGAATCCTGGCGGCAACGGAGGAAATCATCAATAAGTGAACGGTCCAGCACGTCCCGAGACGGAACCCAACTCCTCTCCTCATGACCGTAACCCTCCCAATCCACTAAGTATTGGTGACCCCGTCCCCGAGAACGCATGTCCATGATCCTACGTACCTTGTAAATAGGTGCGCTCTCGACAAGGACGGGAGGGGGAGGGAAGACGAACGGGGGTGCGAAGAAAGGGCTTGACACAGGAGACATGGAAGACAGGATGGACGCGACGAAGATGTCGCGGAAGAAGCAGTCGCACAGCGACAGGATTGACGACCTGGGAGACACGGAACGGACCAATGAACCGCGGAGTCAATTTACGAGAAGCTGTCGTAAGAGGAAGGTTGCGAGTGGAAAGCCACACTCTCTGGCCGCAACAATACCTTGGACTCTTAATCCTACGTTTATTGGCGGCTCTCACAGTCTGTGCCCTGTAACGGCAAAGTGCAGACCTCACCCTCCTCCAGGTGCGCTCACAACGTTGGACAAACGCTTGAGCGGAGGGAACGCTGGACTCGGCAAGCTGGGATGAGAACAGAGGAGGCTGGTAACCCAGACTACTCTGAAACGTAGATAACCCGGTAGCAGACGAAGGAAGCGAGTTGTGAGCGTATTCTGCCCAGGGGAGCTGTTCTGCCCAAGACGCAGGGTTTCTGAAAGAAAGGCTGCGTAGTATGCGACCAATCGTCTGATTGGCCCTCTCTGCTTGACCGTTAGACTGGGGATGAAACCCGGAAGAGAGACTGACGGACGCACCAATCAAACGACAGAACTCCCTCCAAAACTGTGACGTGAATTGCGGGCCTCTGTCTGAAACGGCGTCTAACGGGAGGCCATGAATTCTGAACACATTCTCGATGATGATTTGTGCCGTCTCCTTAGCGGAAGGAAGTTTAGCGAGGGGAATGAAATGTGCCGCCTTAGAGAACCTATCGACAACCGTAAGAATCACAGTCTTCCCCGCAGACAAAGGCAGACCGGTAATGAAGTCTAGGGCGATGTGAGACCATGGTCGAGAAGGAATGGGGAGCGGTCTGAGACGACCGGCAGGAGGAGAGTTACCTGACTTAGTCTGCGCGCAGTCCGAACAAGCAGCCACGAAACGGCGCGTGTCACGCTCCTGAGTCGGCCACCAAAAGCGCTGGCGAATAGACGCAAGGGTGCCTCGAACACCGGGATGACCAGCTAACTTGGCAGAGTGAGCCCACTGAAGAACAGCCAAACGAGTGGAAACAGGAACGAAAAGAAGGTTACTAGGACAAGCGCGCGGCGACGCAGTGTGCGTGAGTGCTTGCTTAACCTGTCTTTCAATTCCCCAGACTGTCAACCCGACAACACGCCCATAAGGAAGAATCCCCTCGGGATCAGTAGAAGCCACAGAAGAACTAAAAAAGACGGGATAAGGCATCAGGCTTGGTGTTCTTGCTACCCGGACGGTAAGAAATCACAAACTCGAAACGAGCGAAAAACAACGCCCAACGAGCTTGACGAGCATTAAGTCGTTTGGCAGAACGGATGTACTCAAGGTTCTTATGGTCTGTCCAAACGACAAAGGAACGGTCGCCCCCTCCAACCACTGTCGCCATTCGCCTAGGGCTAAGCGGATGGCGAGCAGTTCGCGGTTACCCACATCATAGTTGCGTTTAGATGGCGACAGGCGATGAGAAAAATAAGCGCAAGGATGAACCTTATCGTCAGACTGGAAGCGCTGGGATAGAATGGCTCCCACGCCTACCTCTGAAGCGTCAACCTCGACAATGAATTGTCTAGTGACGTCAGGAGTAACGAGGATAGGAGCGGACGTAAAACGTTCTTTTAGAAGATCAAAAGCTCCCTGGGCGGAACCGGACCACTTAAAACACGTCTTGACAGAAGTAAGAGCTGTGAGAGGGGCAGCAACTTGACCGAAATTACGAATGAAACGCCGATAGAAATTAGCGAAACCTAGAAAGCGCTGCAACTCGACACGTGACCTTGGAACGGGCCAATCACTGATAGCTTGGACCTTAGCGGAATCCATCTGAATGCCTTCAGCGGAAATAACGGAACCGAGAAAAGTAACGGAGGAGACATGAAAAGAGCACTTCTCAGCCTTCACGTAGAGACAATTCTCTAAAAGGCGCTGTAGAACACGTGGAACGTGCTGAACATGAATCTCGAGTGACGGTGAAAAAATCAGGATATCGTCAAGATAGACAAAAACAAAGATGTTCAGCATGTCTCTCAGAACATCATTAACTAATGCCTGAAAAACAGCTGGCGCATTGGCGAGACCAAACGGCAGAACCCGGTACTCAAAATGCCCTAACGGAGTGTTAAACGCCGTTTTCCACTCGTTCCCCTCTCTGATGCGCACGAGATGGTAAGCGTTACGAAGGTCCAACTTAGTAAAGCACCTAGCTCCCTGCAGAATCTCGAAGGCTGATGACATAAGGGGAAGCGGATAACGATTCTTAACCGTTATGTCATTCAGCCTTCGATAATCCACGCAGGGGCGCAGAGTACCGTCCTTCTTCTTAACAAAAAAAAACCCCGCCCCGGCCGGAGAGGAAGAAGGCACTATGGTACCGGCGTCAAGAGACACAGACAAATAATCCTCGAGAGCCTTACGTTCGGGAGCCGACAGAGAGTATAGTCTACCCCGAGGAGGAGTGGTCCCCGGAAGGAGATCAATACTACAATCATACGACCGGTGAGGAGGAAGGGAGTTGGCTCGGGACCGACTGAAGACCGTGCGCAGATCATGATATTCCTCCGGCACTCCTGTCAAATCGCCAGGTTCCTCCTGAGAAGTGGGGACAGAAGAAACGGGAGGGATGGCAGACATTAAACACTTCACATGACAAGAAACGTTCCAGGATAGGATAGAATTACTAGACCAATTAATAGAAGGATTATGACATACTAGCCAGGGATGACCCAAAACAACAGGTGTAAAAGGTGAACGAAAAATCAAAAAAGAAATAGTCTCACTGTGGTTACCAGATACTGTGAGGGTTAAAGGTAGTGTCTCAAATCTGATACTGGGAAGATGACTACCATCTAAGGCGAACATGGGCGTAGGCTTGTCTAACTCTCTGAAAGGAATGTCATGTTTCCGAGCCCATGCTTCGTCCATGAAACAACCCTCAGCCCCAGAGTCTATCAAGGCACTGCATGTAGCACCCGAACCGGTCCAGCGTAGATGGACCGACAAAGTAGTACAGGATCTAGATGGAGAGACCTGAGTAGTAGCGCTCACCAGTAGCCCTCCGCTTACTGATGAGCTCTGGCTTTTACTGGACATGAATTAACAAAATGTCCAGCAAGTCCGCAATAGAGGCACAGGTGGTTGGTGATCCTCCGTTCCCTCTCCTTAGTCGAGATGCGAATACCTCCCAGCTGCATGGGCTCAGTCTCTGAGCCAGAGGAGGGAGATGGTTGCGATGCGGAGCAGGGAAACACCGTTGACGCGAGCTCTCTACCACGAGCCTGGTGACGAAGATCTACCCGTCGTTCTATGCGGATGGCGAGAGCAATCAAAGAGTCCACACTTGAAGGAACCTCCCGGGAGAGAATCTCATCCTTAACCACTGCGTGGAGTCCCTCCAGAAAACGAGCGAGCAGCGCCGGCTCGTTCCACTCACTAGAGGCAGCAAGAGTGCGAAACTCAATAGAGTAATCCGTTATGGATCGATCACCTTGGCATAGGGAAGCCAGGGCCCTAGAAGCCTCCCTACCAAAAACTGAACGGTCAAAAACCCGAATCATCTCCTCTTTAAAGTTCTGGTAATTGTTAGAGCAATCAGCCCTTGCCTCCCAGATAGCTGTGCCCCACTCTCGAGCCCGGCCAGTAAGGAGTGAAATGACGTAAGCAACCCGAGCTCTCTCTCTAGAGTATGTGTTGGGTTGGAGAGAGAACACAATATCACACTGGGTGAGAAAGGAGCGGCACTCCGTGGGCTGCCCGGAGTAGCAAGGTGGGTTATTAACCCTAGGTTCCGGAGGCTCGGCAGGCCAGGAAGTAACAGGTGGCACGAGACGAAGACTCTGGAACTGTCCAGAGAGGTCGGAAACCTGAGCGGCCAGGTTCTCCACGGCATGGCGAGCAGCAGACAATTCCTGCTCGTGTCTGCCGAGCATGGCTCCTTGGATCTCGACGGCAGTGTTACGAGCGTCTGTAGTCGCTGGGTCCATTCTTTGGTCGGATCCTTCTGTTATGCAGGTGAATGAGGACCCAAAAGCGACTTGGCGAAAACAGAGTCTTTAATCCAGTAAAGTAAATATACAATCATAAAGCACAATTCCACTCGTAATGACGAGAACAGACTGGAGACTCGATCATGTACTGCAGGTTGCCTCGGGAAGGCACTTGACCGTAGCAGACTCAGACACCTGCTCACCACGCAGCATCTGAGGGAAACACGACACGACAGGGCGATACACAGACACAGCACGGTGAACAATAGACAAGGATCCGACAGGGCAGAAACGGAAAACAAGGGGAGAAATAGGGACTCTAATCAGGGAAAAAGATAGGGAACAGGTGTGGGAAGACTAAATGATTGATTAGGGGAATAGGAACAGCTGGGAGCAGGAACGGAATGATAGAGAGAAGAGAGAGAGGAAGGGAGAGAGAAAAAGGGGAACAAACCTAAAAAGACCAGCAGGGGGAA
Organism: Oncorhynchus gorbuscha; assembly: GCF_021184085.1. NCBI lineage: Eukaryota > Metazoa > Chordata > Actinopteri > Salmoniformes > Salmonidae > Oncorhynchus > Oncorhynchus gorbuscha. The sequence goes on along the minus strand of NC_060181.1, from coordinate 43,568,490 downwards.
AACGAACAGAGGGAAAAGCAAAATGACAAGACAATATAAGACAAAACATGACAGCCTAGGGTGGTCTAGTGGTCTAAGCTGCGGTCTCTGGGACACATAAACCACTACAACATGGGTTTGAATCTGTCCCACTGCTATTTCAGCATTTATCTTTCCTCTCCTATCTATCCTGTCCCACTTCTTTAAAAAGAGAAAAAAAAGTTTACTTCAGTATTGACAGAAAGAAAGTCCTGATTCATCCCCAATCTCTCCAACTAGAGTTACCAGCTCTGTGTCACCTGAGTGCGTCATCACAGGGAAATAAGTCCCATCGGACAGCTAAGCACTATGCAGTCATGTGAGTCAACAGGTGCAATGATATTGAAATGTACAAATTCTGTGCAATCACCCAGACCTGTTATGTAACATGATTTGTTATGAAAGACTGTCAGACAGACGCACACTCTGGTAATAGGTAGTGAGAAAGTTGTAAAAACAATAAGCTGATTTAGCTAACGTGGACTGCCTACTCAATGTGCCTGCTAGCTACTAGCTAGCCTTATTGACAAACAGAGATGGAACTAGCTGGTGATTTTGGGCACTGATAAACACTGTAGTTTTATGGCATCTGCACCGCCATCAACCGTAAGGCTCTCCAGAGGGTAGTGAGGTCTGCCCAACGCATCATCAGGAGCAAACTCCCTGCCCTCCAGGACACCTACAGCACCCAATGTCACAGGAAGGACAAAAATATCGTCAAGGACAACAACCACCCGAGCCACTGCCTGTTCACCCCGCTATCATCCATAAGGCAAGGTCAGTACAGGTACATCAAACCTTGGACCGAGAGATTGAAAAACAGCTTCTCTCTCTCAAGGCCATCAGACTGTTAAATAGCCGTCACTACGCGGTTCGACCCGGTTACGTAACCCTGCACCTTAGAGGCTGCTGCCCTATATACAGTGGGGGGAAAAAAGTATTTAGTCAGCCACCAATTGTGCAAGTTCTCCCACTTAAAAAGATGAGAGAGGCCTGCAATTGTCATCATAGGTACACTTCAACTATGACAGACAAAATGAGAAAAAAAATCCAGAAAATCACATTGTAGGATTTTTTATATATTTATTTGCAAATTATGGTTGAAAATAAGTATTTGGTCAATAACAAAAGTTTATCTCAATACTTTGTTATATACCCTTTGTTGGCAATGACAGGGGTCAAAAGTTTTCTGTAAGTCTTCACAAGGTATTCACACACTGTTGCTGGTATTTTGGCCCATTCTTCCATGCAGATCTCCTCTAGAGCAGATTTTCTATGGGGTTGAGATCTGGAGACTGGCTAGACCACTCCAGGACCTTGAAATGCTTCTTACGAAGCCACTCCTTCATTGCCCGGGCAGTGTGTTTGGGATCATTGTCATGCTGAAAGACCAAGCCACGTTTCATCTTCAATGCCCTTGCTGATGGAAGGAGGTTTTCACTCAAAATCTCACGATACATGGCCCCATTCATTCTTTCCTTTACACGGATCAGTCGTCCTGGTCCCTTTGCAGAAAACAGCCCCAAAGCATGATGTTTCCACCCCCATGCTTCACAGTGGGTATGGTGGTCTTTGGATGCAACTCAGCATTCTTTGTCCTCCAAACACCACGAGTTTAGTTTTTACCAAAAAGTTATATTTTGGTTTCATCTGACCATATGACATTCTCCCAATCTTCTGCTGGATCATCCAAATGCTCTCTAGCAAACTTCAGACGGGCCTGGACATGTACTGGCTTAAGCAGGGGGACACGTCTGGCACTGCAGGATTTGAGTCCCTGGCGGCGTAGTGTGTTACTGATGGTAGGCTTTGTTACCTGCTCTCTGCAGGTCATTCACTAGGTCCCCCCGTCCTGGATTTTTGCTCACCGTTCTTGTGATCATTTTGACCCCACGGGGTGAGATCTTGCGTGGAGCCCCAGATCGAGGGAGATTATCAGTGGTCTTGTATGTCTTCCATTTCCTAATAATTGCTCCCACAGTTTATTTCTTCAAACCAAGCTGCTTACCTATTGCAGATTCAGTCATCCCAGCCTGGTGCAGGTCTACAACTTTGTTTCTGGTGTCCTTTGACAGCTCTTTGATCTTGGCCATAGTGAAGTTTGGAGTGTGACTGTTTGTGGTTGTGGTCAGGTGTCTTTTATACTGATAACAAGTTTAAACAGGTGCCATTAATACAGGTAACGAGTGGAGGACAGAGGAGACTCTTAAAGAAGAAGTTACAAGTCTGTGAGAGCCAGAAATCTTGCTTGTTTTTAGGTGACCAAATACTTATTTTCCACTATAATTTGCAAATAAATTAATTCAAAATCCTACAATGTGATTTTCTGGATTTTATTTCCTCTCATTTTGTCTGCCATAGTTGAAGTATACCTATGATGAAAATTACAGGCCTCTCTCATCTTTTTAAGTGGGAGAACTTGCACAATTGGTGGCTAACTAAATATAGATAGATGACAAATTGTTCACCCCAATCAACTGTACTGTCTTTGGCCATCAATGGCATGTCCAAAACATAAATCGTTCCCTTTATTTTAGAGCCAGCCCATGTGTGAGGCCTGAATACGAGCCTGTCCACTATGATTACAGATGCTGCAAATCAAGGACGGCAGAAGCTTAGGAGTGGTCGACGCTAAAGGCACACACTTTCGAATGACGCACAACGGAGAGGAAAGAACACCGGGACCACAGAGGCAGGAGAACAGCTGGACTCTGGTAACAGCTGGTAATAGTGTCTCATAAGGGACTGTGAAAGGAAGTAGAACCTTGATGTGGCACCTGCTAGAAGGTACAAAGCACAGTAATAGCTTGCCATGTTGAAAAAATGAACACAACATTAATATAGAACTACAGTTCACACAAGGAAATGCCATATCTGCTTTTAGACTGGGATCTAATGCGGACCCTCAGATATCTAACAGTTTCTTGTCCCGTTCCACCCTCTCTCGCCCGAGAAAGAGTAAAAGAAACGGAGAGCATGAGTCATTTCACATGAATAGTATTTTTGCTCAGTCCTCCAAAAAGAACTCTGGAATAATAAATGTTTTTGGTCATAGTATCCTAACTAGAAGTCCTGTATTGCTATGTCTTGTCCACCACACAACTCACAGTTCAGCCAGCAAAGAAAGGGCTTAAGTCATACGCGTGCTTCCCATCCAAAACCGTTTGGGCATATAAAAACTATGATATAACATATATGGAATCATGTAGTAACCAAAAAAGTGTTAAACAAATCAAAATATATTTGAGATTCTTCAAAGTAGCCACCCTTTGACTTGATGACAACATTGCACGCTCTTGGCATTCTCTCAACCAGCTTCACCTGGAATGCTTTTTCAACAGTCTTGAAGGAGTTCTCAGATATGCTGAGCACTTGTTGGCTGCTTTTCCTTCACTCTGTGGTACAACTCACCCAAAACCATCTCAATTCGGTTGAGGTCGGGTGAATGTGGAGGCCTCTCCATCACTCTTCTTGGTCAAATATCCCTTACACAGCCTGGAGGTGTGTTGGGTCATTGTCCTTTTGAAAAACAAATGACAGTCCCACAAAACGCAAACCAGATGGGATATCGCTGCAGAATGCTGTGGTAGCCATGCTAGTTAAGTGTGCCTTGAATTCTAAATAAATCCCAGACAGTGTCACCAGCAAAGCACTCCCACACCATCACACATCCTCCTCCATGCTTCATGGTGGGAACCACACATGCAGAGATCATCCGTTCACCTCCTCTGCAACTCACAAAGAGACAGTGGTTGGTACCAAAAATCTCAAATTTGGACTCAAACCAAAGGATAGATTTCCACTGGTCTAATGTCCATTGCTCGTGTTTCTTGGCCCAAGCAAGACTCTTCTTTTTATTATTGGTATCCTTTATTAGTGGTTTCTTTGCAGAAATTCGACCAGCTGATGTACAGATGTGTCTGTTACTTGAACTCTGCGAAGCATTTATTTGGGCTACCATCCGAGGTGCAGTAAACTCTAATGAATTTATCCTCTGCAGCAGAGGTAACTCTGGGTCTTCCTTTCCTGTGGCGGTCCTCATGAGAGCCAGTTTCATCATAGCACTTCATGGTTTTTGCGACTGCACTTGAAGAAACTTTCAAAGTTCTTAATTTTCCAGCTCATTTATAATATCATACATGATAAATATTACTGTCCACTAGATTCTCACCTGTTGACTTTTTCCCCATTTTGTTGTGTTACAGCCTGAATTTAAAATGGATTACTTTTAATTCATTTGTAAATATCTCGAAAAACAAAATTCCACTTTGACATAATATGGCTTGTCAAAGTCAAGCACAGAATTTCAAACACCAATTCAACCACAAAGACCAGGGAGGTTTTACCTATTGGTAGATGGGTAAACAAATAAAAAGCAGACATTGACTATCCTTTTGAGCAATGTGAAGTTATTAATTGCACTTTCGATTGTGTATCAATGCATCCAGTCACTACAAAGATAAAGACGTGCTTCCTAACTCAGTTGCCAAAAAGGAAAGGATCTGCTCAGGGATTTTACAAAAAGGTCAATTGTGTTTTTAATACACTTAGAGTTTAATGGCTGTGATCGGAGAAAATTGAGGATGGATCAAAAACATTGTAATTACTCAACAATACTAACATAAATTACAGATTGAAAAGGAAGCCTGTACAGGATATAAAAATATTCCAAAACATCAATCCTGTTTGCAATAAGGCATTAAAGTAAAACTGTAAAAGAAATGTGACAAAGAAATTAACTATATGTCCTGAATACAAAGCGTTATGTTTGGGGCAAATCCAACACAACACTCACATTTTCAAGCATGGTGGTGGCTGCATCATGTTATGGGTATGCTTGTCATTAGCAAGGACTATGGAGTTTTTTAGGATAGTAAGAAACAGAATAGAGCTAAGCACAGGCAAAAAAAATAGAGAAAAACCTGGTTGTCTGCTTTCCAACAGACACTGGGAGACAAGTTCACCTTTCACCGGGAAAATAACCTAAAACACAAGGCCAAATATACACCAAGATGACATTGAATGTTCCTGAGTTGCCTAGTTACAGTTTTGACTTAAATCAGCTTGAAAATCTATGGCAAGACTTGAAAATGTCTGTTTAGCACTGATCAACAACCAACATGACAGAGCTTAAAGAACAATGTGCAAATATTATACAATCCAGGTGTGCAAAGCTCTTAGAGACATACACAGAAAGACTCACAGCTGTAAATGCTGTCAATGTGATTCTGACATGTATTGATTCAGGGTTGTGGATACGTTTGTAATCAATATGTAATCACTTTAAATGTAATGAACTTCCTTTATGCAGCAACATATTTTCTCACCAGGTAAAGTGAGCACAAATGGGTAGAGAGGTACTTGAGGAGGCTTGGGCTGTACCTTAGAAAACCTGGATTATTGTGTCCCAGTCACATCTAGGCTATAATATTGTCATTGGACATCACCCAACTCTATTCTCAATACAGGCTACACAGTGCTTAGTCTTACTACTTACATAAAGGCAGTGTAAATTGTAGGTGAATCTAAGGGAACATTTCTTTGCCGCATGATACTGTATTACATTTCAATGACAGAACCAATACATGGAATATACCAAACATTAAAAAGTATTTAGTCAGCCACCAATTGTGCAAGTTCTCCCACTTAAAAAGATGTAATTTTCATCATAGGTACACTTCAACTATGACAGACAAAATTAAAATAAATCCAGAAAATCACATTGTAGGATTTTTAATGATTTTTTTGTGCAAATTATGGTGGAAAATAAGTATTAATTAGAAGTACTAATTAGAAAATTAGCTTCTCTACAGAAAATAAACTAACCTTCAGACATCTAGATGGCCGGGCGGGGTGGTTGTGGGGCCAGAACCTGCAGGGTTTCAAACTTTAGGACCCAGTTCCTACATTTGATTATAAAAATTGGTTTTATCAAAAATATTATTCTAAATTTTATCCCTGCGACCCTCAGTGTGCAAATCAGAGCAAGATTACTGAATGTAAGTACATTACCTTTAGAGGTGAATGTATCAAACCAGTTGCCGTGAAAAGTGTTTTGTTATTGTGCACTCTCAAACAATAGCATGGTATTTTTTTCACTGTAATATCTACTGTAAATTGGACAGTGCAGTTAGATTAACAAGACTTTAAGCTTTCTGCCCATATAAGAAATGTCTATCTCTTGGGAAATGTTCTTGTTACTTACAACGTAATGGTAATCACATTGGCGCACGTTAGCTCAACCGTCCCGGTGGAGGGACACCGATCCCGTAGAAGTTATTAAATAAAACTGGTATACTTTTTTATTTATCGCAATTTTCTTTAAACAATTTTGGTCTTTAACGGAGGGCCGACAGACAAGTTCCTTACTTTTTCACCCTTCCACTTGCCTCTTCCATTTTTGCAGTAGTGGCGCAATTAGTTGGTTGTAATTTGGGGTAGGGCTTTTCTTAGCTGTATGTGTGACATAACTCCACCAGTCGTATTTATGTTATCATAAATATTTTTTTATCAATTAGTATATTTGATTTAAAAGATTATACCTTTAAAAAAATGTTTTTAATCAATTAGTATATTTGAGTTTAGCCATAACATTTGTTAATAACATTTGTATTATTTGTTCTGTCTATTCTGGTGGATTAAACTGAAATTGGTGGACAATTCTTGATACACACAGAAAACTGTTGAGTGTGAAAAACCCAGCAGCGTTGCAGTTCTTGACACAAACCGGTGTGCCTGGCACCTACAACTATACCCCTTTCAAAAGCACCTAAATATTTTGTCTTGCCCATTCACCCTCTGAATGGCACACATACAGTCCATTTCACAATTGTCTCAAGGCTTAAAAATCCTTCTTTAACTTTTCTCCTCCCCTTCATCTACACGGATTCAAGTGGATTTAACAAGTGACGTCAATAAGGGATCATAGCTTCCACCTGGTCAGTCTGTCATGGAAAGAGTTGTTCTTCATATTTTGTAAACATAGTGTATACTCAATGTACATGTCAAAAGTTACTACCTATTTATCCGTTTGTAAGAGAGATGAAATGACCCTAACCAGATGCAATATTTGTTAAACAACCCTAATTCATGAAGGGAAGGAGTAGAGAAGGAAGAGAGAAATACATTCTGAATGGACGTGGCGTAATCCTAAACTCAGACGACAGGAGTTCACAGGGTCCCTGTTACATTATGATTACAACGGCTCATATTAACAATTTCCGTCTGGTGCTGCCTCAGCTTCCGGCTGCCCTTTACAGAATGCCAATGGCCCAATTAGCGCCCCCAAGCAACAGGAAGCGCTGTGCCCTCTGGGGACATGAGAGCATGGCGTTGAATTCATAACTACAATAGTGGTACAGACAGTAGTCCTTGGAGTAAGGGAGTGTGTACACTTAATACTATGAAATGAATAATGGGGCACTACTTAAAAGTCAGGAAGAAACTGTGAAATAGTTCATAATAATAACTACGGTTATTTTATCATTCTGAAGTCAATTCAGTTCTAAAAATAAGGCATGCGTTATTGGAGACAGAATATATTTTACGAAACAAATAAGATTTATTTAGAAATAACAAGGCTAAGACAATGAGTATACAGAATTAATGAACAATAGAGATTGCAATTGGGGAGGGTTGATTTTGTAGTTCACAAATGACAGCAACCATACTGCTGGCATCTGTCCGAACACAAGAAGCAGTTCACACGCTCATTGCAGGACTGTAAACTGAACAAGAGGTAAAGGCCTGTTGTCAGGAGAGACATGATTGGCACAGGTGAGGGAAAGTTCTAGGGGCCGAGCCCACCCCCATTCATCTCCTGCATTGTTTTGTGACCTGTGCAGCCTATGAATCAATGAATTATGCACCCTCTCATAAAGTATTCCAACGTCTGTGTGAAGACTGTGTGGTCGCATAGATACCAAACAACATACTTTTCCGTGGACATCTTGGATACTGATAGTCCAGGGGCCGTATTTATCAAGTGTCTCCGAGAAAGAGTGCTGATTTTAGGATCACTTTTAGGTAATAATTATTAACATCAAATTTACAGGAGGGACCTGATCCTAGTGTCACGCCGAAGTTGGTCCCTCTCTTTGTTCCGGCGGAGTTCGGCGGTCGAAGTAACCGACCTTCTGCCATCGCTGATCCTCTTTTTCATTTTCCTTTGGTTTTGTCTTGTCTTCCATCACACCTGGTTCCTATCCCATCAATTACATGTTGTGTATTTAACCCTCTGTTCCCCCTCATGTCCATGTCGGCGATTGTTTGTTGTAAGTGCTTGTGCACTTCTGTCCTGGTGTGCGGCAGGTTATGTACCAATTATTTGATTGTTCTGTTTTCCAGTGTTTTTGTTGTTGTTATTAAACCACGCCGTTTGAAACCCTCTCCTGCGTCTGACTTCTCTTCCGCCAGTACGCACTCCTTACACCTAGATCAACACTGCTACTTTGAGACGCTTGACACTTATGGACCCAGAGCTCAAGAGCATGTCCCTTTCAGGTGAGCCGTTCATGGAAAGAATGAACTCAACTGACACAATCTATAGAGGACATAATGACAAAGGAACAAATTGTGGAGGTGTTTACAGAAAAGTATCCCATTATTTGGCTATTTTGTTTATTTGATTAGCGGCCACTTTGTTTGTTGAAAGAACCTTGGCAATGTGCTAATGTTTCCAATGAATGATGTATAAGTCTGAATCATTATTCAAACAAGTTTACTTTAGGTGCAATGCGTCATTGATATGTTTCCCAGAACCATATCTTGCATCGTTCTGGGGGGAGAGGTTGAGATGTTGGACTAGAGTGGCAGAACCAGCACGGATCCTCTCTGGTAGCTAATTCTAACCCCTCCTCTCTGAAACCCTACCTCTTCAAACATTGTCTTAAATAATCCTCCTCACCTCAACCTTTTTTTTAAAACACCTAACCAGCACTTCCACTTGACCCCCCTTCCCCCTCCCCCATAGCACTGACAGCTACATTATTGAGGAAACCCGTACTTTCTATGCCTGTGATATGTGGTTGTCCTACCTAGCTATCTTAAAATGAATGCACTAACTGTAAGTCGCTCTGGATAAGATGACTAAAAAGCAAGTCTATCGCCAAGCTTTCTGAAATTCAAACAGCCAGGTCTCGATGCACCCCCTGGAAAATCGTGATTCGCCATATATGTGACACACAACCAGTGCACTGGAATGATTACACATTTTCCATCAAATCCCACAGCCTGCCGAAAAACCAGGTGCAAATTAGTCAATTAATGTTTTTTTATTTTATTTAACTAGGCAAGTCAGTTAAGAACTTATTCACAATGACGGCCTACCCCGGCCAAAACCTAACCCAGACGTCGCTGGGCCAATCGTGCGCCGCCCTATGGGACTCCCAATCCCATAGGGCCGGTTGTGATACAGCCTGGAATCGAACCAGGGTCTGTAGTGACACCTCTAGCACTGGGACGCCGTGACTTAGACCGCTGTGCCACTCGGGAGCCCAATGATCGTACTGTACATTTACATTACATTTAAGTCATTTAGCAGACGCTCTTATCCAGAGCGACTTACAAATTGGTGCATTCACCTTATGACATCCAGTGGAACAGTCACTTACAATAGTGCATCTAAATCTTAAAGGGGGGGGGGGGGGGGAAGAGGGAATACTTATCCTATCCTAGGTATTCCTTAAAGAGGTGGGGTTTCAGGTGTCTCCGGAAGGTGGTGATTGACTCCGCTGTCCTGGCGTCGTGAGGGAGTTTGTTCCACCATTGGGGGGGCCAGAGCAGCGAACAGTTTTGACTGGGCTGAGCGGGAGCTGTACTTCCTCAGTGGTAGGGAGGCGAGCAGGACAGAGGTGGATGAACGCAGTGCCCTTGTTTGGGTGTAGGGCCTGATCAGAGCCTGGAGGTACTGAGGTGCCGTTCCCCTCACAGCTCCGTAGGCAAGCACCATGGTCTTGTAGCGGGTGCGAGCTTCAACTGGAAGCCAGTGGAGAGAACGGAGGAGCGGGGTGACGTGAGAGAACTTGGGAAGGTTGAACACCAGACGGGCTGCGGCGTTCTGGATGAGTTGAAGGGGTTTAATGGCACAGGCAGGGAGCCCAGCCAACAGCGAGTTGCAGTAATCCAGACGGGAGATGACAAGTGCCTGGATTAGGACCTGCGCCGCTTCCTGTGTGAGGCAGGGTCGTACTCTGCGGATGTTGTAGAGCATGAACCTACAGGAACGGGCCACCGCCTTGATGTTGGTTGAGAACGACAGGGTGTTGTCCAGGATCACACCAAGGTTCTTAGCGCTCTGGGAGGAGGACACAATGGAGTTGTCAACCGTGATGGCAAGATCATGGAACGGGCAGTCCTTCTCCGGGAGGAAGAGCAGCTCCGTCTTGCCGAGGTTCAGCTTGAGGTGGTGATCCGTCATCCACACTGATATGTCTGCCAGACATGCAGAGATGCGATTCGCCACCTGGTCGTCAGAAGGGGGAAAGGAGAAGATTAGTTGTGTGTCGTCTGCGTAGCAATGATAGGAGAGACCATGTGAGGTTATGACAGAGCCAAGTGACTTGGTGTATAGCGAGAATAGGAGAGGGCCTAGAACAGAGCCCTGGGGGACACCAGTGGTGAGAGCGCGTGGTGAGGAGACAGATTCTCGCCACGCCACCTGGTAGGAGCGACCTGTCAGGTAGGACGCAATCCAAGCGTGAGCTGCGCCGGAGATGCCCAACTCGGAGAGGGTGGAGAGGAGGATCTGATGGTTCACAGTATCGAAGGCAGCCGATAGATCTAGAAGGATGAGAGCAGAGGAGAGAGAGTTAGCTTTAGCAGTGCGGAGCGCCTCCGTGATACAGAGGAGAGCAGTCTCAGTTGAATGACTGGTCTTGAAACCTGACTGATTTGGATCAAGAAGGTCATTCTGAGAGAGATAGCGGGAGAGCTGGCCAAGGACGGCACGTTCAAGAGTTTTGGAGAGAAAAGAAAGAAGGGATACTGGTCTGTAATTGTTGACATCGGAGGGATCGAGTGTAGGTTTTTTCAGAAGGGGTGCAACTCTCGCTCTCTTGAAGACGGAAGGGACGTAGCCAGCGGTCAGTGATGAGTTGATGAGCGAGGTGAGGTAAGGGAGGAGGTCTCCGGAAATGGTCTGGAGAAGAGGGGAGGGGATAGGGTCAAGCGGCAGGTTGTTGGGCGGCCGGCCGTCACAAGACGCGAGATTTCATCTGGAGAGAGAGGGAGAAAGAGGTCAGAGCACAGGGTAGGGCAGTGTGAGCAGAACCAGCGGTGTCGTTTGACTTAGCAAACGAGGATCGGATGTCGTCGACCTTCTTTTCAAAATGGTTGACGAAGTCGTCTGCAGAGAGGGAGGAGGGGGGAGGGGGAGGAGGATACAGGAGGGAGGAGAAGGTGGCAAAGAGCTTCCTAGGGTTAGAGGCAGATGCTTGGAATTTAGCGTGGTAGAAAGTGGCTTTAGCAGCAGAGACAGAGGAGGAAAATGTAGAGAGGAGGGAGTGAAAGGATGCCAGGTCCGCAGGGAGGCGAGTTTTCCTCCATTTCCGCTCGGCTGCCCGGAGCCCTGTTCTGTGAGCTCGCAATGAGTCATCGAGCCACGGAGCGGGAGGGGAGGACCGAGCCGGCCTGGAGGATAGGGGACATAGAGAGTCAAAGGATGCGGATGCGGATGTGGATGTGGTCCTTCTGTAGCTCAGTTGGTAGAGCATGGCGCTTGTAACGCCAGGATAGTGGGTTCGATCCCCGGGACCACCCATACGTAGAATGTATGCACACATGACTGTAAGTCGCTTTGGATAAAAGCGTCTGCTAAATGGCATATATTATTATATTATTAGGATGCAGAGAGGGAGGAGAGGAGGGTTGAGGAGGCAGAATCAGGAGATAGGTTGGAGAAGGTTTGAGCGGAGGGAAGAGATGATAGGATGGAAGAGGAGAGAGTAGCGGGGGAGAGAGAGCGAAGGTTGGGACAGCGCGATACCATCCGAGTAGGGGCAGTGTGGGAAGTGTTGGATGAGAGCGAGAGGGAAAAGGATACAAGGTAGTGGTCGGAGACTTGGAGGGGAGTTGCAATGAGGTTAGTGGAAGAACAGCATCTAGTAAAGATGAGGTCGAGCGTATTGCCTGCCTTGTGAGTAGGGGGGAGGGTGAGAGGGTGAGGTCAAAAGAGGAGAGGAGTGGAAAGAAGGAGGCAGAGAGGAATGAGTCAAAGGTAGACGTGGGGAGGTTAAAGTCGCCCAGAACTGTGAGAGGTGAGCCGTCCTCAGGAAAGGAGCTTATCAAGGCATCAAGCTCATTGATGAACTCTCCGAGGGAACCTGGAGGGCGATAAATGATAAGGATGTTAAGCTTGAAAGTGCTGGTAACTGTGACAGCATGGAATTCAAAGGAGGCGATAGACAGATGGGTAAGGGGAGAAAGAGAGAATGACCACTTGGGAGAGATGAGGATCCCGGTGCCACCACCCCGCTGACCAGAAGCTCTCGGGGTGTGCGAGAACACGTGGGCGGACGAAGAGAGAGCAGTAGGAGTAGCAGTGTTGTCTGTGGTGATCCATGTTTCCGTTAGTGCCAAGAAGTCGAGGGACTGGAGGGAGGCATAGGCTGAGATGAACTCTGCCTTGTTGACCGCAGATCGGCAATTCCAGAGGCTACCGGAGACCTGGAACTCCACGTGGGTCGTGCGCGCTGGGACCACCAGATTAGGGTGGCCGCGGCCACGCGGTGTGGAGCGTTTGTATGGTCTGTGCAGAGAGGAGAGAACAGGGATAAACAGACACATAGTTAACAGGCTACAGAAGAGGCTACGCTAATGCAAAGGAGATTGGAATGACAAGTGGACTACACATCTCGAATGTTCAGAAAGTTAAGCTACGTAGCAAGAATCTTATTGACTAAAATGATTAAAATTATACAGTACTGCTGAAGTAGGCTAGCTGGCAGTGGGTGCGTTGTTGACACTACACTAATCAAGTCGTTCCGTTGAGTGTAATAGTTTCTACAGTGCTGCTGGCTAGCTAGTAGTGTTGTTTACGTTACGTTGCGTTAAAAGAACGACAATAGCTGGCTAGCTAACCTAGAAAATCGTTCTAGGCTACACAATTATCTGTACGTGCAGCAGCTGGACACAATTCAACACTATGTCTGGCTGGATCTCCAATTAAACTAATTGTAGACACAGAGGACCTGAGAAGTAGAGACTTTTGTTAATTCAACAGACTTTGCTTAGTGGGACAGTAGACAACCTGTCTCTTCTCTCATGTCTCAGGTGAATGAAGACTAAGTAGGCCTAGGTACGGTACTCAAACAACATTTTGATTAACTTGAATCTTGACCTGCGTTGTCATAGAAACACGCAACCGACTCCTTGTTATTCAAATACAACACATATTTAATGCGCCACTCATTAATGCCCTCACTGTGGTGAAACCTTTTAAACTAAACACAAACACTTTTCACTTCACTCGTTTATCGCTCATCCTTTGTCAAGGCAAACCATGCTTGGGTTGCTGGATGATCCAAGTGTGGTTTGTTTTGACAAAAGATGGATGGAACATCAAAATACATTCTCAGCACTTGACGTGTTTGTTTTTTATGAATGAACAGTCATTCCTCCTTTGATGGTGCTGACATGCCTGCCTCGTTCTTCCTGCCATTCATGCTCGGCCTTATCCAAACAACAGACTCAACAGGGGGAGAATTTCACTACCGGTGGGTTGCTCTGACTGCAAACCTCCCACACAACAAAACGTCTTTGTGTTTACAGTCGTGGCATTTTTATCTTCTGGTGGGTTGATGTGTCTGACATTTTTGTCTTCTGGTGGGTTGATGTGGGTATGACAGCAGAGGGGGAAAAGTTTTGAGCAGCGGAATGAAGCAGTGTCTGGAACAGGGACTGGATATCAGCATTGTCTGTCAGAGAACCGAACATTGTATGAATGGAAAACAAAACAAGAGGGATAACTGGTGCCAGGTTGCTTTAGGAGTACAATTATGTAATACTGTCACGCCCTGATCTGTTTCACCTGTCCCTGTGATTGTCTCCACCCCCTCCAGGTGTCGCTTATTTTCCCCAGTTTATTTATCCCTGTGTTTCCTGTCTCTCTGTGCCAGTTCGTCTTGTATGTTTAGTCAAGTCAACCAGTGTGTTTCTTCCGTACTCCTTTTTCTAGTCCTCCTGGTTTTGACCCTTGCCTGTTTCTGGACTCTGTACCTGCCTGCCTGTCCATTCTGCCTGCCTTGACCACGAGCCTGTCTGCCACTCTGTACCCCCTAGACTCTGATCTGGTTTGACCTTTTGCCTATGCACGACCATTCTCTTGCCTACCACTTTGGATTAATAAACATTGTAAGACTCCAACCATCTGCCTCCTGTGTCTGCATCTGGGTCTTGCCGTGTGCCTTGATAGTACGAACTGGCCATGACAGACTTGGACCAACTCCACCAAGCTGTCTCCCTGCAGGGAGCCACCATTGGCAGACATGAGGATTTGCTACAGGGCCTTTTGGAAGGGCTCAGGTCCTTGACAGAACGCCACGACTATGGGTCAAAGGCTATTATGGAGCAAATCAGGGAGTTGGCTTAGAGGCTGCCTGCCACCACTGGAAAAACTCCAATCACCCAGTATTTTCCCCCCCTATCTGTGGTGAATTTGTACTGCCTATCCCGCTCCCCGAGAACCCCGCTCGCCTCCTCCGGAGCGATATTCTGGGAGTCCTGGTACCTGCCGGGGTTTTCTTTCTCTGTGCTTATTTTTGACCTACAGCCATCTTTGTTTCCTTCAGACAGATTGAAGATAGAATGTATTATTACGCTAATGTCGGGAAGGGCGATCTCCTGGGCTATGGCAGTTTGGGAGCAACAATCTGCCATTTGTGGTCATCTGGAAGGATTCATGGCAGAAGTGAGAAAGTTATTTGAGTCTCCAGTTTCCGAGAGAAAGTCGGCCAGTAAACTGTTTGACTTCAAAACTCACGTAGTGTTGCAGACTACGCGGTTGATTTTTGCACGTTGGCCGCCGAGAGTGCCTGGAATCCGGAACCTCTTTTCGATACTTTTTTGCACAGAGTATCTGAGGAGGTGAGGGTGAGCTAGCTGCTTGAGAATTGCTGATGGATCTCGACTCCCTTATCACCCTTACCATTAAAATTGATGGACGCCTAAGGGAATGCAAGAGTGAGGGAAGGTCTGGTCTCGGGCACACTCGTGCACCCGCTATGGCGCGTTCACCTCCAAGGGAATCCGGAAGTTTCAGAAGGCAGCTCTTCTAAGAGGATTCGAAGCCACCCGAGCCCTCTTCTGGGAATCTACGACAGGTGAGTTGGATACTCCTGAGCCTATGAAATTGGGAAGAGCTAGGTTGTCAGTTGGGGAACGCTCATGAAGAATGAATAATAACTGTTGTTTGTACTCTGGAGGGGCAGGACATTAAATAGCTACCTGCCCTATTAGGAAACCCTTGTCTCTAGTGGGTACCAGTACTATGGTGAGTCAGGTGAATTCTCTAATTCCCATCACCCGCACACCCCTTTTTGCTCTTGTGATGTGGGGAGACCAATCTAAGTCTCTCCGACTGCTCATTGACTCTGGGGCTGATGAGTTTTAGGCCACGATAGCTTCGGAGCATGGTATACATACATGATTGGACCACAAGCTCCATCCTGGGTTGGAGCCCATTTTGCCATTCCCACTGCCTTCAAGCAGCACAGCCTTCCTCAAGTCATCTCCTCTGGATGTTAGCAAGACTGTGTATGTCTCTGCTATCCCAACAGAATACCATGACCTCCTGGAATTGTTCAGTAAGGCACGTGCTACTTCCCTTCCCCCGCACCATCCTTATGATTGTGCCATTCATCTTCTTCCAGGCAGGGTTTTTCTCAGGACAAGACCCTGAGTTCGTGCACTGACTGCCGGGGACTTAATAACGTTACTGTCAAGAATCGTTACCCCCCCTACCTCTCCTCGGCGTTTGAACCTCTCCAGGGGGCCACCATATTTTCCAAGTTGGACCTTCGAAATGCCTACCACCTGGTTCGGAAATGTGAGGGGGTGTGTGGAAGATAGCCTTCAACACAGGCAGTGGACATTATGAGTACCAGGTCATGCCATTTGGACTCACCAACGCTGTTTTCATGGCTTTGATCAAAGATGTGCTTCGGGACATGCTAAACCGGTTTGCGTTCGTGTACCTTGACAACATCCTGTTTTTTTTCCTGATCTGCACAAGAACATGTTCTTCATGTCAGACAGGTCCTTCAGCGTGAAGTTCGTGAAAGCCGAGAAGTGAGTTCCACCACTCTACAATCACCTTTCTGGGATATGTCATTGCTGAGGGCAGTGTTCAGATGGATTCTGGAAAGGTGAAAGCAGTGGTGGATTGGCCTCAATCAACGTCCAGGGTGCAGTTGCAACGGTTCCTTGGGTTTGCAAACTTCTACCGTTTCATTCGGGACTACAGCACCTTGGCGGCCCTCCTCCCGGCACTCCTCTCCCAAGGTACCGTTCAAATGGTCTCCAGCTGTCGACAAAGCCTTTGTGAACCTGAAGCATCGGTTCACAACAGCACCCATCCTCATCCATCCGGACCCCTCTCGTCAATTTGTGGTGGAAGTGGATGCTTCAGATGTTGGAGTGGGAGCCATCTTGTCCTAGCGATCTGCTCAGGACCAAAAGCTTCATCCCTGTGCCTTCCTGTCCCACCGTCTCAATCCTGCTGAAAGGAACTACAATGTTGGCAACTGAGAATGCTTGGAGGTGAAGATGGGGTTGGAAGACTGGAGGCACTGGCTGGAAGGAGCAGGACAGTCATTCCTGGTGATCGACCATAAATACCTGGAATATCTCCGTACAGCCAAGCGCCTCAACTCCAGGCAGGCCCGGTGGGCCCTCCTGTTCACGAGATTTTACTTCACAATCTCCTACCGCCCAGGGTCAAAGAATGTGAAACCTGACACACTCTCCTGCCTATACAGTTCCTCTGCCACACCCTTTACCTCTGAAACCATTCTCCCTACCTCATGCCTTGCTGCCACTGTGGATTGGGGTATTGAGAACCTGGTCCACGAGGCACAATGCTCCCAGCCTTGACCTGAAGGGGGCCCGGATAACCGGCTGTTTGTCCCTAGTCTGGTCCTGGAATGGGATCATTCCTCCAGGCTGACCTGTCATCCAGGGTCCCGTCATACACTAGCCTTCCTCCGACAACGTTTCTGGTGGCCCACAATGGTCCCTGACTTCTCTGCCTTTGTCACCACATGCACAGTGTGTGCTCAGAACAAGACCCCACGGCACGCTCCTTGTGGCCTGCAGTCACTACCGGTTCCTCATTGTCCCAGGTGTCATGTACCTCTGGACTTTGTCACTGGGCTCCCTCCGTCTGATGGCAGCACTGTCATTCTGACGGTAGTCAATCAGTTCTCCAAGGCCGCCCAGTTCATCCCTCTCCCCAAACTACCTTCTGCCAAGGAGACGGCTCTCCTTATGGTGCAGCATGTCTTCCGGATCCATGGACTCCCGGTAGACATGGTCTCCGATTGGGGTTCTCCTCTCAGTTCTGGAAGGCATTCTGCACCCTTATTGGGTTGTCGGCCAGCCTGTCTGAGCGGGCCAATCAAGACCTGGAAACCACCTTGAGATGCCCAGGCTCAACCAACCCCACTACCTGGAGCCATCAACTGGCCGGCCTGGGTTGAGTATGCCCGGAACACTCTTCCCAGTTCTGCCACGGGACTCTCCCCTTTCGAGTGCACCATGGGGTATCAGCCTCCAATTTTCCCTGAGCAGGGGGTCAGCGTACCCTCGGCCCAGATGTTTGTTTGTCGCTGTCGACGTACCTAGAGAAGAGCCAGGGTGGCTTTTCTCAAGACCAACTCCAGGTATCGCCGACCGCCGCCGGACCCCAGCTCCCCGCTACCGCATTGTGCAGAGGGTATGGCTTTCCACTCAGTATCTGCCCCTTCGGGTAGAGTCCTGCAAGCTGTCTCCCCAGTTCATTGGTCCTTTTCCCCATCTCCAGAGTCCTGAGTTCCACTGCTGTCTGTCTTGTGTTACCCTGTACCCTCCGTATTCACCCTACCTTTCATGTGTCTAGGATTAAGTCTGTGTCTCACTGTCCTTTGTCTTCTGTTTCCAGGCCCATCTTTGCCCCAAACGTATCGGTGGCCAGCCAGCGTAAACGGTGAGATGCCTCTTGAAGGTTCGATCACGGGGCAGGGGTTTCCAGTACCTGGTTGACTGGGAGGGTTATGGTCTGGAGGAGAGGTGCTGGGTCCCTGCTACAGACATGTTGGACCAGGCCCTCATCGCTGATTTTCACCGCCAACAGCCCGGTCAGCCCAGGTATGGGTATGCGCCCAGGTAAGACACCAGGTGGCGTAAGACACCAGGTGGCGTCCCTGGAGTGGGGGGGTTACTGTCATGCCCTGATCTGTTTCACCTGTTCCTGTGATTGCCTCCACCCCCTCTAGGTGTCGCTTATTTTCTCTGATCTGGTTTTGACCTTTTGGATGTCCACGACCATTCTCTTGCCTACCCCTTTGGATTATTAAACATTGTAAGACTTCCTGTGTTTGCATCTGGGTCTTGCATTGTGCTTTGATAAATACCAAGTCCAGGGACATTTTACGTGGGCTGCTGGTGGCTGATGAGACCCACGTGACTCACAGTGCAGGGAGAGCTGTGACACAATAGTCTGGAAAGACGGCCATTTGTATTAGTTGCTCAGGAATTGAGCAACGGGTTTGATTGGTTATCTCAAATGTATTTGTTTCCTTAGGGGTTGAGACCTGTCATTGTTTGGATTTGAAAATCCAACTGTTGTAATGGAAGGGGCGGCGCTCAGGTGCTGTTTGGCTGTTTGAGTTTGAGAAAGACACAGCGGCGAGCCAACCAGTAAATGCAGAGCCCCCTTCATTATTGCACATTGTGTCGACAACATCAAAGAGCCATTCCAGAAGTCAGGACTTCGAGAGTTAGATGTTAGCCAGACTACTGGTGTATTACAAGTTAACAAGTGTATTTTTGTATCATTACTACCATTATTGCTTTACCCAATCTGTAAATGTATTGATTTTGGGCACCTGTCCTTTTGCCGTGTTGTTGGAGATTCCATTTGGATGACACCTCTAAAAGGGTCATGAACAGTCAATCGTGTTTTTCATGCAATTTGATGATATTTTTAGGAAACCAGATCAAAGTATGAAAATGACTTTTGCTTCTACATTGATAAAGTTACTGGTCCCCTCCCCCATGGCAAATGCTTGGATTCATTATTAACTTAAGTCTCATTTTATTACATCAATGGTGACATGATATTCTCTTAACTCATTTAAATAAGTACTGCCTTGTTGTAACCAACATCAGAGAAGGTGTGATTGCAGAGGGGTGTGGTTTACATAGCTAGATATCTACTCTGCTGGTGCTAAAACGTGACTGTGTCAGCAAATTTAATTATGTTTCACATTTCATTTATGTCTGGTGTTAGCTAGCTAGATCTTCATCCAGCATGGAACAAAAGGGGGGGGGGGAGTTGTCAACACATCTGTTAGCACTGCTGTGAACCGCATCACAAGAAACATGCCAAATGGGAGATGTGTAAGGGAGAAAAAAATAACATTACATTGATGCAAATGATGCATTGATGCAATTTCAATATTGGTTTGTATATCACCAAATTCACTTGATAATTTTACTGCAACACTGCATCCAAGTTACTTGACATAGGCGTTTCAAAGAGCTGTCAGTCAAAGCGAGCTCATGAATATAAGCTCCCCGCCCAATCTGCCTGTCTTTTCAAACATCCTGGTAGTTAGCCATGACAGAAAAAGTGCTTTTCAGAATGACTGTTCGGGATCTTTAAGAAAAATACACTGGTGATTGTAGACTTCTTAACAAGCAAGAAATCTATTTTTGGTCTGTGTAGCTGTGTTAATTTAGCTAAATGGGTGGATTTCTTTTCATTCTCTCCCCTACCAAGTTGTTTGTGTCTGAATGGGATCCGCCCAACGGGGTGTGGGCGACCTATTCATGGTTCTCGGTCATACTGATTGGTGTGGGTGCCAAAAATAACCCTCAGGAAACCAATTGTTACATATACACACAGATGGCAATATATCTCAATGATGGAAACATAGTGAAGTCATTACACAAGGACTAGGGCATTTTGCCCGAACTGTTCTGTCCCAGGCTAGCACACAATAACTAACAGGGCCGGATATAGTTCTACTGTAAATGACGCTGGAGCCTCCATGGTAAAAATTGCAGCCAGTTTTCAACCAGATTAAGCCAGTGGGCCAATGAGTGAGCAAATGACCTCAGCGTTTATTAATTGGTCTACCTTTTCAGTCTCAGGACTGAGTGCTATTACAGTACAGAGTGTGCAGGCTGAGTCAGAATAAGTCTGAAGGACGCTCTCATTCTTCCCCTGATCCCCATTATTCAGTCAAGTACACGTGGAAGTCTTGAGGCTCAGTGGTGAATGGAAAAGGGAAATTACAGAGCATTGCTTACATTCCGGAAATATGATTCATCAATTGACGATGTGCTAACCAGTGCAGGGTTTAACCTCAACAATGTGAGCAATTATATTGTTAAGCCCATCCATTAATGAATGTAATGCAGATTGAGGACATCAAGCAACCGTTTCTTTAGAAATCATCTAGCATTGCACTGAGCCCTCCAATTCTTGTTGCCACTATCCACTTAGAACTAACTTATGCAGAGATTGGAAGATGGGTCAGGTTCACTGAAAGTTAGAAGTGCTTTGGTCATATCTTACACTAGAAAAAGTATCCAAAAAGTATTGTGACTGACTTTTTCCTCCAACAGAAGGGGGAAGAGGGCACCTCAGAACCTGCCTACCGAATGGTGCAGCAGTCTAAGGCACTGCATCGCAGTACTTGAGGTGTCACTACAGACCCGGGTTCAATCCCAGGCTGTCTCACAGCCAGCCGTGAACGGGAAACCCATGAGGTGGTGCACAACTGACCCAGCGTCATACGGGTCAGGGGAGCGTTTGGCCAGCCGGGATGTCCTTGTCTCAATGTGCTCTCGCGAACCCTGTGGCGGGCCAGGGGCATGCACGCTGATTTCGGTTGCCAGTTGTGCGACTTGGCAGGGTTGTGTTTTGGAGGATGGATGGTTCTCGACCTTCGCCTACAAATTCTCTCTGTTTCTCCCCCCCCTCTCCCCTCTCTGTTTTCTCACAAAATCCAGTCATGGTTATGGAGCTCTCTTGGAGTTCGAAAACGTGTTACCATGGGGACTGTCATGTTTTGTCATATATTGTCTTGTCATTATGCTTTCCCTTCTGTTCGTTTCCCTCTGCTGGTCTTATTAGGTTCGTTCCCCTTTTTCTATCCCTCTCTCTCCCCCTCCCTCTCTCTCCTCTCTCTATCGTTCCGTTCCTGCTCCCAGCTGTTCCTCATTCTCCTAACTCACTCATTTAGTCTTTTTACACCTGTTCCCTATTTTGTCTTCTGATTAGAGTCCCTATTTCTCCCCTTGTTTTCCACTTCTGTCCTTGTCGGATCCTTGTCTATTGTTCACCGTGCTGTGTCTATGTATCGCCCTGTCGTGTCGTGTTTCCCTCAGATGCTGCGTGGTGAGCAGGTGTCTGAGTCTGCTACGTTCAAGTGCCTTCCCGAGGAAACCTGCAGTTCTTGATCAAGTCTCCAGTCTGTTCTCGTCATTACGAGTAGAATTATGCCTTTTGATTGTAAAGTTACTTTACTGGATTAAAGACTCTGTTTTCGCCAAGTCGCTTTTGGGTCCTCATTCACCCGCATAACAGAAGGATCCGACCAAGAATGGACCCAGCGACTATGGATTCTCTCTACTCTACTCTCGAGTTCCAGGGAGCGATGCTCGGCAGACACGAGCAGGAATTGTCTGCTGCTCGGCATGCCGTTGAAACCCTGGCCGCTCAGGTCTCCGACCTCTCAGGACAGTATCAGAGTCTTCGTCTCGTGTCACCAGCTACTTCCGGTTCTTCCGAGCCTCCGGAACCTAGGGTTAATAACCCACCATGTTATTCTGGGCAGCCCACTGAGTGCCGCTCCTTTCTCACCCAGTGTGATATAGTGTTCTCTCTCCAACCCAACACATACTCAAGAGAGAGAGCTCGGATTGCCTACGTCATATCACTCCTTACTGGTCGGGCTCGGCAGTGGGGTACAGCTATCTGGGAGGCAAGCGCTGAGTGTACTAACAATTATCTGAACTTTAAAGAGGAGATGATAAGGGTTTTTGATCGCTCAGTTTTTGGGAAAGAAGCTTCCTGGTCCCTGTCTTCCCTATGTCAAGGTAATCGATCCATAACGGATTACTCTATAGAGTTTCGCACTCTTGCTGCCTCCAGTAACTGGAACGAGCAGGCGTTTCGTTTTCTGGAGGGACTCCACGCTAAGGTTAAGGATGAGATTCTCTCTCGGGAGGTTCCATCCAGCGTGGATTCTTTGATTGAACTGCTATTCGCATTGAACGACGGGTAGATCTTCGTCACCGAGCTCATAGAAGAGAGCTGGTTAACTGTGTCTCCCCTCTCTCCGACACTACCGTCTTTCCCCACTGACTCAGGTGTTGAGCCCATGCAGCTGGGGGTATTCGCATCTCGACTAAGGAGAGGGAACGGAGAATCACCAACCGCCTCTGTCTCTATTGCGGTTCCGCTGGTCATTTTGTCATTTCATGTCCAGTTAAAGGCCAGAGCTCATCAGTAAGCGGAGGGCGACTGATAAGCGCTACTAGACGGTCCTCTCCGTCAAGTACATGTACTACCTTACCGGTCCATCTACGCTGGACCGGATCGGCAGCTTCCTGCAGTGCATTAATAGACTCTGGGGCAGAGGGCTGTTTTATGGACGAAGCCTGGGCGCGGGAACATGACATTCCTCTCAGACAGTTAGGGAGCCCACGGTCATGTTTGCCTTGGATGGTAGTCCTCTCCCAGTATATTATATGAAACACTACCTTTAACCCTCACTGTATCTGGTAACCATAGTGAGACCATTTCTTTTTTGATTTTTTGTTCACCTTTACACCTGTTGTTTTGGGTCATCCCTGGCTAGTGTGTCATAATCCTTCTTTTGATTGGTCTAGTAATTCTATCCTTTCCTGGAACGTTTCTTGTCATGTGAAGTGTTTAATGTCTGCTATTTCTCCTGTTTGTTCTGTCCCCTCTTCTCAGGAGGAACCTGGTGATTTGACAGGAGTGCCGGAGGAATATCATGGTCTGCGCACGGTCTTCAGTCGGTCCAGAACCAACTCCCTTCCTCCTCACCGGTCGTATGATTGTTGTTCTGATCTCAGCGTTTTGCATCCGCTCCTATCCTTGTTGCACCTGACGTCACTAAACAGTTTATTGTTGAGGTTGACGCGGGGGTGGGCGTGGGAGCCATTCTGTCCCAGCGCTCCGATACTGACGATGGGGTCCACCCTTGTGTATTTTCTCATCGCCTGTCACCGTCGGAACGTAACTATGATGTGGCTAACCGCGAACTGCTCGCCATCCGTTTAGCCCTAGGCAAATGGCGACAGTGGTTGGAGGGGGCGACCGTTCCTTTTGTCGTTTGGACTGACCAAAGGAACCTTGAGTACATCCGTTCTGCTAAACGACTGAATGCGCGTCATGCTCGTTGGGCGTTGTTTTTCGCTCGTTTCGAGTTCGTTATTTCTTATTGCCCGGGTACTAAGAACACCAAGCCTCATGCTTTATCCCGTCTCTTTAGTTCTGCTGTGGCTTCTACCGATCCCGAGGGGATCCTTCCTGTTGGGCGTGTTGTCGGGTTGACTGTCTGGGGAATTGAGAGACAGGTTAAGCAAGCACTCACGCACACTGCGTCGCCGCGCGCTTGTCCTAGTAACCTTCTTTTCGTTCCTGTTTCTACTCGTCTGGCTGTTCTTCAGTGGGCTCACTCTGCCAAGTTAGCTGGCCATCCCAGCGTTCGGGGTACGCTTGCTTCTATTCGCCAGCGGTTTTGGTGGCCTACTCAGGAGCGTGACACGCGCCGTTTCGTGGCTGCGTGTTCGGACTGCGCGCAGAAGTCTGGTAATTTTTTTTCTGCTTCTGCTCCTGGTCTTGCTGGGTCTCAGTCTGTCCCTAGTTGTTACTCTCCTGGCCTGTTTGGTCCTGTTTGCTCTAAAGCTTTCAGTTCTCTACCCGTGTCTCATTTTTTTTTTAGAGTAGTACCCTAGTTTCTTTTTTTTTTTCGTTTTTCCGTTACGGTCCTGAGGAGAGGAGTTGGGTTCTTTCTCGGGACGTGCTGGACCGTTTGTGATCTATGATTTCCTCCGTTGCCGCCAGTGTTCCTCCTCGAGAGCGCCAGGAGGCGCTCGGTGAGTGGGGGGGTACTGTCATGTTTTGTCATATATTGTCTTGTCATTATGCTTTCCCTTCTGTTCGTTTCCCCCTGCTGGTCTTATTAGGTTCGTTCCCTTTTTCTATCCCTCTCTCTCCCCCTCCCTCTCTCTCCTCTCTCTATCGTTCCGTTCCTGCTCCCAGCTGTTCCTCATTCTCCTAACTCACTCATTTAGTCTTTTTACACCTGTTCCCTATTTTGTCTTCTGATTAGAGTCCCTATTTCTCCCCTTGTTTTCCACTTCTGTCCTTGTCGGATTCTTGTCTATTGTTCACCGTGCTGTGTCTATGTATCGCCCTGTCGTGTCGTGTTTCCCTCAGATGCTGCGTGGTGAGCAGGTGTCTGAGTCTGCTACGTGCCTTCCCGAGGAAACCTGCAGTTCTTGATCAAGTCTCCAGTCTGTTCTCGTCATTACGAGTAGAATTATGCCTTTTGATTGTAAAGTTACTTTACTGGATTAAAGACTCTGTTTTCGCCAAGTCGCTTTTGGGTCCTCATTCACCCGCATAACAGGGACAGCAGCCGGCTCCTGCCACACTGAGACTGAGACTGGACTGTGTGCGCGTAAGAGACCAGCGAGAGCCAGTCATCTCAACTAGCAACTTCTCTCTCTACATACTATATTGATGTATTCAGAAGAAACAAGGGTTAGTTATGTGTTGTTGATCCTAGTAGGTCAAACACGTTGATCCCAATCCTGCAGCATTAAAAGAAAATGCATCCATGGACTCACCATACATTGACTCACTTTTTGTGCAAATAGATGAATATGATCGATTGCTAGGTTTGGATGATTTGTCTTGGCATTCATCCTGCAAATGATCATTGCATTATACTGTACATGTCAATCAAGCTTCCCTGACATTGCATTCTCTGTCAACTCTGTTGTTGTGAAGGTGTGTGTGTAAAGCGTCTGAGAAGTCCCTGTAGAAATGGTTTACATTATGCATAATGCATGCAGATAATTGCCCACTTAATGTTTTAACTGAAGAGGTGCAGTATTCTTAATTTGCGGTCATGGGGGAGGGGTGGTTACACAGTCTGCGGGCTTTTGTTCCAGCCTTGTACGAAAACACCTTATACAGTGCCTTCGGAAAATATTCAGACCCCTTGACTTTTTCAACATTCTGCTAGGTTACAGCCTTATTCTAAAATTGATTAAAAACATTTTTTTCCCTCAATCTACACACAATACCCCATAATGACAAAGCAAAAATAGTTTGGCCTGGCGGCCAGCTCTAGGAAGGGTCTTGGTGGTTCCAAACTTCTTCCATTTAAGAATGATGGAGGATACTGTGCTCGTGGGGACCTTCAATGCTGTGTAAATGTTTTGGTAACCTTCCCCAGACAATTCCTTCGAACTCATAGCTTGGTTTTTGCTCTGACATGCACTGTCAACTGTGAGACCTTATATAGACAGGTGTGTGCTTTTCCAAATCATGTCCAATCAAATGAATTTACCACCGGTAAGTGTTTCTACAACAAACAATTTATAGAAACATATCAAGGATGATCAATGGAAACAGGATGCACCTGAGCTCAATTACGAGTCTCATATCAAAGGGTCTGAATCTTCATGTAAATATGTTATTTTCGTTGTTGTTTTTTTGCAAAGATTTCTAAAAACCTGTTTTCACTTTGTCATTATGGGGTATTGTGTGTAGATTGTGTGTCAATTTTTCTTCATTTATTTAATCCATTTTAGAGTAAGGCTGTAATATAACAAAATATGGAAAAGGTAAAGGGGTTGAGTACTTTCCAAAGGCACTGTATGTAAGGGTTTGATGATTGGTTGAAACAGATACATTGAAGTGCACTGCATGGAATTGAGGCATATCAACTGCAAAGCACTATAATTTCTCAAGCCACTTTTGAACCACTTTTGATTTGCTCTGAGGTATACACTGTATGCACGAGTAGAGCTCATTTGCAGCTTACTGATCATTTCAGTGCTGTCTCCATAGAGCTTTTAGTCTGGTAGACTTTTGACAGCATAACAAAGAAGACCCCCCCCCCACACAATTTTGTATAGAGGGGGGCCATGTTATGGGGTTATTCAATCTCCAGAGTACTTCTAAAAAGCTCTTTAGACAAATCTCTAATAGACTAGCTTTTATGAAATAAAATAAAAATCACTTTTGTTGTAAACAAAAACCAAGTTCCCTTGTAGTTTAAAAAAACAAACAAATGGAACGGAAGACGCTCTTCTGTGAACTTGCTTAGTTTTCCAACTTTCTTGTCATTACAAAAAACAAATATCTACCGCCATCCACTGTAAGCTAGTGGCACTTTCGGTCTGTGGCCAACCCATTCATTTTCATTGAGAAGAGCGCATTCTACCGCAGGCTTACAGGGAGTTGAGTTAAGACCAAGGTTATTATAACGTGTTTTTTTATACATTTTGATTTATATTAGTTGTTAAACGTTCATTTCAAATTCAGTTGAATTTCAGTTAGATGAACAGCTGACTGAAGATGGGACGTGGATTCGAGTCCGTTTCAGCGATAACATGGACTCTTATGAAAAAAAAAAGTGGTAAGTTTAAAAAAAAGTAAAATACAAGTAACAAATCATTAAACAGCAGCGGTAAAATAACAATAGGGAAGCTATTTACAGGGGGTACCGGTACATTTACCAAATTATACTGATTGGCCAGATGGAGGCACTAAAACAAGAGAGAGAAAATACAAACTTAGGAAAAAGGTCACGCCCCTCACCCCGTTTTGTCACGAAATTCACTACATAGACCCCTCTCCTCACAAGGAACACATTTGCTACATGGGCCCCTCTCCTCACAAGGAACACATTTGCTACATGGGCCCCTCTCCTCACAAGGAACACATTTGCTACATGGGCCCCTCTCCTCACAAGGAACACATTTGCTACATGGGCCCCTCTCCTCACAAGGAACACATTTGCTACATGGGCCCCTCTCCTCACAAGGAACAAATTTGCTACATGGGCCCCTCACCCCGTTTTGTCACGAAATTCGCTACATAGACCCCTCTCCTCACAAGGAACACATTTGCTACATGGGCCCCTCTCCTCACAAGGAACACATTTGCTACATAGGACCCATAAGTTCCACAATGATGGATTTTAGAATTTTGTGAAAAATTCACTACTCTTTGGCACGGAATGACCGATCTGCACGAAACTCGATATGTGGCATCTCTCAACACAATATTTTCCAGACCAGTACCTAAAACAACATGACCGCCATTGACCAATAAACATTCACGTGGCGTGGTCTGGCACATAAATGCTTGTAAATCAGTCAAGGATGCTTGTACATTTGGTACACATGTAGCAAACTGTCAAAACTCAACCAATGGAAAAACATTCATATTGACCACACAATGGTGCTATTCAGGCAAATGTTTATATCTCTTGATCTGTTTGACTCCGAGTGATTAAATTTGGCACACATGCTCAGGGATATTAGTCTAGCTAACCCACACGATATCTCAGAAACCACTGGCTCGATTCGTGGGTGAATGGTGCGTCTTGCCATAGAGATCTGTCATTTACAAATTACCGAAGGGGGGGGGCTGCATCAATCATGGGGGACGTTTACTGTTCCCTTGTTTTTATTTAGCTTAGAGTTTTATGAAACATTTATATTATGTATTTTATATTAGTTTGAATTTTAGTGTTAGGGACAGAAAGTAGCAATGTCTTCCATGTTAGCCAGTGATAGCTAGTGCTAGTGATGCACAAGCTAGACCTATTTAAAACATCGCGTCAACCCCCATTAGATTCTGATTCTTATGCAGGCGAATCAATAACGAATGTGGTTGTGGGGATGGCAGGCCTTTATGTTGATTGCTCTGAGACATTCTTGGGAGCCATGTTTCATGCACTTTTCTTTTACCTTCACAGATTGAGAAGGTATGGAGAATCTGTGTGGCGTATGACGTATGGATAGGTCGATTTAGAAAAGAGGTTTGATGAGACACAACCTCAATAATCATAGATATAAAACTGTCATTTGCGATCATTTGCACGTACATGAACAAGTAATCACTCCACAGTCTACAGTTGAATAGAACGCCATGTAAACGATCAGACACCGGAGGTTGTATTGTCACAGGCTGACAATAGGGAAAGAACACTGCTCATTAGGCAATTAAAGATGTCAAATAAGACATGGCATTAGAATTGGCCATCGTGGTCGTTATCCCGGTAATGCCGGAGGAGAGGCATGCATTTAGAAATCTCTTCCTCCCAACCAGACCTTTCACTCGTGTTAGTCACAATGTGTAGGCTGAGGATCCCATGAGTCACATCAGAGGCATTTGAGTCAACACTCTCCAACATAATGTACTGTTCGTTCTAGAGGCAAACACACACAATGCAAGCAGCAACACTAGAAGGGAAATAATATAAAACGGTAAAAGGGGAGAGAATGAGAGAGATTGTGTTTATAGAGTGTTCCAAGAAGAAGACAATTGGATGTCAACCATTAAAACGACATTTCAAACTTTCCCAAAGAGTTTCAAGACTGGAACATGTGTTTTTCCTCCCCAACTAAACCTCATTTTCTAGGAAAAGCTTGTGGCGGAGCTGAATTTAAACTCTGCTCTGACTTATAGGGCTAAATGTCAATTTTCTCCTCTGCCTCTCTCACTCTACTCCACTCGATTAGGTCAGCAGTGACTGTCTGTCTGGCATCATATCTACTGCTAATGTATTTCCATGGTCTAGCATGCATCAGTTCCAATTGTATCTTTGAATCAGGATTGTAGTAGACCATCCAACCTGGTAAAAGTGCTTGAAATATCTTTTGCTTGTTAAGCCCCCTAAGGTCGATGTACACGCCCCCCCCCCGCGGAAATCTAATTAGCATAATACAAAATCCCCATAAAAATCTGTCAGTTTAAACTAGAGATTTGCATTGGATGCGTCTCAATCCACCACATCCGCCTATGTTTCACCTCCACAATCATCGGTGAAAGGTGCCAGAGCTAGAGTGGTGTTTGTCAGACCATGAGACATCCTGAAAATTGGTTTTCTAACAAAATTTTCTGTAGCATCCAAACGGTTTGGCCTACAAACTATTGTATGGAAAGATGAGAATCTCATGAACACATACATGTTGGCATGGGGTCCCCAGATTCTTTCTGATTAGTTAGCGGGGGATCTACACTGTCTGAGAAAAATATTTTGTTTGCTACAGGCCACGTTTGACAGATCTTGTGCTCTCTGCACAGTGCACATAGGCTACACGTTCAGGAATAGGACAATAGTATTTGCTATTAATTCAGTAATCAAACCTTTCCTGCAAATAGTAATAAAGAAAACCAGTGTGTCAGCAATCAGGTACTTCTGATCCATACTCTTTGGAAAAGCAGAGATTTGAACAGGGTATGAGTAACATCTGATACCACCTCAGTGGCCTTGTGGTTAGAGTGTCTGCCAGAGATTGGAAGTTTGGGAGTTTGATGCCTGGCCGAGTTATACCAAAGACCGTAAAAATGGGACCCGATAGATATGTCTCTGCATGGCACTCAGCATTAAGGAGACACTGTAGATTGGGGGTAAGGCCCTGTGATAGACTAGTGTCTCGTCCAGAGGGTGTACTTGTACATTATAGTTGACTCACGCTACAGAAAGATAGGCTCCTGCTCCTATGCGCCATCCCGGGCTCGCACAAGGCAACCTACTTACGATTAACCTCTATTTTAGTGGCCTGACACAAAGGGGAGCCTCTGGTAACAGCAACCCCATAACAGAAGCCACTGGAAACTATGTCAAATGAAAAACGATTCCTAAAGAAAAGTTATTTTGACATTGTTTGCCTCGCAAGTGCCTTTGTGTCCTTGCCGATGTCTTATTTAATTTAATGTAATGTAATTATTTAAGTTATAGGCCAATTGTTACTAAGAGACCAGGATGGACTAAAACTCTGCATATTGTGTGGACTAGCCTACACAACCCTCAACAATTGAAGATCAGTCTACTGTACATACCAGACATCATATCAGATGGAACTATTGTACACTATAGCAACCATTTTATTTTTTTTGTCAATTCATTTATACATTTGTAATTAGTAGGTTTTGTTACCTGTTTTAAACATTTTTATTGTATACTGTATTTCTTTTAATCGTATACTGTATTGAATATTGTTTTTTTTGTGTTGTGGGTTTCATATAAACCCTTGGGCTTCCAACCATACTGTTTTTAATCAGTATTGTTGTCTATCACTTGTTTTCTTCAGGGCATATAAATTAAACTTAATTCAAACTCACAAGCACATCTTCCCGAATTGTCCTATTTTTGTTTACCAGCCTGCTGAATAGGTTGGATAAGATTGGGACCAAGATATATGGAATTGCAGTGGAGGTTTTCATTATGTTCTTCACCTGTTGACAAATCTGAAAAAAAGCTTGAGAGTAAAGAGTTAGACGAGTAAAAAGCCTTGTTACGCAAAGTCATGTAAATCCCATCTCACATCTATTGCTGTTCTCATTTGGACCCCTCCTATTGTTGCAATTTCCTACAACACCAATAACACACAGGAAGTTTATCACCTAAGAGTAATGCCCATGGAGGGTTTTGGAGCTGCAGTGTGAACAATTATTTGTGTTGAGGGAATAAATGGACGTATTCACACAGGGAAAAGAATATAAAATAAATTGGACATCTCTTAGCCACTAATGCAGTGTGGACCATTAGAGTGACTAGTATGTGCAGTCTCTTCGGTAACATGGAGCGCCTCTTGGAACCATCAGTGTCTTCCCCAGGCATACGTGGTAGAAAGACAATTGACAGGAAGATTACCTCTGTACTGTCATGCACTCTCAACAAGCCCCTTCTACATAAGAAGAGCGGGGGGTATTTTCGATATTCTACGTGGCTTACTGTTTGCACCTGGAATTCCAACCCAACTTTCTGAACCAAAATAAATAAATACTGAATCATGTTAAAAAGTGATGACCCCATTACACAGGGATGCTGGCCCATGTTGACTCCAATGCTTCCCATAGTTGTGTCAAGTTGGCTGGATGTCCTTTGGGTGGTGGAACATTCTTGATACACACGGGAAACTGTTGAGTGTCAAAACCCTGCAGTGTTGCAATTCTCGACACCAACTGGTGTGCCTGGCACCTACTACCATACCCCGTTCAAAGGCACTTAAATGGCAATACACACCCCATGTTTCAATTGTCTCAAGGCTTAACCATCCGTCTTTAACATGTCTCCTCCCCTTCATCTACACTGATTGAAGTGGATTTATCAAGTGACATCAACATCAAGATCGTAGCTTTCACCTGGATTCACCTGGTCAGTCTATGTTTTGTATAGTCAGTGTATATTTTCTTGTCAAGAGAACCATCTTCCTGTGCCATTTTGTAATGAATTGATTCAGCAAGATCTATAAGCGGAATTTACCCACTTGTAGAATTTTAAAGTATTTTTTCCCAAACTGAAAAAAACTCTCGCTGTAAGTACTTTGTAGGTAAAAGCCAACAAAACTCTCCAAATTGGTTATTTTCAATCCCATAGTCATAGTGCTCAGTAGTAATAAGTTGGTTCCAGGTCTGAACCACTGAATATAAAACAAGTCAATATATTATAAAGAAATAGAAAAGGGGGTGCCTGTGTCCCAAATGGCACCCTATTTCTTACATAGCACTCTACTTTAAAAAATAATATTGGTCATGGTCAAAAGTAGGGAATTAGGTGCCATTTGGAATGCAGCCACTAACTTCCCATCTTTATCTGAAGATATAGTTTTGCCACAAAATGAACCCATTGCACTCACCCACCTAATTGAACTCGTCTTACTATTAGCTACCAATCAACTATTCCAGAGTTCAATTGACTATTATCTCTTCTAGATCTTCTCTGTCATCTAGTGGTGTCAAGTCAAATTGCACTGCTGTAGTGTACCACTGTCACTGAATTTGACAGAGGTTTTCAAACCCATTTCAACTGTTCCCTCTCCAAAGCTCTGAAGATTATTCGGTCACCAAAGTCAAATAAATTGTTCAAACGAGGACCCGGTCTCAAGATGGGACAAAGAACTTGGGATACACAGGTGGTTTGGGTAATACAACTTTCAAATTCAATTTCTACATAAATTGGTCATTAAATCTTATTTGATCTTCATCTAAGTCACAACAAAAGACAGATATAGTGTGCTTAAAACTAATAACACACACATTTTAGTATTTTTCTTGTCTATATTGAATACATAATTTAAACATTCACAGTGTAGGTTCGAAAAAGTATGTGAACCCCTAGGATAATGACTTCTCCAAAAGCCAAGTGGGAGTCAAGGGTCAGCTAACCTGGAGTCCAATCAGTGAGACGAGATTGGAGATGTTGGTTAGAGCTGCCTTGACCTATAAAGAAAACACACAAAATTTGAGTTTGCTATTCACAAGAAGCATTGCCTGATGTGAACCATGCCTCAAACATAAGAGATCTCAGAAGAAGATGAAGTGTTGATTTGCATAAAGCTGGAAAGGGTTACAAAAGTATTTCTAAACGCCTTGATGTTCATCAGTCCACGGTAAGACAAATTGTCTATAAATGGAGAAAGTTCAGAATTGCTACTCTCCCTAGGAGTGGCCATCCAGCAAAGATGACTGCAAGAGCACAACGCAGAATGCTCAATTAACTTAAGAAGAATCCTTGAGTGTCAGCTAAAGACAGATACGTAAAAACACTAGACAAGAATGGTGTTCATGGGAGGACACCACAGAAGAAGCCACTGCTGTCCAAAAAAAGTTTACAAAAGTACACCTGGCTGTTTCACAGTGCTACTGGCAAAATATTATGTGGACAGAGGAAATTACAGTTGAGTTGTTTGGAAAAAAAAGACACAGCACACCAACATCAAAACCTCATCCCAACTGTAAGGTTTGGTGGAGGGAGCATCATCGTTTGGGGCTGCCTCAGGGCTTGGACAGCTTGCTATCGTCGACGGAAAAATTAATTCCCAAGTTTATCAAGACATTTGCAGGAGAATGTTAATTGAATCTCAACAGAAGTTGGGTGACAACGAACCAAAACACAGAAGTGAGACAAGGGATATCCTTGTCTCATCGCGCACCAGCGACTCCTGTGGTGGGCCAGGCGCAGTGCGCGCTAACCAAGGATGCTAGGTGCACAGTGTTTCCTCCTACACATTGGGGCACTGGCTTCCGGGTTGGAAAGCAGTGCGGCTTGGTTGGGTTGTGTATCGGAGGACGCATGACTTTCAACCTTCGTCTCTCCCGAGCCCGTACGGGAGTTGTAGCAATGAGACAAGATAGTAGCTACTAACAATTGGATACCACGAAATCAGGGAGAAAACGGGGGTAAGAATTTTAATAAAAAAATAAAACTATAGTTTGTTAACAAGAAATTTGTGGAGTGGTTGAAAAATACATTTGAATGAAGTTTACATAAGTGTATGTAAACTTCTGACATCAACTGTAGCTAGATAAAGTGTAGGCAATGACTAACAAAGACAGAGAAAGGGGACTGAAGAAGAACAACCCTTTATTCAATGAATTTCAATACAGCACATGGATTGGGCACAGGTCTCTGATTGCGCAGAGATGACCTGCAGGAACTTCCTGCAGGAATGTGTAGTCTTGCTGAGGTCTTCTCTGTTGCTTATTAGCATTTCACATTTTTTGAGAGCAAATTGAGGCAAATATATTGATAAAACTCACCTAGTCCGAAAGAGAATTACAGTTATCAAAACATTCAGGCCAAAGTAAGGCTACACCACACATCAGTTTGAATTGTTTGGAAAATTCACGGACATTTCCTAGCGACAATAGTCCTTGCAGTACTTCTGCCGTAAACTCTTAGAGCCCCAAAAACCTCTCAGTTGCAGATATGATGTCTAGCTTCTTGGACTTCTTAGGCACTTGTGCTTTACAATTGTGGCTATAAATGACACAAAATCCACTTTCTTCACAATGAGTGTACCCAGATAACTCAATTGACTTAAAACACTAGCAACTGGTTGTAATGCATCCACCACCACATTTTCAACAAGGCTGCCTCTTGCCCCTCTGACTCTCTTCAACGTCTCCACATACAGTACCAGACAGAAGTTTGGACATACCTACTAATTTCAGGGGTTCTCTTTATTTTTTACAATTTTCTACATTATGGAATAATAGTGAAGATATCAACTATGAAAAAAACACTTAAGGAATCATGTAGTAACCAAAAATCAAAGTATCTTTTATATTTGAAATTCTTCAAAGTAGCCAGCCATTGTCTCCCAACCAACACCCTGCAAGAGTTCTTAACACGTAGCCCCTAACCTTAATAACTCATTGTAAATGTAAACTTCTGGAAGTCCCAAGGAACCCGGTTAGCACGGACCATTAGATTATTAGAGTTCCGGATGTAAGGAGGAACAGCTGTTTCGGACACGATGACGTATGTCCGCTTTCTTTTAGCTTTCGGCTGGCTAGCAGGCTAACAACAACAACTATACAGATTATATTGAAGGACTTGTAATTTAATTTTACAGGTGATCAAGGCAAAGTACAGTAATTGAGCTTTACGGTGATCAAGGCTAAGTACAGCCGCTGGAAGCTAAGGTGGTTACAGACATTTTATCGGCCTGACATTGCGAAAGACTGACCATCATCATTGCCAGAACGTTGAGTTGAGGATAACCAAAGATAACTGTTGTTAGCTAGCTAACAAACGTTAACTCTGATAGCTTACTTCTGCTGGCAGTATAGGCTGGTACCGAGATAGCGAACAAACATCAAATATCCGTGCTAAATGAAATGGCAAGCTAACGTAAATTAGCTTAATTGTTTAATAAGTACTATCTAGGCTTGTCGATTAAGGCAGCCCCCCGCACCTCTCTGATTCGGAGGGGTTGGCTGGGTTATATCATTTAACATTTAAGTCATTTAAGTCATTTAGCAGACGCTCTTATCCAGAGCGACTTACAAATTGGTGCATTCACCTTATGACATCCAGTGGAACAGCCACTTTACAATAGTGCATCTAAATCTTTTAAGGGGGGTGAGAAGGATTACTTTATCCTATCCTAGGTATTCCTTAAAGAGGTGGGGTTTCAGGTGTCTCCGGAAGGTGGTGATTGACTCCGCTGTCCTGGCGTCGTGAGGGAGTTTGTTCCACCATTGGGGGCCAGAGCAGCGAACAGTTTTGACTGGGCTGAGCGGGAACTGTACTTCCTCAGTGGTAGGGAGGCGAGCAGGCCAGAGGTGGATGAACGCAGTGCCCTTGTTTGGGTGTAGGGCCTGATCAGAGCCTGGAGGTACTGAGGGGCCGTTCCCTCACAGCTCCGTAGGCAAGCACCATGGTCTTGTAGCGGATGCGAGCTTCAACTGGAAGCCAGTGGAGAGAGCGGAGGAGCGAGGTGACGTGAGAGAACTTGGGAAGGTTGAACACCAGACGGGCTGCGGCGTTCTGGATGAGTTGTAGGGGTTTAATGGCACAGGCAGGGAGCCCAGCCAACAGCGAGTTGCAGTAATCCAGACGGGAGATGACAAGTGCCTGGATTAGGACCTGCGCCGCTTCCTGTGTGAGGCAGGGTCGTACTCTGCGGATGTTGTAGAGCATGAACCTACAGGAACGGGCCACCGCCTTGACGTTAGTTGAGAACGACAGGGTGTTGTCCAGGATCACGCCAAGGTTCTAAGCGCTCTGGGAGGAGGACACAATGGAGTTGTCAACCGTGATGGTGAGATCATGGAACGGGCAGTCCTTCCCCGGGAGTAAGAGCAGCTCCGTCTTGCCGAGGTTCAGCTTGAGGTGGTGATCCGTCATCCACTGATATGTCTGCCAGACATGCAGAGATGCGATTCGCCACCTGGTCATCAGAAGGGGGAAAGGAGAAGATTAATTGTGTGTCGTCTGCATAGCAATGATAGGAGAGACCATGTGAGGTTATGACAGAGGCAAGTGACTTGGTGTATAGCGAGAATAGGAGAGGGCCTAGAACAGAGCCCTGGGGGACACCAGTGGTGAGAGCGCATGGTGAGGAGACAGATTCTCGCCACGCCACCTGGTAGGAGCGACCTGTCAGGTAGGACGCAATCCAAGCGTGGGCCGCGCCGGAGATGCCCAACTCGGAGAGGGTGGAGAGGAGGATCTGATGGTTCACAGTATCGAAGGCAGCCGATAGGTCTAGAAGGATGAGAGCAGAGGCGAGAGATTTAGCTTTAGCAGTGCGGAGCGCCTCCGTGATACAGAGAAGAGCAGTCTCAGTTGAATGACTAGTCTTGAAACCTGACTGATTTGGATCAAGAAGGTCATTCTGAGAGAGATAGCGGGAGAGCTGGCCAAGGACGGCACGTTCAAGAGTTTTGGAGAGAAAAGAAAGAAGGGATACTGGTCTGTAGTTGTTGACATCGGAGGGTTCGAGTGTAGGATTTTTCAGAAGGGGTGCAACTCTCGCTCTCTTGAAGACGGAAGGGACGTAGCCAGCGGTCAGGGATGAGTTGATGAGCGAGGTGAGGTAAGGGAGAAGGTCTCCGGAAATGGTCTGGAGAAGAGAGGAGGGGATGGGGTCAAGCGGGCAGGTTGTTGGGCGGCCGGCCGTCACAAGACGCGAGATTTCATCTGGAGAGAGAGGGGAGAAAGAGGTCAGAGCACAGGGTAGGGCAGTGTGAGCAGAACCAGCGGTGTCGTTTGACTTAGCAAACGAGGATCGGATGTCGTCGACCTTCTTTTCAAAATGGTTGACGAAGTCATCTGCAGAGAGGGAGGAGGGGGGGAGGATTCAGGAGGGAGGAGAAGGTGGCAAAGAGCTTCCTAGGGTTAGAGGCAGATGCTTGGAATTTAGAGTGGTAGAAGGTGGCTTTAGCAGCAGAGACAGAAGAGGAAAATGTAGGTGGGGGTGAGTAAAAGGTTGCCAGGTCCGCAGGGAGGCGAGTTTTCCTCCATTTCCGCTCGGCTGCCCGGAGCCCTGTTCTGTGAGCTCGCAATGAGTCGTCGAGCCACGGAGCGGGTGGGGAGGACCGAGCCGGCCTGGAGGATAGGGGGCATAGAGAGTCAAAGGATGCAGAAAGGGAGGAGAGGAGGGTTGAGGAGGCAGAATCAGGAGATAGGTTGGAGAAGGTTGGAGCAGAGGGAAGAGATGATAGGATGGAAGAGGAGAGAGTAGCGGGGGAGAGAGAGCGAAGGTTGGGACGGCGCGATACCATCCGAGTAGGGGCAGTGTGGGAAGTGTTGGATGAGAGCGAGAGGGAAAAGGATACAAGGTAGTGGTCGGAGACTTGGAGGGGAGTTGCAATGAGGTTAGTGGAAGAACAGCAAAGATGAGGTCGAGCGTATTGCCTGCCTTGTGAGTAGGGGGGAGGTGAGAGGGTGAGGTCAAAAGAGGAGAGGAGTGGAAAGAAGGAGGCAGAGAGGAATGAGTCAAAGGTAGACGTGGGGAGGTTAAAGTCGCCCAGAACTGTGAGAGGTGAGCCGTCCTCAGGAAAGGAGCTTATCAAGGCATCAAGCTCATTGATGAACTCTCCGAGGGAACCTGGAGGGCGATAAATGATAAGGATGTTAAGCTTGAAAGGGCTGGTAACTGTGACAGCATGGAATTCAAAGGAGGCGATAGACAGATGGGTAAGGGGAGAAAGAGAGAATGACCACTTGGGAGAGATGAGGAGCCCGGTGCCACCACCCCGCTGACCAGAAGCTCTCGGGGTGTGCGAGAACACGTGGGCGGACGAATAGAGAGAAGTGGGATTAGCAGTGTTATCTGTGGTGATCCATGTTTCCGTCAGTGCCAAGAAGTCGAGGGAATGGAGGGAGGCATAGGCTGAGATGAACTCTGCCTTGTTGGCCGCAGATCGGCAGTTCCAGAGGCTACCGGAGACTTGGAACTCCACGTGGGTCGTGCGCCCTGGGACCACCAGATTAGGGTGGCCGCGGCCACGCGGTGTGGAGCGTTTGTATGGTCTGTGCAGAGAGGAGAGAACAGGGATAGACAGACACATAGTTGACAGGCTACAGAAGAGGCTACGCTAATGCAAAGGAGATTGGAATGACAAGTGGACTACACATCTCGAATGTTCAGAAAGTTAAGTTTACGTAGCAAGAATCTTATTGACTAAAATGATTAAAATGATACAGTACTGCTGAAGTAGGCTAGCTGGCAGTGGCTGCGTTGTTGACTTTGTAGGCTAGCTGGCAGTGGCTGCGTTGTTGACACTACACTAATCAAGTCATTCCGTTGAGTGTAATAGTTTCTACAGTGCTGCTATTCGGGGGGCTAGCTGGCTAGCTAGCAGTGTTGATTACGTTACGTTGCGTTAAAAGAACGACAATAGCTGGCTAGCTAACCTAGAAAGTCGCTCTAGACTACACAATTATCTTTGATACAAAGACGGCTATGTAGCTAGCTATGTAGCTAGCTACGATCAAACAAATCAAACCGTTGTACTGTAATGAAATGAAATGAAAATGTGATACTACCTGTGGAGCGAAGCGGAATGCGACCGGGTTGTTGAGTTCAATTCGGAAGACGTTGACTAGCTGTTGGCTAAAAATAAAAGTTACATATGGTAGATTATTATTAGCTGTAGCCAGCTAACGTTAGTTAACTAAGAAATAACAATCAGAGATGTGATCCTCATTCCGCCTGACTCTTTATTTTCTGACAAACCGTAGCTCGGTATGTAGCCTGTGCAACTCAAATCTACTTGCATAACACAGTGTTAATTTCCCATAACAATGTGTCTTTAATATTTTTTTCAGGTTTCAATGCGGTGGCCAAGTATCAGCTAATGTTATATCTTGCAGCTGGATAGCATTTAGTCGTCGTCCGCATTGGAAGAGACCATTCTGTTGTTCCAGCCCAACATCTCTGGGCTATATGCAAGGCACCATAAGACTCCAGGAGGACACTAACAGATGGTGTAAAACATGGACCAGGGTGTTGCCGACAGTCCTGTAATCCTTGTTATTAAGGCACCCGACCAGAAGTATGATGACCAGACAATCAACTGCTTCCTGAACTGGACAGTGGATAAACTAAAAACCCGTATCTCACATGTATATCCCAGTAAACCGGTGAGTAGGTTATGGCTTACATACAGTGAGATTGGTCTCAGTTTTCATTTCCCTTGAGGTCTGTTCAGATCAGTAATGTATATTAAAAAAAAATTGGTTCAGATGGGGTTTGAACATTCAGTTAGAAATATATTGCATGGTAGATTAAATACAATAGAACAATAGAGCCATGTTCATTCTGATGTGGGATGTCTTGATTTTGAAAATCACTTCCCTGTTTATTTAAAATTTAAATTAATGGATGTTACAGCCACCTGGGACAATTTGTCGCTCTCCCTGAAACATTATATAGGCAGACTATCAGTGTCACAAATGTCAAACTGCTACTGACATCCTATTGGGCAAAAACTGGTTGAATCAACATGGTTTCCACGTAATTTCAACCTCCCCCAAAAATCTGTGATGACTTTGAATTAATGTGGAAAATGAATTGGATTTGCAAAAAATCATCAACGTAGTCTATTTAAAAAAAAAATCCCCACCCAAGTTTGAACCTGAATCCAATGACATGGTGAAATGTTTAGTTGATTTCACATTGAATTCACTTTAGTTGATAACTCAACCAAATGTAAATCAAAACTAGATGTTGAACTGACATCTGTGCCCAGTGGATCAGGCCTACTCCTTCCTGGGCTGCATTTGTATGCACAGTTACAGCAGCCATCAGTGGGGATTAGCTGTAGTACAAAGGTGCAAGTGACATTTACATTTAAGTCATTTAGCAGACGCTCTTATCCAGAGCGACTTACAAATTGGACTGGATGCATTGTGATCTGATGCAGGAGTTGGCTATAAGTAGGATACATAGCCAAGTAGTCCAGGACGAATTTGAATTATTTCTCAACGAGTGTGCTTAATCCTATTAGTTGGAGAGAGAAACAGAACCTATCTCGGGTTTGCTTTGATGTGAATGAGCCAATTAGCAGTATAGGTTTATAAACCGTGTGTTTTATTTACCTCGTTTATTTGTCTGGGAAAAAAGGACTGCAGAATACTGACAGTCTTATCTAGCTTAATTTAGTCTTTGCTGAATTCACCATCACATTTTCTGCACTAACATCCTATGTACCCCTGCAATTGCTTTTTGCTACACAGTGATGATTTCCTAACCTGGAAAAACATCCGTTTTATATCTAGGCCAACACTTTTGAATTCATGTCACATCATATTACTAAAATTGAGAGCCTAATGTCTGTGATGTAAACCTATTACCAATGGAGATTCATTTTTAAAACCCACCACCACGACCAAAATAATGTCAAACACAGTTGAATAACCTTGAATAACTAACTATGGGGATAAAAGAGAGGTGGGAGGAGGAGGATAAAGCAATAATGAAAGGTTGTGCTGGGCCTTTATTTGAAAAGATTCTTGCCTTGAAAGGGTGTAGATTTGACGTCTGGCTGGAAGGAGGGCAGTGAGATTCCTTTGTTCTCTGATTTCCTTATGGTTCCTGCTCAGTAAACACTGAGCACTTAAAATCACTCTCGTCTGGTAATCTCAGCCTGTTGTGTGTTCTCCAACTTCTCTGGTTAATGTCATCTATCACTGTTTACCATAATAGTTTTAACCATGTGACAGCCTTCTTTGTTAAAGCGGCAATGTGTAACTTTTTGGGTGACCTGACCAAATTCACATAGAAATGTGAGTTATAAATCTGTCATTCTCATTGAAAGCCAGTGTAAGAAGTGGTAGATCTGTTCTATGTATGCTATTTCTTTGCTTCCCGGCGTTGTCATTACCCTACCCTACTAACTTAATCCTTGGTTTCCTAACACCTGTCGCAGGGATTTTTCTGCCATTGTCATCCCTGGGCGTACGACCCAAGTGTTTTTTTTCGGGCTACCTAAGCCCCCTTTTGATCCAGAAAAAAACCTATGTCTAACTGATGAACTAAACTGAGATTTAAGAGTACATGTGGCCAAATCGTTTTTTAAAAACGTTCATAGATGACCAGCAGGGTCAGATAATAAATAAACTGCTCTATGCTCTGAGCTGTCCGATTTTCATTATAGAGCTCCAAAGACCAGAGGCTGGTGTATTCTGGGAAGCTGTTCTTGGATCACTTAACACTGAAAGAGTGCTCAGAAAGGTCTGTCTGCTGCATTTATTTTCTTATATTTCATCTTCACCTGATATTCTGTTCAGAGATTACGGCAGTGTATGCATTCATTTTAGATTTACATTCTTAAAGTCAAGCTGATTACTTTGACAATTGTATTTTAATGGAATAGTGTAGCTGTCCATGCTAATGGCAATGGTTGACTCTTACAGCAGGATGAGTATCACCCCTCTTGGGTCCCCCAAGGTCCTCAGGAGCCACAGTAACAAGGCCCCTGGAGTCCCCTCTACGAGCTCCACGGTGATTTAACGGTATGCATGCAGCATCCATTGATTGCCACACATTTCATCATCCCAGCACACCTTGGGCTAGCCTGAGTGCCCGTCTGTTTGTGCTATCATGCTAACTCATTGTCATGCCAAAAATGGCTTGACAATGAGCTATGGAGATGGCAAGAGCACAAACAGACATGGCTTATCTAGGCCTACTTTCTATTGTAATCCACACTGCTTCTGAGATGATTATACATACATACATACATACATACATACATACATACATACATACATACATACATACATACATACATACATACATACATACATACATACATACATACATACATACATACATACATACATACATACATACATACATACATACAGTGGGGAGAACAAGTATTTGATACACTGCCGATTTTGCAGGGTTTCCTACTTACAACGCATGTAGAGGTCTGTAATTTTTTATCATAGGTACACTTCAACTGTGAGAGACGGAATCTAAAACAAAAATCCAGAAAATAACATTGTATGATTTTTAAGTAATTCATTTGCATTTTCAACGACTCAACAACCTTGGCTTCTCTAATGACTGCCTCGCTTGGTTCACCAACTACTTCTCAAACAGAGTTCAGTGTGTCAAATCGGAGAGCCTGTTGTCCGGACCTCTGGCAGTCTCTATGGGGGTGCCACAGGGTTCAATTCTCGGGCTGACTCTTTTCTCTGTATAAATCAATGATGCGGGTGATTCTTTGATTCACCTCTTCGCAGATGACACCATTCTGTATACATCTGGCCCTCCTCTGGACACTGTGTTAACAAACCTCCAAACGAGCTTCAATGCCATACAACACTCCTTCTGTGGCCTCCAACTGATCTTAAATGCTCGTAAAACAAAACGTATGCTCTTCAACCGATTGTTGCCCGCTCCCGCCCGACTATAGCATCACTACTCTGGATGGTTCTGACTTAGAATATGTGGACAACTGCAAATACCTAGGTGTCTGGTCAGACTGTAAACTCTCCTTCCAGACTCACATTAAGCATCTCCAACCATCTAGAATCAGCTTCCTATTTCGCAAACAAAGCATCCTTCACTCATGCTGCCAAACACCCTCATAAAACTGACTATCCTACCGATTCTTGACTTCGGCGATGTCATTTACAAAATAGCCTCCAACACTCTACTCAGCAAATTGGATACAGTCTATCACAGTGCCATCCGTTTTGTCACCAAAGCCCCATATACTACCCACCATGGCGACCTGTATGCTTTCGTTGGCTGGTCCTCGCAACATATTTGTTGCCAAACCCACTGGCTCCAGGTCATCTATAAGTCTTTGCTAGGTAAAGCCCCTCTTTATCTCAGCTCACTGGTCACCGTAGCAATACCCACCGGTAACACGAGCTCCCGCGGGTATATTTCACTGGTCATCCCCAAAGCCAACACATACTTTGGCTGCCTTTCCTTCCAGTTCTCTGCTGCCAATGACTGGAACGAATTGCAAAAATTACTGAAGCTGGAGACTTATATCTCCCTCGCTAATTTTAAGAGTCAGCTGTCAGAGCAGCTTACCGATCACTTCAACTGTACACAGCCCATCTGTAAATAGCCCATCCAACCAACTACCTACCTCATCCCCATATTTGTTTTTGTTTTTCTGCTCTTTTGCACACCAGTATTTTCTACTTGCACATCCTCATCTTCACATATCACTTCAGTGTAAATAGCTAAATTGTAATTGTAATCACTATTGGCCTATTTATTGCCTTACCTCCTTACTTCGTTTTGCACACACTATATACAGATTTTTCTATTGTGTTATTGACTGTATGTTTGTTTATCCCATGTGTAA
Source organism: Oncorhynchus gorbuscha (assembly GCF_021184085.1). Classification (NCBI taxonomy): domain Eukaryota; kingdom Metazoa; phylum Chordata; class Actinopteri; order Salmoniformes; family Salmonidae; genus Oncorhynchus; species Oncorhynchus gorbuscha. Next base: position 43,524,908 of record NC_060181.1, on the reverse strand, counting down.
CTCTGTTGTTTTTGTCGCACTGCTTTGCTTTATCTTGGCCAGGTCGCAGTTGTAAATGAGAACTTGTTCTCAACTGGCCTACCTGGTTAAATAAAGGTGAAATAAAAAAGTAGAGTTCCAAACGTATTTGTCTCTTTTCTCAGATGGGTCAGAGCCCCAGTGTCCCCTCCCAGAGTCAATCAACCTCCTCTGAAGAGAGCTTTGACGGGCTGAGACATAGGACAAGCCCCGCCCCTAACCATGCACCACACCCTGCCTTTAAGGGTAAGTCCTTATACACCAACACGGTTAGTTCTGGACACGTTATGATTGGCCAAGAGGTGAACTACTGTTGAGAGCTCTCACTTCACAATAGATTTGTGTGTGTTTTTATGTGTCAATGTGCTTGTTGTCTTCTGATAATACCCAAACCCCTTACCCCGCAGCTGTGTACTTACCTTGCAGCTACATGTGGAACCAGTTCCCGCCACAGCAAGGCCCTCCCACCAACATGCCAGCCTACCCTGACATACAGTACAATCCCATGATGCTGCTGTGGTGGCAGCAGGTGTACGCCCGGCAGTACTACATGCACTAGTAAGTCTGCTGTCTCCCAATAACTGTGTGACAATATGCTCAATTACCCATGCTGTGTCATGGAATCACTGAGATTCAATCACAATGATCTCACTTTCAGATCTGCTCTATATAAAACAAACCAGGTTCTCCGGTGGACGAATGATCTGACTCATGGAAAAAAAAGTCACGACCATGCTGATGGAACGAGGAAGTGTCGGTACAATTTCATAATTGTCGACAGAAAATGTTTGTACGACATGGGATCTTTTTGTGTCGTGAAAATGAATAGTGCGATAAATGGCGGTGGAAACACCTTCATGCACAAATATTGTTTTTTATGTGGATTTTATAATATTCGCATGAAATCTGTCAACAATTAGATGGAAACCTAGCTACTAATCCAGTTTCTCTTTACATTAATTTCTCTCTCCTTTCTCTGTCTCTCTCCCTCTCTCTCTCTGTCTTTCTCCCTCGCCCTTCAGTCAGATGTTGGCTGCCTCGTCTCACCATCTCAGGCCTGACCTGCTCTCGGCCCAGCCTGGCCAATCAGATCCTCTGAACCCGCCTCCCCTGGAGGCGCGCCATGGCGACCCCAACATCCAGTTGAACGCCCAGGGAGCGGAAGGCGCTGCTGAACGACGAGGATCAGAACTGTGATTGGCTGGACAGGGTGTACACTGTGTCATGCTCCGCCATCTTGCTCAGCATAGTCTACTTTTACTCATCCTTTAGCAGCTTCGTCATGGTGATTGGCGCCATGTTGCTGCTATACCTGTGAGTATTTCCCTGCACCCTATCAAATTAATGCTGTGTGTCCTTAGCGGTGACATACTAGACTTTCCCCAGAACTCGATGTATGTGCTGTCTTGCCAATATCGAAAGAGATAGCTATACAGCTCTGGGAGCATGATCTTTCCATGACCGACTGACTAAGTGAAAGCCAGGATCCCTTATGGATGTTACGGAGTGACGCAGCGGTCTAAGGCACTGCATCTCAGTGCAAGAGGCGTCACTGCAGTCCCTGGTTCTAATCCAGGCTGCTTCACATCCGGCCGTGCATCACAATTGGCCCAGCGTCATCCGGGTTTGGCCCAGGGTAGGCCGTCATTGTAAATAATAATTTGTTCTTAACTGACTTACCTAGTTAAATTTTAAAAATCCACTTCAATCAGTATAGAGGAAGGGGAGGAGACTGATATGTAAGCCTTGAGACAATTGAGCCATGGATTGTGTATGTGTGCCATTCTGAGGGTGAATGGGCAAGACAAAAAATGTAAGTGTCTTTAAACCGGGAACTGCAACACTGCTGAGTTTTTCACCCTCAACAGTTTCCAGAGTGTATCAAGAATGTTCCACCACCCAAAGAACATCCAGACAATTTTACACAACTGTGAGAAGCATTGGAGTCAACATGGGCCAGCATCCCTGTGGAACATTTTCAACATCTTGTAGAGTCCATTCCCCAATGAATTGAGGCTGTTCTGGGGGCAAAAGGGGGTGCAACTCAATATTAGCGAAGGTATTCCTAATGTTTGGTATACTAAGTGTATTTGTACAAATTGTGTAAATGGAAAGTGAGATTGTTCTGAATACTTTATTTTAACCCTATACATTTCTATCCGGGTCTTCTTGGCTCTTTGACCCAACAAATGTGTTATGAAATGGTCACCCATTATGTATCACAGGGTTTGTTATTGGCTGTTTCTCTGTGTTTTCGTTAGGCACCAAGCAGCGTGGTTCCCCCTTTAACCCGGAGAACGAACTTCGGAACCCTGGGGACGGGCCCCACCAGGACGAGATGGAGGCTGACCTTCATCATGACCTCCAAGAGACGGTAGGTCATCTGTGACCTCTGACCTTTTAACTAGTTTAAGTGCCTTTGAATGTCAGGACAGAACCCCTGGAATGATACAGTAATATAATTTGCAATAGCAGTGATGCATGATTTATGTAATGCTTGTCTAGTAACGTAATATGGTATTGCTATGGTGAATGATTACAATTGTAAGAGGGGGAAAAAATCGATCCATTTTTACAGTTTGGAGCAGGTGATGGATGACGGCTTAGAGGATGACGATGCGGACAGTGGAGAGGAAGGACCAGAGGATCCCAATGGTATTCCCCATGTTGGCTTCCTCTCTACAACTTGGTCATTTATTGTCACGTTCTTCATGTCTCTTATACCTGAGGGGCCCCCCAAAATGCTGCCAACTGAGGCAATGAGCCATGGAAGTCAGAATGGCACTAGTGACTGGACTGAATACACTATCTTTAATATGCCCAGTGAGTTCACCCCTAGGTCTACACAATCATTGTACAATCTACCGGATCACAGTGCACTACAGAAGAACTGAACGGCCACAGACAAAAAAGCGTTGAAGTGAACAACATAATGACACTTTTGGGGGAAAAGGACATCATTTGAAATGTTCAATGTCATGAGATATAAATATTCTTCAGTATGATCTTCTCAGTTGTTGTAGTATAGGAAACTATGACTTGTAAGAAGACGGAGAACATTGATTGCTGTGTAATATTGTCTGTTTATTACAATGATAGTGAGCCCTATTTCTGTGTGAAAGAATGATCAAGTATGTACTGTCTGTATAGTTGCAATAATTGTTAAATTGTATAATAAGTGTATTATTTTAATATAAACTTCAAGAAATCCGTTGGAAAGTACCCTAAATCATATTTGTTGTGATGTGTTTGGCGCGTAATCTGTTAAAATGGAACCTTGGCGTTCGTTTGTTGGTAACGGTCATGAGCATTGTTAGAGTTGTGTAAATTCGAATCTGGTATCAGGATAAATATAACAATGAGTCACCGATTGTATACTATTTATTTTTTATTAGCTCAGCAGTAAATGGCAAATGCAACTTTCGTATATACGGGCACACTATAATACCACGCAGGGCAGAACAGGGAACTGACAGGATGTACGTAAACAGTTGTTCTTATACTGTGATAGGTCAACAGACGGGTTGGAACAATGTCTATCACAGTAGAGGCTGAGCGTGGTTTAGACTTGCTCAGCCTATCGCAGGCGCTCAGGCGGGTCCCCACCTCTTGGCGCTTCTTGGAGTCCTCCCTCGGTCGATGTATAGATTCTTACTGTCCTGGTATTGCAGCCTAGTTATAACAGTTGCTCAGTTCCTGCTATTGTGTTGTTCAGTATTTTTCCATCTCAGCTCAACATCGTGATGACCACCCCTCCCTATGCCTGCTTAATCACAACTTTGTAAGATACAACAAGTCACACCATGTGCTCAATATTGTTACATACAAACACAAGGACAAAGCATCTGCTGGGCATCTGTAAAACCGTCCTGATACTGGGTTTACATGGTTACTAAATAAATTGCGGCGCGTCCTCTGAGGTTGAGTGGCACAAAAAAATGCTTGCCAGTTAGCAAACTAACGTTAGCGCATTAAGTTTGACAAGGAAGTTTGACAAAGAAAATAACCGGTTGAAAATACTGAAACGAGTTGCCTAGCTGGTATCTGTGGCAATTGTGTAATCTGTTTATGTATTATCGGACTCGAAGATGACAGTTCAGTCGATCAGGCCCAATTTAGTTCTGAAAGAGACGATGAGTAATTGTTACAATCTACCGAAGTCAACCGGAATGTTGGAAAGGGCAAAGGCATTGCATTTGGCAGTCATGTCAACAAACGACAGGCACGGAAATGTGTTTCTCTCAAATGAGTTTTGCAAACCAAAGAAGATGGGAGTTGACGTGTCTGTTTTCATCAGAGATAAACTGCGAGATTTTTATAAACATTGGAATCAGTCATTCTTGGTAAGTGTCAATATTCACCTCAAATATTAATTAACGAACCTATTCGCTAATTAAGAAATATTGCACGGGGAGGTGTGGTAACTGGCCAATATACCACTGCTAAGGGCTGTTCTCTGCAAGACGCAACGCGGAGTGCCTGAACACATATTATCCATATACCACAAACCCGTAGTAACCAACGTAATTAGAGCAGTAAAAATAAATGTTTTGTCATACCCGTGGTATACGGTCTGATATATCATATATCACAAGCACTCGAGGTGCCTTATTGCTATTATAAACTGTTCACCAACGTAATTAGAGCAGTAAAAATACATGTTTTGTCATACGCGTTGTATACGGTGTGAAATACCACGTCTGTCAGCCGATCAGCATTCAGGGCTCGAACTACCCAGTTTATAGTTATTAGTAGCCAATGACTGTCAGTGAGTATTCATTAATTTGATGATAAACCTGTGTGCCCCTTTTTGACAGCTGTCTTGGCTGGACTTCTACATTTCACTATGCAGGTTCTGTATGTAGGCTATAACCTAGCTACTGTGCCTCAGCAGTCAATGGCCAGATGCAGACATGTGAAGGTAATTAGTCTATTGCAGTGATTCCCCCGTTCCCCCAAAAGAAACTCAGTCCAGCGTTAAACGTACTCTTGAAAGTTGTAATAGTAGAATGCACAAGGTGCAATTTCAAAATTGGGTAGTGCATCATCAGTTAATCTTGTAATGTTAGTCATACCTTAGAGAGCTATTTATAGAAATGTCCAGATCAACTAGCCCAAGTCAGCTAACGTCTCTTTTAGCCCATAGGTATTGCTGTAAACATTTTGTTGGTTTTATTTGTCAGGATCTGTATTATTCCTATTTCAAGTTCCTCATCAAAGCACCATCCTATTTGTATGGAGTACCCTCTTGTGATCAATGCTCTGAAGAGGTTCAATCTCTTCCCAGAGGCACTGTAGTTGGAACTATCTGGTATTATTTTGCTAGCAAGAATTGATCATTTTGTAAATATGCAAGTGCAGATATTTATTTATTTCACCAAACAAAGACGTAAGAGAAGCAATGGCTATCATTTAATTTGGATTATTTTTCCAGTCGGGTCTCGTTTTTTTCAGAACTCACTCATAAAAAGTGCAGCTCTTTGCTGTATGCTTTGACAGTTTCTCTCTGGTCATGGTTTTAAAGGTTATGAAATCTCAAGTCTAGTATCAAACTATGCTTCCACGACTAGGGTCCTGGAAGCTGCAGGCATGTTGATTTGAGCTATCTGATTGGCCAACGCAGTAGGCACGCTCGAAAGAGTTTGTCTTTTTTCAGACAAATGAAATGGTCCAAAAGGGAAACACATTGCTTACCCGGTGCGCAGGGCTTCTGAATCAAGTGCACCTACCGTCAACAGCGCAAAAAATATATATGTTTGGTGTCAACAGCGCAAAAAATATATATGTTTGGTGATCAACTATGAATGCCTTAAAGATCGACCAGTCGATGACCACTGGTTTGTTGTAAGCCATGACAAGTAGTGGTATAATGGCACAAACAGACTGGTACCCAGGCTAGTTTATCCCTATGGTACTCCATAAAACCATGGTCTTTGGTATCCATGCTGTTTTGGGTGCCCCTAGCCACTCTAGGAGAGAATCGGATGGGGGGGGGTTCTTTCCAGTGGCAGTTGTCTTGGAGGTCTCATCACCGTCCTGTGTCTCTTCTTCAACCATGGAGAGGTAAGAGAGAGTTTCGCACTTTGGTGCTGTGTACTCCCGAGTGATGGAGGGGTCTATAAGGCACTGCGTCGCAGTGCTAGATCGATCACTACAGACCCTGGCTCGATTCTAGGCTGTATCACAACTGGCTGTGATTGGGAGTCCCAGGCCGTCAATGTAAATAAGAATTTGTTCTCGACTGACTTGCCTAGTTAAATAAAGGTAAAATAAAACATAAAAATGCATGTTTTGTTGAGATTCAAGTTAATTGATTGTTGTTTACAGTGTATGGAAACTATCTTAGACCCTCATGGGGGTTGGCTGGTGGTGAATGCTATCTCAACTAGGGATGCACGATATATCGGTGAACATATCGGAATTAGCCGATATTAGCTAAAAATGCCAACATCGGTATCGATGTCTGGTTTAACACCGATATTAAAAACCTGATGTCAAAGCTACCGTGCATGCCTATATGACTTAATGAGTCGAGCAGTCATTTGAAAGAGTAAAAACATTTCAGTGAGGCAATTAAGGCGAAATCCATTAAAGCCAAGATAATGGAATTCATTGACCTTGACAATCAACCGTTCTCTGTCATAGATGATGTTGACTTTTGCAGACTGGTCTAGCACTGGTGCGGTGCACACTACCAAGTGCGCTATTTTTCAGATGTTGCCCTAACAGAGTTACACAGTAATAGCGTCACTGCTATTAGCTTCACGACATACATACTATGGAACGTCGCTTGGGTCTTTGGGTGTCAAAAGATACAGTAACACTGTCAAAGCGGTACAAAAAAGTCTGCAAACACCTGCCACGAACGATGTGTTTACAATACCGCGTTGGTAATAAATTTGTTCAACCACAACTTCTGGGGTAGCTAGCTTTAGCTTGGTACCTAGCTAGCACCTATACAACCAGCCTGAAAACAATGACCAGTAGAACCTGCAGTCATTTTCATTATTCTTAGCAATGATTTAGGAATCCTTGTGATAAAGTATTAGCTAGGTTGCCACTTGTTGTTTGCCTAGTGAAATTTAACTTCAGTTCATGAAAATAAATAGCTAGCCAGCTACTTAACCCTGTTGCCCAAAGCCAACATTATAAACAGCCAGCTAGCTTCATCTGGCAAGTGATGTTCGACCGGACCGGGTTATGTGTTGTGAAGCTAGCCACAGTAAGGATTAGGCACAATAGTGGAATTTGCGGGTTGCCTTCAAAAAAAAAGTATGTTATTGACAGTGATGCAAATTAATACAAATAGTAGAATTATGCCATACTTTCCATTATTGTGGCTAATACTTATTGTGGCTAATACTTATTGTGGCTATCTTCACATAGATGGGTTGGGTCCGACCACCATTAATCAAATAATAACTGTTTAATAAATTAAGATTATTTTAGATGATGACACTTGGCTATGTAGTCAGCTAACTAACTATAGCTACTGAAACAGATGTCTATTTACTATGTTTTTGGGGAAGAACATTGTTTGCATCCATGAGCTAGCTAGCTTTTTTTAATGACCACTACTATAGGTGCGCAAGACAACTTTACCAGCATCATAGCATACATATCGATGAATCGTTGTGACATATGTAATACGAGTGATAAGAGTAATCAATATGTAATAACTACGTACAAAAATTATGAACGTGTTAAATTATTTACGTGACGTGCAGTCATATCCAGGTCCTGATTGGTCAACAAGCTTATTTGATACACAAATAGTGTTATTTTACTTGTATCTTTTTTGACGCACAAAGATGCAAACGTTCCATAAAAATCCTGGTAAGAATGAAACAACCGAACAGCAAAATAAGTGAAAGAAATAGGTTTTGATTATGTTTTACTGGTAACGGGGACATACTGTACATAAATGCCAACAAATAACTTGTTGGTCAGTGTGGTGTGTGTGTGTGTGTGTAGCCTTTATTTAACTAGGCAAGTCCGTTAAGAACAAATTCTTATTTACAATGACGGCCTGGACAATGCTGGGCCAATTGTGCACCGCCCTATGGGACTCCCAATCACGGCCGGATGTGATACAGCCTGGATTCGAACCAAGGACTGTAGTTACACCTCTTGCACTGAGATGCAGTGCCTTAGACCGCTGCATCCGTGTGTGTATTAACTATTTAACTGTAATCCTTAAAATCCCACAAAAAAGTTAAATATCGGTTATCGGTATCATTTTTTTTGTCAAGGAAAATATTGGATATCGGTATCGGCCAAAAATATCATATCAGTGCATAATCTCAACTCATGCTATGTATTCCAGAGCACACGGGTCATGTGGACTCCACCGCTGAGGGAGAGGTTCTCCTATCCCTTCTTTGTCCTGCAGATGCTGCTGTGAACACGCATTCTCAGGTATTTTCAGTTCACATGCCAATGATCTTAACTATTTATAACCATGTTGGGCTTCACCACTCTTTTCAAAACCATATTGATTTTTTATAGATAAATATTCAGTTAGATATATGTTCACTTAGATAAATTAATACATGTCACTGATGATTAATGCAAATACTACTGTAGTCTTTGCACCATTTATTAGGCGTTCCAACCCTGGAGGAAGATCTCTAGTAATTATTGGTGCTTTGCAATGTGTTGTTCCTTCTTCCTTGGCCAATTGCCCAGTTTGTTTTGCTAACTCAGGTAAATAAATCCACACTGAGGTCAAAACGCATACCTGTGATGTACCAGTCATTTTTCAAGATTCTGTTTATGTACTGAAGATCCTGTTTATGTACTGAAGATGTCTGTTTGCTTGTTATTTTACGGGCTATCTCCACTGCCAAGATGACGTCACTACTTTTTATGCACCTGGTATTACTACTGAATTGATATTTAGACAGACTTGTCACAGGATTAAGAAACATACACAATTATCATAGTATAGGTCCAACATGAACATTTTTCATAAATTATGGTTTGATGATGGATCCATGTATTTTGATTTGCTCAAATGTTATTTATTTCTCTCTTTAGGCTTCACTTGCCATCTGCTTTATTATGTTGTTTGGGAATTTGTCACTTTGACATCCTTTAACACTTCTTCCCTGGTTGCTGGTTGGGGGGGAAGACTAGGAAATATACTGAAATGCCTGAATACACAAGTGTCATTTTGTCACACTCATTCCTGTATGGTGGTGTTTTCTAGGCCATCATCGCACAGAGACGATGTCGCACGAGTCTGCAAACTTGGAATCGTCACAATTGCAGTTATTTAGTTATATGCTGGGGTAAATTGGTGAAATTACGTTCCTCAGAATTTGACATTTTTCTGTGACCTTTTTCAAGAGAGATCTATTGAATTCCAGTGGTATGATAGCATCACAAGGGTCTAATATATAATATATATATAATATACAAGGGTCTCAACTCTATACCCCCAATGTAACACCTGGTAAGATTCAATTACATACAGAGTATTGTGAAAGTAATCAGACCCCTTCTCTTTTTCCAAATTTAGTTACATTACAGCCTTATTTTAAAATTGATGAAATTAGATTTTTTTCCTCATCAATCTACACACAATAACCCATAATGACAAAGTGAAAACAGGTTCTTAGAAAGTTTAGCAAATTTATAAAACCAAAAAAATCTGAAATACCTTATTTACATAAGTATTCAGACCCTTTGCTATGAGACTAGAAATTTAGCTCAGGTGCATCCTGTTTCCATTGATCATTCTTGAGATGTTTCTACAACTTGATTGGAGTCCACCTGTGGTAAATTCAATTGATTGGACATGATTTGGAAAGGCACACACCTATATAAGGTCCCACAGTTGACAGTGCATGTAGTTATGTTTGTTCCTTATATAATGACAAACTGGGGCGTCGGTTTAACTACTGTTAATGAACATATACGTCAGCTAGACAACTACATGTTTAGCCATACAAGGAATTCCTTAACCATCCGCATAGCCCGCTGGGTAACGTAGTCTAAATGTTATTAACACATAACAACACACATGTCGGAGCAAAAACAAAGCCATGAGGTCGAAGGAATTGTCCGTAGAGCTCCGAGACAGGATTGTGTCGAGGCACAGATCTGGAGATGGGTACCAAAAAATGTCTGCAGCATTGAAGGTCCCCAAGAACACAATGGCCTCCATCATTCTTAAATTGAAGAAGTTTGGAGCTACCAAGATTCTACCTAGAGCTGGCCAGCTGGCCAAACAGCAATTTGGGGAGAAAGCCCTAATGGTCACTCTGACAGACCTCCAGAGTTCCTCTGTGGAGATGGGAGAGCCTTCCAGAAGGAGAACAAGCTCTGCAGCACTCCACCAATCAGGCCTTTATGGGAGTGGCCAGACGGAAGCCACTCCTCAGTAAAAGGCACATCACAGACCGCATGGAGTTTTCAAAAAGGCACCCAAAGGACTCAGACCACGAGAAACAAGATTTTCTGGTCTGATGAAACCAAGATTGAACTCTTTGGCCTGAATACCAAGTGTCACGTTTGGATGAAACCTGGCACCATCGCCATGATGAAGCATGGTGATGGCAGCATCATGCTCTGGGGATATTTTTCAGCGGCAGGGACTGGGAGACTGGGCCAACTTTGATTTGATTTGAGGGAGACATGGTGGAGTGGTAACGTGCATGTAAGCAGTTGCTCCCAACGCCACTTGGGTACACTGCAGCATCCACTCTTGCTCTTGCTGCCAAGGCTTTTCAAGCCTGACATCTTGAAAGACGTTTTGGACACTACAGTGAAAATGGTTAACTTGCGCTGGTTATCAAGGGGCAAAGTATTGACACATTTTTTGGGGAATAGAGAGACGAGCTTAAAGTTTTCTTTACTGATTATAATTTTCACTTGTCTGACCGCTTGCATGATGACGAGTTTCTCACACGACTGGCCTATCTGGGTGATGTTTTTTCTCGTCTGAATGATCTGAATCTAGGATTATAGGGACTCTCCCGCAACTATATTCGATGTGTGGGACAAAATTGAGTCTATGATTAAGAAGTTAGAGCTCTTTTCATTCTGCATTAACAAGGACAACACACAGGTCTTTCCATCATTGTATAATATTTTGTGTGCAAATGAACTCAAGTTTACGGACAATATAAATTGTGATATAGCGAAGTACCTGACTGAGTTGGATGCGCAATTACGCAGGTACTTTCTCGAAGCGGACAACACAAACAACTGAATTTGTTATCCCTTTCATGCCCTGCCTCCAGTCCACTTACCGATATCGAAATCGCAACAAGCGGTTCTGTGAAAATGTAATTTAATCAGAAGCCACTGCCAGATTTCTGGATTGGGCTGCGACTCAGAATATCCTGCCTTGGCAAATCTTGCTGTTAAGACACTGCCCTTTGCAACCACGTACCTATGTGAGAGTTGATTCTCAGGCCCTCACTAGCATGAAAACCAAATACAGGCACAGACTGTGTGGGAAATGATTTAAGACAGACTCTCCAATACAACCCAACATTGTGCATCCTTTCAATCACTACCTTCTCATTAACCTGTGGTGAGTTATTCACAATGATGAACAAATAAGGTTTTATAGGTAAAATGGCTAAATAAAGAGCAAAATGATTATTATTATTTGTGCCCTGGTCTTATAAGAGCTCTTTGTCTCTTCCCACAAGCCGGGTTGTGACAAAAACACACTCATTCTTATGTTTAATAAATGTATAGTATGTGTGTATAGTGTGATAGTGTGTGTTGCAGGCTTACAATGATGGCAAAAAACAACATTTGAGAGTACGCTGACCCTGGTGCTAAAGGGGGTACGCAGCTGGAGGTTGAATGTTTGGGACTATAAAAAGTTTGGGAACCACTGGTCTAGAATGGCATTGTATGCTCTAGCTGTCATGTTTTGTCTTATTTTGTCTTGTCATTTTGCTTTTCCCTCTGTTCGTTTTCCCCCTGCTGGTCTTTTTAGGTTCGTTCCCCTCTTTCTCTCTTCCTCCCTCTCTCTCTTCTCTCTATCGCTCCGTTCCTGCTCCCAGCTGTTCCTATTCCCCTAATCAATCATTTAGTCTTCCCACACCTGTTCCCTATCTTTCCCCCTGATTAGAGTCCCTATTTCTCCCCTTGTTTTCCGTTTCTGCCCTGTCGGATCCTTGTCTATTGTTCACCGTGCTGTGTCTGTGTATCGCCCTGTCGTGTCGTGTTTCCCTCAGATGCTGCGTGGTGAGCAGGTGTCTGAGTCTGCTACGTTCAAGTGCCTTCCCGAGGCAACCTGCAGTTCTTGATCGAGTCTCCAGTCTGTTCTCGTCATTACGAGTGGAATTATGCCTTATGATTGTAGATTTACTTTACTGGATTAAAGACTCTGTTTTCGCCAAGTTGCTTTTGGGTCCTCATTCACCTGCATAACAGAAGGATCCGACCAAAGAATGGACCCAGCGACTACAGACGCTCGTAACACTGCCGTCGAGATCCAAGGAGCCATGCTCGGCAGACACGAGCAGGAATTGTCTGCTGCTCGTCATGCCGTGGAGAACCTGGCCGCTCAGGTTTCCGACCTCTCTGGACAGTTCCAGAGTCTTCGTCTCGTGCCACCTGTTACTTCCTGGCCTGCCGAGCCTCCGGAACCTAGGGTTAATAACCCACCTTGCTACTCCGGGCAGCCCACGGAGTGCCGCTCCTTTCTCACCCAGTGTGATATTGTGTTCTCTCTCCAACCCAACACATACTCTAGAGAGAGAGCTCGGGTTGCTTACGTCATTTCACTCCTTACTGGTCGGGCTCGGCAGTGGGGCACAGCTATCTGGGAGGCTTCTAGGGCCCTGGCTTCCCTATGCCAAGGTGATCAATCCATAACGGATTACTCTATAGAGTTTCGCACTCTTGCTGCCTCTAGTGACTGGAACGAGCCGGCGCTGCTCGCTCGTTTTCTGGAGGGACTCCACGCAGTGGTCAAAGATGAGATTCTCTCTCGGGAGGTTCCTTCCAGTGTGGACTCTTTGATTGCTCTCGCCATCCGCATAGAACGACGGGTAGATCTTCGTCACCAAGCTCGTGGAAGAGAGCTCGCGTCAACGGTGTTTCCCTGCTCCGCATCGCAACCATCTCCCTCCTCTGGCTCAGAGACTGAGCCCATGCAGCTGGGAGGTATTCGCATCTCGACTAAGGAGAGGGAACGGAGGATCACCAACCGCCTGTGCCTCTATTGCGGATTTGATGGACATTTTGTCAATTCATGTCCAGTAAAGGCCAGAGCTCATCAGTAAGCGGAGGGCTACTGGTGAGCGCTACTACTCAGGTCTCTTCATCTAGATCCTGTACTACTATGTCGGTCCATCTACGCTGGACCGGTTCGGGTGCTACATGCAGTGCCTTGATTGACTCTGGGGCTGAGGGTTGTTTCATGGACGAAGCATGGGCTCGGAAACTTGACATTCCTTTCAGACAGTTAGACAAGCCTACGCCCATGTTCGCCTTAGATGGTAGTCATCTTCCCAGTATCAGATTTGAGACACTACCTTTAACCCTCACAGTATCTGGTAACCACAGTGAGACTATTTCTTTTTTGATTTTTCGTTCACCTTTTACACCTGTTGTTTTGGGTCATCCCTGGCTAGTGTGTCATAATCCTTCTTTTGATTGGTCTAGTAATTCTATCCTTTCCTGGAACGTTTCTTGTCATGTGAAGTGTTTAATGTCTGCTATTTCTCCTGTTTGTTCTGTCCCCTCTTCTCAGGAGGAACCTGGTGATTTGACAGGAGTGCCGGAGGAATATCATGGTCTGCGCACGGTCTTCAGTCGGTCCAGAACCAACTCCCTTCCTCCTCACCGGTCGTATGATTGTTGTTCTGATCTCTTCAAGAAGCGTTTTGCATCCGCTCCTATCCTTGTTGCACCTGACGTCACTAAACAGTTTATTGTTGAGGTTGACGCGTCGGGGGTGGGCGTGGGAGCCATTCTGTCCCAGCGCTCCGATACTGACGATGGGGTCCACCCTTGTGCGTATTTTTCTCATCGCCTGTCACCGTCGGAACGTAACTATGATGTGGCTAACCGCGAACTGCTCGCCATCCGTTTAGCCCTAGGCAAATGGCGACAGTGGTTGGAGGGGGCGACCGTTCCTTTTGTCGTTTGGACTGACCAAAAGAACCTTGAGTACATCCGTTCTGCCAAACGACTGAATGCGCGTCATGCTCGTTGGGCGTTGTTTTTCGCTCGTTTCGAGTTCGTTATTTCTTATTGCCCGGGTACTAAGAACACCAAGCCTCATGCTTTATCCCGTCTCTTTAGTTCTTCTGTGGCTTCTACCGATCCCGAGGGGATCCTTCCTGTTGGGCGTGTTGTCGGGTTGACTGTCTGGGGAATTGAGAGACAGGTTAAGCAAGCACTCACGCACACTGCGTCGCGCGCGCTTGTCCTAGTAACCTTCTTTTCGTTCCTGTTTCTACTCGTCTGGCTGTTCTTCAGTGGGCTCACTCTGCCAAGTTAGCTGGCCATCCCGGCGTTCGGGGTACGCTTGCTTCTATTCGCCAGCGGTTTTGGTGGCCTACTCAGGAGCGTGACACGCGCCGTTTCGTGGCTGCGTGTTCAGACTGCGCGCAGAAGAAGTCTGGTAATTTTTTTCTGCTTCTGCTCCTGGTCTTGCTGGGTCTCAGTCTGTTCCCTGCCATCGCATCTCTCCTGTTCTTGTTCCTGCCCTTGCTGTGTCTCAGTCTGTCCCTAGTTGTTACTCTCCTGGCCTGTTTGGTCCTGTTTGCTCTAAAGCTTTCAGTTCTCTACCCGTGTCTCATTTTTTTTTAGAGTAGTACCCTAGTTTCCCTTTTTATCGTTTTTGTTACGGTCCTGAGGAGAGGAGTTGGGTTCTTTCTCGGGACGTGCTGGACCGTTTGTGATCTATGATTTCCTCCGTTGCCGCCAGTGTTCCTCCTCGAGAGCGCCAGGAGGCGCTCGGTGAGTGGGGGGGTACTGTCATGTTTTGTCTTATTTAGTCTTGTTATTTTGCTTTTCCCTCTGTTCGTTTTCCCCCTGCTGGTCTTTTTAGGTTCGTTCCCCTCTTTCTCTCTTCCTCCCTCTCTCTCTTCTCTCTATCGCTCCGTTCCTGCTCCCAGCTGTTCCTATTCCCCTAATCAATCATTTAGTCTTCCCACACCTGTTCCCTATCTTTCCCCCTGATTAGAGTCCCTATTTCTCCCCTTGTTTTCCGTTTCTGCCCTGTCGGATCCTTGTCTATTGTTCACCGTGCTGTGTCTGTGTATCGCCCTGTCGTGTCGTGTTTCCCTCAGATGCTGCGTGGTGAGCAGGTGTCTGAGTCTGCTACGTTCAAGTGCCTTCCCGAGGCAACCTGCAGTTCTTGATCGAGTCTCCAGTCTGTTCTCGTCATTACGAGTGGAATTATGCCTTATGATTGTAGATTTACTTTACTGGATTAAAGACTCTGTTTTTGCCAAGTCGCTTTTGGGTCCTCATTCACCTGCATAACACTAGCGTTACATTTTCCCTTCACTGGAACTAAGGGCCCTAGCCCAAACCATGTAAAACAGCCCCAGGCCATTATTCCTCCTCCACCAAACCTTACAATTGGCACTACGCATTGGGGCAGTTAACGTTCTCCTGGCGTGAGGACGTGTTTCGATTGCTCCAGTCCAATGGCGTCGAGCTTTACACCACTCCAGCCGATCTTGGCATTGTGCATCATGATCTTAGGCTTGTGTGCGGCTGCTCAGCCATGGAAACCCATTTCATGAAGCTCCCAACGAACAGTCTTTGTGTTGATGTTGCATCCAGAGGCAGTTTGGAACTTGGTAGTGAGTGTTGCATCCGAGGACAGATTTTTTCTGTGAGCGTGTGTGGTCTACCACTTCCTGGCTGAGCTGTTGTTGCTCCTAGACGTTTCCACTTCACAATAACAACACTTACAGTTGACTGGGGCAGCTCTAGCACGGCAGAAATTTGACAAACTGACTTGTTGAAAAGGTGGCATCCTATGACAGTGCCATGTTGAAAGTCACTTGAGCTCTTCATTAAGGCCATTCTACTGCCAATGTTTGTCTATGGAGATTGCATGGCTGTGCGCTAAATCTTTCACACCTGTCATCAATGGGTGTGGGTGAAATAGCCAAATCCACATACTGATGTATATGCTGTATAGTGTATATATTTACAAAAATATATACAGTATATGGGTATTGGAAATTATGCAAACAATTACATTGATGGAAGACACAATCGATCTGAAATATTAAAGCTGACCCACCCCCTAAAAATATATATACACAGTACCAGTCAAAAGTTTGGACACACCTACTCATTCAAGGGTTTTCTTTATTTTTCACTATTTTCTACATAGTAGATTAATAGTGAAGACATAAAAACTATGAAATAACACATATGGAATCATGTAGTAACCAAAAAAGTGTTAAACAAATCAAAATATATTTTAGAGTCTTCAAAGTAGCCACCCTTTGCCTTGATGACAACTTTGCACACTCTTGGCATTTTCTCAACCAGCTTTTCCAACAGTCTTGAAGGAGTTCCCACATATGCTGAGCACTTGTTGGCTGCTTTTTCCACCACTGCGGCTTCAGAGCGAAGTGGTATCCCATAACGCACTGCATTTTTTTTGAGTTTGCGCAATTTAATACAAATGAATGTCGGCTTGCCTAATTATGAGTCACCTGTATTTATTTGAGTCTGTTTTTGAGACATGACATGCTACATCTGAAATACTTCCCACATTAAAATGTTGAACTGTTACCAAGGTTTTTATCGTGTAAAACGTCAGGGGGAATTATTTCATTTGAATTTCATGCATGTTTTATTATTTAAATGTGGAACATGAATTGCATTATTCAAGTCAAGGGAGAGCCCTCCGTGAGAGTTGGCAGGGGTTTGGGATTCACCGTAGATACTGTACACACACTGATGGTGTGCTTTGCACTTGGCTTAAATATGCAGAGGAACAATAGACATTTCATTTGCTTTTAATTGCTTTCCATCAACACTTACAAAAAAAAATAGTTTCCGCCCTACATGTTCTTATTGTATTCAACAACATATTGCAGGAGAATGTTCTGTGCTTGATTGAGGTCAGTGTAATACATGGTCCTAAAGAATACCCTGTTTCTATGGTACAGATCAGAGCCATATTATATTATTCATGGTAAAGATGATACAATACAGATGGAATCCGTTGCACTGCAATACCATTTGTGTTCTACAATGAATTGTACCTACTGCATACATATAGTATCACAAATACCAAAACAACATTTGTAATGACTTAAAATAGCCAACATTTGATCAGAATTGTGTTCAAACAAAAATTGCAACAATGCACATTTACCTTTTTGTTAGAAGATAGGTGTTTGGCAAAATGCATTAGATTTCTGTCATTTTCATTCGTGATATAGAAGTTACAATAATTCTGTGCACATTTGCTGATATTGCATGTAAAAAATTACAGTTCATACCATTCGTGAACAAACACCACGTCCGTGACATACAAACACATACAATACATTATTGACAAATTAGTATGATGAAGTGTACTAATGAGTTCCTATTTGTCATGTAATACATCAGGTTAGTGGTCGGGTCGGGTTGAGGACGTGACTTTCACAAAAACATTCAGAGAACTACCGCATTCATATTTCACTTCCGTTTCAGCAGATATGATGAACAGCCTGTCGATATGCCTACCTAGCTTGCTCGTCTCTCTTACGCATTTTGAGCCACGTGTGTGTGCACTACCTGAACATTAACACTATGTCTACAGTATGAATAAAGACAAACAGCGAGCATTCACAAGGCACGTCAGCTATTGTCTGTATAATCAGCCACACACTAATAGTCAATAGAGGAGACACACAACGTGGATGGGGTTTGACAAACTCCCGCTAGACAGCTCAATAGAAACATCACTCCAGACATTGTATTGTACTGAAAACTCGTCTATTATTGCTAAAACAGGAGCACGTGTGCTAAGCAAATGAGAAATATATAATTGCATTTTACAGATCATTTTTGGAAATATCTTTCAGCATAAAAATGACATGTGCAATATTGAACTTACCTTTACGGTGTACATTGTGACACACAAGGATCAAAACTTGTACAGCATAAATGGTACAATATTGTGAGAATACAATTTGACTGCACAGAATAATGTTGTTCATTGCTTTTAGAAGAAATCTAACGGCACGGTGCCTTTTTGTTCACTTTCCTGTTTATCAAAAATAATTGTCCCAAGAATAATTAATCCAACAATAATACACAAAATAGGTTATAATATTGAAATACTGTGCGAATAGTGACAGACAAGTGATGAGTGTAAAGAACTTCCCACAATCAGAAATCATATTGATTTCAAAGTTGTAACTTTTTCTTGACATTTGAGCAAACAGTTCTGTGGGACTTCAGATTCAATGGTTTTTAACTCCATTCAGGTCTGTGCACTAATTCCTACTGGCAAACAAATCTAAAGTGCTTTATTGTAGTATTCATCCCATCACTTTCTTAACCTTAAATTAGTATTTCAGAAAATGTTCCATTGAAACATACAACAGAAAGCACACAATTCCACAGAAACAGCATAACCGTGACATATACTTACAACAATAACAAATATTCTCAGTTGGAACAACTTGATCTGAGCAGCAATACCAATACTGAGAATGCAACTTGCAGAGTATACTGTACAGATACAGTACAGGGGCAGTGAAAAGATGTTGCCACTCTAACCGTTGTCAATGTTTCACAAGCGAGAAAGATTACGGGGTAAAGGCGTCTGAATGTCTACATTCTACTTTTGGTTTGCAACAGTTTCGTTTTAGATTACCCGTGTTAAGTCAGGATGTTACCAGTTTGCACTGATGAAATCACAGAAATAACTACTTGAATCATCATGGCTTGACTGATGTGTTTTTGGAGCTGGTGTAGCTGGTTTGTGTATAGTACATTTTGGAAAGGAAATATATATTATTTGAAAAATGTAGACAGAGACCAGAATAGCTCACACATGACGTGTGCCAAAAAAACAGGATGCAAATGTGAATCTCTTAATTGGTAATAAAATATTACTTAAAATGTACATGAGAAAATATACCTTATATAATACAATTAAGTATATTTATGCATACACAACAATTAAAGAAGATTCCGCATATGTGTGGCGGTGGTGGCCCCATCCTTTGGCATCTGTGGCAGTGAGTGGGAAATGATTGGTTGACATGGGGTTTTGACCCATGGGGTTTCGGTAGGCAGTGTGAGTCTGGTTCATTCATGTTCCGGCAATGTGCTCGCCACTGCCCGGGCAGTCAGTCCTCTGTGCACTGGGGGGTCCTCAAGATCCCCTTAGCTACACTGGACCACTGGAGCTCAACTGTTGATCCAGCAAGACCCACAAAAGGGGCTTCTTTTCCAGAGACCAGTCTGATTGCTCTGCTCAAGTCCTAGCTTGCTCACTGTACCAGGGTGGCCCTCTGTGGGGTTAGGTGGGGGGGTAGTACAAGGTCTCCTCGATCACAAGGCAGTCTCTAAGGCTGAACTCTCTCCTCCTGCCTCGGTAGTGTCCATGTTGACTCTAACACAGGCGACCTTCTCCTGGCTGCCAGGAGACAAGGGAGGGAAACAGATGGGAAGAGAAACATCAATGGGCTGGTTGTGCTGTGCTGGGCCAGGATATCAATGTGTCAAGGATGAGCAGGAAATGTGTTTCTGATGTAAGTGCAATGCTGTCTGTGAAAGTGTCAGACGGCAATGCTCAAATTAAACTCAAAGCTCATACCATGCTCTAAGAATATACGGTTGTTAAACACCCTAACTTGAAGATGGCGGGCTCATGTGTTCAATGATGTTGTCCTTAACCATTATAATTAGGACGGAAGGATCAAATGTGGTGGCACCCAGTTAGATCCTCAGGACATGTAAGAACCTCAGGGCAAAGCCTCAACGCTTTGCTTTTATGTATTGTAGGCAAATATATCTGTAGGCAAATACAATATTCAGGAAAATAGAATGTATTCTTGCTTTATGGAAATATCCACACACAATTCAGATCTCACAACATACATGCAACTGAAAATTATGCAAGTTATGACACAAGCAAAAGCAAGATCTTAATAGTCTCATTACATACAAATGGATAGATTGTCCTTATCATACCTATTAGTTCACGTGCTAGTCACATAATTAAGTAGATTATTTAGTTGTATTAGATTCGTTACTGTCCATTAGAATAGTCACAGAATATAATAGAATTATATGACCTACAAGTGATCTTGTCTTAATGAGATTTCAGTAGACCTGAGGTGTGCCTGGAAAAAGGCTCCTCCATTTTCAGGACAAAGACGGGTGACAGCTAAAGGCGAGTCGTCGTCGGCATAGCTACCTTTGGCTACGCTTCATAGACGGGCCGAAGTCGGCGCTCAACGCCACTGCTTTGCACGCCCCGCTTTTGGCCATTTCCTCAGAGATATTAACATTGCTGAGGTCACATGAGCTACGTGCAGCGAGGAAAACAGGACAGAACAAGGGAGGGGAGACAGACATGCATGCATAAGGATAAGGTAAACAAACAAAAGATTTAAGCACCACAGGGCTACTCGGCACCAGTTCTCGGTCAAAGCGTTTCTCTGTCATTGTATCTTGCACTGAAAATATGTAACAATCACTTTGGAGGCAATTGTGACTTGGATGATGGTTGTCTAGGGTGAGTTCTCTATGTAATCAATGTGTACATTAGTCATTAGTATTCACATGTTAGAGCCTTTTTACCTTGTCATGATACGATGGAGCAGTATGTATCATCATAACAACCCCCCCCCATAAAAAAAAATAAAACACAAACGCAACACACAGGGGAGTGTGTTTTCAATAAAACGGCGTCATCTACAAGGTATAGTAAATAGCCAAGTTACGATTCTGGCCATGCGCTCACTGATGTTACTGTATATTACTGAGTAGGGTTAAAACTCAGCACGTGGGCTGGATGTATCAGACACCCACCCCTACCGCCTCTTCATCCACTGGGAGGGTACGAGCGATTATTCTGTACGATCTGTTCAAGATAAAACACGTTACCGAACTAACATCATCACGGTTACCTTTACGTTGCAATACCAAGAATGTAGAGATGTAGATTTTGTTGTTGTTGTTTTATACCCTAATAAAATGACATCATCAAGTCATACAAAGATAAAGCCAAAGAAAAGTGTGCCCTTCATTTATCTATCCAGTGTACTGTTGTGTAATTGTACTCCTGTTGCCGGGTGGGCGGCACTCACCTCCCTGAGAACGTTTTGACTGGGATCTTGAGCAGGTTCCCAGCGTCATAATGGACCTTCACAGCATTCACGCCCACCTGTTCTACGAGCAATAAAGCCTGGGCCTCCTGGGACCAAGGGGAGAATTACAATTGAGTGTACCCATGAGAGTGCAGTCAAATTGACATCGTCTGAGCGGCTTTGCCCGATTCTAGTTTGATTTCTGTGGGGGAAAGTCGTGTTAGCGTGCCAGACAGTGAATGTTGTCGGGGGGAGCTAATGGCTTTAAAGTGCAGCTGTGTGTTACCCGTTTCTCCCTCTCCTTCTTCTTCTTGTCATCCTCTTTCTTCTTCTTGCTCTCGGGCATCAAGTCGTCCAGATAGCTGAGCTCCCTCTTGGTAAAGAAAAAGTCGAGAAGCTTCCGAATGAAGACGAGGGCCAGCACCTTTAAGCAAAAACAGGATATTTTAAGAGGGGGAGAAAGGAGGCAAAATAACTACACAGACCCATACACACGGTTTTAGATATTTTCATGTTTACAAACACCCTTGTTGGTCGACAAGATATCACATTTCTCCTGTTTGTAAATGTGGAGAGTGATATTAACCATGGAGAGATCCTTCTGTAGCTCAGTTGGTAGAGCATGGCGCTTGTAACGCCAGGGTAGTGGGTTCGATCCCCGGGACCACCCATACGTAGAATGTATGCACACATGACTGTAAGTCGCTTTGGATAAAAGCGTCTGCTAAATGGCATTTAAAAAAAAAAAAAAAAAAAAGAGAGATAGATTGATGGCAGTACTACTATTGCACATTTCTCTCTATGGGTATTACCATCATGGGGAAAACGACAGCGGCTGCGGAGGCCTTGATGACCCAGAGCAGTATGAGGCAGGTGAGCTGCACCAGGGTGAAAACATGGACCTTCCACAGGGGAACGTAGCGCAGGTAGATCAGGTCAGGCTGGTGCTTGGCTGGCATACCAAACAACTT